>NW_008340140.1:5719517-5727323 GCF_000622305.1 Nannospalax galili
CTAAGATGTGGCTCAGCTGGTAGAATGTTGGCTGAAATGGGAAGATTACCTTGAGTTCAAGCCCAGTCTGGGTTACAAAGTGAGATTCTGCTCCTAAATAAATAAACAAATAAATCAACCAGGAGAATAACAGCTGCCTTGGGGGGAGGGGTGATATAATGAGGGGCTGTAAGTGGCAGGCCTGGGATCTTTTTTCTTGCTGGTGGGAGAGAAAGCCAAGGGTTTCTTAAGAAATCTTGGTTAATATGGAGCCAGACCAGATGGTGACAGGAGGTGCAAAGGTCCAGAGTGGCCCTGTTGATGCTGGCCAATCACATCAACCCAAGGTCTTCACTGCCTGGTATCTGCCTCTGCCTTGTGAGCAGCTGTGTCTTGGATGCCTGTATGGCAGGGTCTTGGCAAGCCTGTCAGCACATGCCCAGCCCAGAAAGACACTAAGAAATAGACAGGCAACAGGGCATAGCAAGTTGCCAGGGAACGTCTGGACAGAAGAAGGGTCATCTGAACTGGGTTTTGAAGGATGAAGAGGAGCTCACTGCAGAAAAAGAAACACCAGCAAAAATGATAGACATTGTCTTGCTGGTTGCAGTGTTCCCAGGGCCTATGGTGGGTACTAGGTCACTATTTACTGGCAGAGCACATTGGGGCCACCCACACTTGGGTTATTCAGGACACTGCCTTTGTGACTTTTGGACCGTCTGTGTCTCCAACTATCAGTGCTTAATGTTTTCCAAGTTGCCTTTACTTTTTTAACTTAAATTTATTTTCAAAGGAAACATTTGGTGTTACCACTAGAATTAAAAAAAACACAGAAACACATGTTACCCATCAAAGCTAACCAGGAAAATGATTACAAAGAAAACAAGAATGTTATTAAAGTCTACCTGGTAAGAAAAACAGAAGCCACACGCTGGGGGACACTTGCGAGTCACATAATTGACAAAGGGCTGACCTGTAAGAGATTAAGAACCCTCCAAACCAGCAGTAAGTCAACCAGCCATTTACATTACTTTTCTGTCATTACTGGGGACAGGGTGGAGATGGAGTGTGCATGTACCATAGCATGAGTGTGGAGGCCAGAGAACAACTTTCTGTAGTTGGTTCTCTTCTTCTTTCTACATGGACGCTGGAGAATCAAACTCAGGTCGTCAGGCTTGGCAGCAAGTGCCTTTACCTGCTGAGCCATCTCGCCGGCCCAAGAATATGATTTTTCTAATGACCAAAAAGGTTTGGTGTGCTAAAAGATGTTCATCATTCATTCATTAGAGAAATGTGGGGGGTTGGAGAGATGGCTCAGCAGTTAAGAACACTAGTTGTTCTTGCAGAAGACCTGGGTTTGAATCCCAGCATCCACATGGCAGCTAACAACTGTCTGTAATTCCAGTTCCAAGGGATCCAACAGCCTCTTCTGTCCTCCTCAGGCATTGCATGACACAGGTGCACTTACCTACATGTAGGCAATACATGTATACACATAAAATAAAAATAAAAAAATAAAATATTTTTTAAAAAAAAGAAATGTGAATGAAAACACTATGCACCATTATGCTGGAGAGATGGCTCAGTGGTTAAGAGCACTGGCTGCTCTTCCAGAGGACCCAGGTTCAGGTCTCAGCACCACATGGTGGCTAACCACAGTCTGTGACTCTAGTTCCAGGGGACCCAACACCCTCTTCTGGCCTCCATGGGCACTGCATGCACATGGTGTGCTTACATACATGCAGACAAAACACCCAGACACATAAAAATAATCAGCTGGGCATGGTGGCACATGCCTTTAATCCCAGCACTCGGGAGGCAGAGGCAGGAAGATTTCTGTGAGTTTAAGGCCAGCCTGGTCTACAAAGCGAGTTCCAGGCCAGCTGGGGCTACAGGGAGACCCTGTCTCAAAAAGACCAAATGCAGGCCAAACACTCTTACAGAAAAATAAATAAATAAATAAATAATGTTTTAATATTTAAAAAGCAAAAACCTGACACTACAGTATTGGTAAAGATAGAAAGCAGCTGACATTTGCTCACAGTGTTGGTGGGACAGAAGTTCAAATGTGTGTGAAGTGATGGGAGACGACAGGAATTGGGATGCTGCTGCAGCGGGGAGACAGGTGGTTGTGTGTGTGTGTGTCTGTCTGTCTGTCTGTGCATGCTGGTGGCAAGGCTGTGGACATCCCAAGCTGTATGCATTGTCAATGCAAGCTGCACCCCAGTATGACACTGTACAAAGTGTGCACCATCAGCTAGAGCTCGCTCATTCACAGAAGGTTTGGCAAAGTGCTTAGCCTTTGAGATGTGTGAAACTGCTCTGGGAAGGGGCAAGGAGGGGCAGGAGTCTGCCATCCCGCCTGACTGTACACTCATGGAGCATCCTAGAAATCATCTTGTGCGGAGCCCCTGGCTCACATCAGAGTGAGGGGGTCCTGGCACGTGAGATGATGCAGACAGGGCTTGGTGGGTGGATGGGTGCACATCGGAGCCTGGCAGGGCTGGGTCAGGTGGGGAGTGGACAGTCCCTCAGTGCCTCCTCACCTGTGATTTTAGCCCCCGGCGCCAGCAGGCACACAGCTTCTGACTCTCTAGTCACCCTTCCAAGCTAGTCTGTGAGCATCCCCTCTGCTGAACACATGCCTTTCTCCCATATAACACCACTCCCCAATGCTTGCCGCCCCTGGGGAGCCTCCTGACACAAATTCCTTCCTGATCTGTGTTCGCTGATTCCTCTCCCAGGATGTCTTCCCTCCTACCAGTCAGTCAGAACCTTCGTGTGCTGGCACAAAACCAGACCCAAAATGGGCAAGCTTGTGGCTTGTGGAAAGAGTATCCCAAGACTGCGACTTCAGATACAACTGGATCCAGGCACTCGGACACTTTCCAGAGGAGCTGGTTTCTAGGGCAGGTTCCATTGCCCTGGCCCTTTCACTTCAACACTTTGGAGCTGAAGGAAAAATTGCATCTCCTCCAATGACTTCCAGCATGGTGTGGCACCGGATGGGCTTGGTCACATGACCACCCTGAACCAATCACTTTGGCAGTTCCTGGTCCTAATGCATGCTTGAAGCTGGGGGCTCTGGGGCACCCCAAGCCTCATGTGCTGAGATGGGGGGACAGGAATTTGCCCAGGAGGAAAGTGCCCTGCTACTCATGGAAATAAGAGGCAGACACTGCTGGGGAGGGAACCTCAGTTCACACCACCACACCCTGTAAACCCAGACCACCCTCCGCCTTCCAGCCTTGAGTGCCCCCTCTGAAAAGTGGGCAGGAGGAGCTTTGAATCCCAGCATTCCAGAGTTCCGGGCCAGCAGCCAGACCTGGAGGCTGCTCCCAAATCCCAGGAACGTTCCGGAACTTCTGGGGACGGAAGTGGAGTGTCAGCCAGAGCCCGGGAGGTCCCCCCAGCCTGGGAACACACTTCGAAGATGACAATTGGGTCCCTTCGGCCGAATTCCATTCTGTGGGGGCCATGCCAAGGAAAACAAGCCAGGAGCGGGCACCGAAGGAGAGGGTGCTTGACGTGGTGTAAGGTGACATTATTTACACAGGTGTGGACGAAGCCCCTCGCACCCGGCTTGCTTTTCTCTTTCTTCCTTCCAAATTCTTTCCCCTGAGGGTGCTGACAGACGTGCCAAGGGAGTGGGTGGCTGGTCGTGGGTATTTGCCTGGGGTGAGCCAAAAGCGGGGTAGAGGGGAGGACACACCAGCTGCACCCAGAGTGGTCGTCGTCCCCCTCCACCCACTGTTCCCCCAAGGCCTGGGGACATCGAGGCCTGTGGTCCTGGAATCACAGAGTTGCTGACAGAGACACCCAAGCCCAGTCTATGCTTGTCCCCAGGGAAGAGGGACAGGGGATCAGAGACGGGCAAAGTGGCCCCCAGCTGAGTTTGGAACCAGCTGCTATTTCTTGAGCACCTACTGGGTGCCGGGGCACTGAGGCCTGATACTTATGAGCTGAAAAGGTCACAAGGAGCATAAGGCATGGGAAGCCCTTCCCTCCCGCGACCCGTAAAAAGAACAAAGCAGGCCAAGGGACGTGGGCCAGGCTGGGGAGAGGGCTTGAGGTAGAGATGTAGGGGACACTTGTGGGGAGACCAGAAGGAAGGACATTCAGGCTTACAGCCATGTGTATGCAGAGGACCTGCAGTAGGCAGCTTGGCATGATTGGAGGACGACGAGGAGGCCATGTGGTGAGAGTGAGGAAGGAAAGCAGTTGTCCCCACTGAGGTTATGTCAACATCCCTGTGTTCCTAATGAAACTGACACCCAAAAAAGGGTCCCAGGGCAGGGTCAAATTCTAGTGTCTTCTGTCAGCCGGGAATTCCTGGTACTCCCAGGGCCCGTTGTAGCCCTGACCTGGGCTGAGGGACAGCTGGCCATGCTGCCTGTGAGCAGAAACAGAAAAACAGACGTCATGTGAGCTGCTGAGTCACAGGGAACGCCAGGCTCTGCCTCAGTTTACCTGGCTTTAAAAATGGGTTTAATGACATGTCTACCTCCAGAGCCTACTTCACAGGGGTGCTGGCAGGGTTAATTGCGGCCTGTGGCCCAGGAGCCCAGATAAAAGGGGCAGGAAGTAGCACTGCCCCCCCCCCCAGCAGTAATTATCCAGGCTGGAAGGGGCTGTCAGGTCCTTGCCTGAGCTGCCCCAGGCTCTGGTTCAACCCCAGGCCAGTTCCAGTTGCCCCCAGATCCCAGCACCAGGCAGAAGCACTGTGGGCCAGGCTGAATCTCAGCTATATGGTGCTGGGCCGGGAGACCTGCACTGTTCACCTGTCTGGCCTGCTGTCTGTTTGTGCACCTGGACAGTATGACCCATCCTGCCTCTCCTGACTGCCTCTGTATGTAGTCATACAGAGGCAGATCCACAGCCACCTGGACACCAGCTTGGACTCCATGCTAGGGACCCTGTATGTGGGCACATGGCTCAGAGGGCATGCAGGACTTCTCCTGGGAATAAATAAATGCCTTCCAAATGTCCTCAGGAGGCTGAGGAGATAGCCCAGTCCGTAAAGTGCTTGCCATGTAAGCAGGAGGACCTGGGTACAAGTCCAGCACCCACGTAGTAGCCAGGCGTGGTGGTGCATGTCTGTAACCCCAGCATTGGGAGGCGAAGATGGCAGGTCCCTGAGGCTCCCTGGCCTGCCAGCCTGGCCTGCTTAGTGAGGTTTAGGCCAGTGAGAGACCCTGTCTCGAAAAGCAAGGCAGAGCCAAGCATGGTGGCACACACGTTTAATCCTAACACTGGGTGGCAGGGGCAGGCAGATCTGTATGAGATAGAGGCCAGCCTGGTCTACATAGCAAATTGCCGACCTCTGTCTCTAAATAAACAATAAATAAGGTGGAGAGTGACCAAGGGAGATACCTGAATTTGACCTCTGGCCTCTACAGGCATGCTCACACACATGTACCCACACACATGTGCACACCCACATACAAACATGTACATCACACACACACACACACACACACATACACACACACACACCAGTGAGATGACTCAGCAGGTGAAGATACTCACTACCAAGTCTGTTGAGCTGAGTTTGCTCCCTGGGACCCGCATGGGGGGTATAGAAAATTGACTTCAGCAAGTTGTTCTCTGACCTCCACATGCACTCCAAGGGCACCACACTCTCCCCCCCAACACACACATACTCACAAGTACTAAATAAATTTTTATTTTACATGTTTTTAAACATGTAAAAAGAAAGCCGGGCATGGTAGTGTACGCCTTTAATCCCAGCACTCAGGAGGCAGAGGCAGGCAGATCTCCGTGAGTTCAAGGCCAGCCTGGTCTACATAGTGAGTTCCAGGCCAGCTGGGGCTACTGAGAGATCTTGTCTCAAAAAAAGGCCAAAATTCATTAATTAATTAAATAAAATTAAAAATGCAAAAAGAAAAAGGAGGAAGAGAAGGAGGAGGAAGAAGAGGAAGAAGATGTAAATTCCTCAGCTGTGCTGATTAAGCTTCACACTGTCCCCTCCGAGGCCACAGGGCCAGGCTGTCTGCCCTGCCTGTGGCTTCTGGTGGCCATGGTCACAGGTCTTTATCACCATCCTCACACATGTGTATACACACACACACACACACCCCACACTCACACAAGTGGCCTGGCCCCCATTACTTCCATTGCTAACCTGTTCTTGGGCTGGGACCAGACCCTCAGCCAGAGCCTCCTTCTCCTCACAGATAGGCTCCCTGAGGCTCAGTGATGCTGTCAGGAGGCCCTGGGTTCCCCACCCTCCCTGACCCAAAGCCCATGAGCAACATTGCTGAGTGGCAGTTGCTGCTTCAGCACAGGCCTGGCCCTGGGGACCTCCGAAAGGAGCTTCAGGCTGTGTGGGGGCAGCTACAGGCTCTGGGTGCTGGTAGGAAGAGCCTGTGCCCTTGTCAGGTATCACTCCCAGCACAGGCCTGGCATAGGAAGCCAGGCTGTGGGCTGGGGCCCTGGGCCCCTGTCACCCGTGTCCTGGATCATGGTCCAAAGGAGCCGTCAGCAGCCAGGGCTCACTACCTGGAACCCATTCCCAAGGTGTGGGCTGGCTTCTCCTCTTAGTCTAGGTCTCTTGGGACCTCATCCCACCCATTCCATCTTGTGCTGTCTGTCACACAGAGCCCCCATCACAGGGGTGACATCAAACTTCCAAATCTCCCACCCAGATATGGAGGTACATACCTGGAATCCCAGCACCAGAGAGGTTGAGGGTCCTGAGGTCCAGACCAGCCTAGGCTGCACAGTGAAACCCTGTCTTCACACACAGACACACACTCATACCACACACACCACACACACATATGCACATAAAGATACACGTATATACCACACACTTAACACATACCACATACATATACACACACAGCTCACACTTTTTTTTTTGTCTTTTTGAGACAGGGTCTCCCTGTAGCCCCAGCTGTCCTGGAACTCACTATGTAGACCAGGCTGGCCTTGAACTCACAGAGTGCTATGCCTCCCAAGTGCTCCCAAGTGCTGGGATTAAAGGCATGCACCACCACACCTGGCCCAGCCCATACTTTTTAAACAAATTGTTTTAATGCTGTCTTTCATTCACTTCTATGTGTCCAGAACCCAGTCACATGCCTGGAACATGGTGGTGCTCAATAAGTGCAGTGATGGAACAAAGATGTTGTAACAGATAAGGGTGGCTCATTTCCTGGGGTCCAGTTGTCCTGGGAGATGGTACCCCAAGCAGAACGGTCTCTCTAGGGTCCTGGAGTCATCTGACGTCATGACAGTAATATTTACCAGCACTTCCTGTGCTCCACGGTGCACACAGATCATCAGCCCAGTCCCTGAAGTGACCCCAGGACAACAGTCCTATGACTGTCTCTCTTTCAGATAAGAACACTTCAGCTCAGAGTGACAGTTGGGGACAACTCCAGGCCACCAGTAATTTGGCTGCAGGCCACAACTGAGCACATGGCCACCAGGACCCCGTGGCCATCAGGCCCCCATGTCCATGAGGACCTAGTGGCCAGCAAGCTCTATGGACAGCCCCTTGAATTTAGGCATCCCAGAGAGGCTGTGGGCCTGGCTCACACCACCCAATGGGTCCACAGCCCCCAGGGAAGATCCCCGCCACGCTGTGTCTGTGGAGAGAAGGCTTGGCGGCCGGCCTGTCCTGGGACGCCAGGCAGCCGGGAGTTTCTCCCCTTGGACTTACTGTATGTGATTCAGAGCCAGCCCGGGTTGTGAAATCTGGGAATCTTGCTGGTCAGGCCAGCGGGGGGCGGGGGGTGGCCGTCTGGGAAAGGGAGGCTGGGAAGGGGTTAAGGGGCGGGGGGCCTGAGGCCCCCAGCC
>NW_008340140.1:5727364-5770781 GCF_000622305.1 Nannospalax galili
CAAGGCCAGCCTGGTCTACATAGTGAGTTCCAGGCCAGCTGGGGCTACTGAGAGATCTTGTCTCAAAAAAAGGCCAAAATTCATTAATTAATTAAATAAAATTAAAAATGCAAAAAGAAAAAGGAGGAAGAGAAGGAGGAGGAAGAAGAGGAAGAAGATGTAAATTCCTCAGCTGTGCTGATTAAGCTTCACACTGTCCCCTCCGAGGCCACAGGGCCAGGCTGTCTGCCCTGCCTGTGGCTTCTGGTGGCCATGGTCACAGGTCTTTATCACCATCCTCACACATGTGTATACACACACACACACACACCCCACACTCACACAAGTGGCCTGGCCCCCATTACTTCCATTGCTAACCTGTTCTTGGGCTGGGACCAGACCCTCAGCCAGAGCCTCCTTCTCCTCACAGATAGGCTCCCTGAGGCTCAGTGATGCTGTCAGGAGGCCCTGGGTTCCCCACCCTCCCTGACCCAAAGCCCATGAGCAACATTGCTGAGTGGCAGTTGCTGCTTCAGCACAGGCCTGGCCCTGGGGACCTCCGAAAGGAGCTTCAGGCTGTGTGGGGGCAGCTACAGGCTCTGGGTGCTGGTAGGAAGAGCCTGTGCCCTTGTCAGGTATCACTCCCAGCACAGGCCTGGCATAGGAAGCCAGGCTGTGGGCTGGGGCCCTGGGCCCCTGTCACCCGTGTCCTGGATCATGGTCCAAAGGAGCCGTCAGCAGCCAGGGCTCACTACCTGGAACCCATTCCCAAGGTGTGGGCTGGCTTCTCCTCTTAGTCTAGGTCTCTTGGGACCTCATCCCACCCATTCCATCTTGTGCTGTCTGTCACACAGAGCCCCCATCACAGGGGTGACATCAAACTTCCAAATCTCCCACCCAGATATGGAGGTACATACCTGGAATCCCAGCACCAGAGAGGTTGAGGGTCCTGAGGTCCAGACCAGCCTAGGCTGCACAGTGAAACCCTGTCTTCACACACAGACACACACTCATACCACACACACCACACACACATATGCACATAAAGATACACGTATATACCACACACTTAACACATACCACATACATATACACACACAGCTCACACTTTTTTTTTTGTCTTTTTGAGACAGGGTCTCCCTGTAGCCCCAGCTGTCCTGGAACTCACTATGTAGACCAGGCTGGCCTTGAACTCACAGAGTGCTATGCCTCCCAAGTGCTCCCAAGTGCTGGGATTAAAGGCATGCACCACCACACCTGGCCCAGCCCATACTTTTTAAACAAATTGTTTTAATGCTGTCTTTCATTCACTTCTATGTGTCCAGAACCCAGTCACATGCCTGGAACATGGTGGTGCTCAATAAGTGCAGTGATGGAACAAAGATGTTGTAACAGATAAGGGTGGCTCATTTCCTGGGGTCCAGTTGTCCTGGGAGATGGTACCCCAAGCAGAACGGTCTCTCTAGGGTCCTGGAGTCATCTGACGTCATGACAGTAATATTTACCAGCACTTCCTGTGCTCCACGGTGCACACAGATCATCAGCCCAGTCCCTGAAGTGACCCCAGGACAACAGTCCTATGACTGTCTCTCTTTCAGATAAGAACACTTCAGCTCAGAGTGACAGTTGGGGACAACTCCAGGCCACCAGTAATTTGGCTGCAGGCCACAACTGAGCACATGGCCACCAGGACCCCGTGGCCATCAGGCCCCCATGTCCATGAGGACCTAGTGGCCAGCAAGCTCTATGGACAGCCCCTTGAATTTAGGCATCCCAGAGAGGCTGTGGGCCTGGCTCACACCACCCAATGGGTCCACAGCCCCCAGGGAAGATCCCCGCCACGCTGTGTCTGTGGAGAGAAGGCTTGGCGGCCGGCCTGTCCTGGGACGCCAGGCAGCCGGGAGTTTCTCCCCTTGGACTTACTGTATGTGATTCAGAGCCAGCCCGGGTTGTGAAATCTGGGAATCTTGCTGGTCAGGCCAGCGGGGGGCGGGGGGTGGCCGTCTGGGAAAGGGAGGCTGGGAAGGGGTTAAGGGGCGGGGGGCCTGAGGCACCCAGCCAGCAGGCACACGGGGTACCAGCAGCCTGGGCTGGCGCAGCTGCCTGTGGCTGGCTCTGACATCACAGCTGCGTCAGCGGCTAGCCCAGCCCCCACTTCCTCCCTCTTCCTGGGCAGATCACTAGCACCCCAGTCCTCCTTTAAGAAGCAGAGTCCTTGCTGGGAGGGAGGGAGGAAAGGAAGGAGAGAGAACGGGGATAAGTGTGACTTCACATACAGGAGGCACTTAGGGAGAAGCTCCAGCCAGAGAGAAATGCTGTGTTGCTCAGGCACATAGGAAGCTGTCCACTCTTTTCAGAAGAAGAGACTGAGGGTCCCAGAGGAGAAGGACTTACCCAAGCTCACCCTACTGCAACAGTCACTCTGATATCCCCATCCCTCTCACCCACCCCCCACGAGGTCTAGAAGTTTCTTCCACAGTTCATTAATTTGTTAAATAGGATTAAACTCATGGCTTTTATGTATGAGAAGGACCACAGAATTTCACTGGGCACTATTCATAGACCACATATGGTTCAGTGGCTCTGATTTCAGTAGATTCTGCATTTTAAATCTCAAGGGGGAAAAAAATCATGGCCAGTGGGTTCTTCCTCCTTCTGGTTGATAAGCTTAGATGATGTAATTCTTTCTTCAGCTTGCTAAAACAACCAATCCGGCTCACAGATGAGAAACCCAGTCACAGACAGGCACAGGACAGCAGGCTACACAGCAGGTCGGCAGCAGTCACTGCTCATAAATGCCGCTCACTCCGAACATCAAGTGTAGTTTACACAGTGCCCCAAGGGACAAGTACATGACCCTCTGCCTGTCACAGGAACAGAGCCCAGAATGGTTGAGAATTTGCCTAGATTACACAGCAAGCTAGAGGCAGAGAGGCAGAGATGTAAGCACTGAGATACCCAGCAGGTGCTCAGGTAACTTTGGGGACTAAAGTGTCAAGGCCGCTATCCCTGACAGAGCCACCTCCAGCCGGCCCAATACAATTTGGTGATGAAGCCCAGTCACACCTTTCCTAAGACACCTTCACCCAATGAACAGAACCAGGAGGACAGAAAACCAGGGAAGCCGGGGCCCAGAGAGAGCTGGTAGCTAGCTTGAGTTCCCTTAACATCTGTGAGTAGGCACCCGCCCCCAGCTCAGCACAGGACTGAAGACTGACCCTCACTGGCTTCTCTAATTTCTAGTAAGAACAGGATGGGAACAAGGGACAGAAGAGAGTTCATGGGCAGAGGAAAGGTAGTGAAGGGAATCATGGGAGAAGAATTTCAGGTTAAGCTGTGGTGAGGACGAGAAAGTGGGACAGTAAGGGACCTCAGCTCATGTTGTCCAGGGCTGCCAGGGGCCGTGAAGGTTGTAGAGGAGGGAACCAGGCCGCCCCTCCGTCCTGCCCTGCTGCTGTCTCGGCCTCCCTGAGCCTTTCTGGATGTGCAGCCAGAGCCATCTCCTGAGCCTGAAGCTATCTCCCTCCTCTACATAGAACCCTCTATGGCCCCCACCTCTTGCAGACTGTTCAAAAGCTGAAGACCTTACGGTGGCCCACAAGACCTTGAACATTCTGTCCCCACCCCTCTCTGATCTCACTGCCTCAGACTCTCCCTCACTCAAAGGCTCCGGCCTAGGCTTAGGCCTGCCCGGATGCAGCTCAGCCTGGCCATGCCCATGCTTCCCTACTCCTTGGAACCCTCCTCCTCCCAGGCCACTGCTCCAGTCACCTACCTATCAGACCCTGTTTCCCCTCCTCCTCGCACACTAACTCTTTAGGGTGTGATATGCTGCTTAGGGCTGGGGAGATGGCTTAGTCCAAGCTGGGTGGGGTGGTTTGTCTATAGCACCAGGGCTGGGGAGGGGGACAAAAAGAGACAGCTGAGCTAGGCTGCTGGTGGCTCCAGACTATGAGAGAGATAGACACTGTCTCTCAAAAACACAAAAGGCCGGGCATGGTGGCACGCACCTTTAATCCCAGCACTTGGGAGGCAGTGGCAGGTGGATCTCTGTGAGTTCGAGGCCAGCCTGATCCACATAGTGAGTTCCAGGACAGCTGGGGCTACAGGGAGACCCTGTCTCAAAAAGACCAAAAAAAAAAACACGAAACAGCCAGCACCTGAGGGACACTTAGCTGAGGTTGACCTCATGCCCGTACACACACATGGACACAAACATGCACACATGCAGTAAACAGCATGTGAATATAGCTATCTTATTTTCTGTTTGCCGACTCCACAGAGCATGAGCCTGGTGGAAACAGAGGCTTCTGACCCACTAGTGCTTTGCACCTGACCCACAGGAAGTGGTCAATAAATACTTCTTCAATGAATGGACGCTTTTCCCCTTAGAATAGTTTGGCAAGGGCTTAGGGAGGCCCAAGCTTATTATGGCTGTAATTCCAGAATCCCATAGAGAAATGACTTGTCCAGAGTTAACCAGGTCATCAGGGTAGGTGACCAGGCCCCAGAGCCCAAAACCTCTGTCTCCCTCAAGATGGATACAGGAGGCTACAAGCGGGAGGCCTTCCTTTAAGCTGGAGCTCAGAGACGTGGAGTGACTGGCCTGAGGTCACATAGCATGGGAGAGGGGATAAGAACTCGGGTCTTCCTGCCTCTCACCCTCCCCCCTTTGCTCCTTTTAGACAGCTAGGGGTTGCCTAAGGGATGTGGGACCCTGACACTCAGCATCATGGCTGGCTCTTCTCCCACCCAGTGCCTCACAGTGTCTCTATAGCTACGAGCCTGAGGGATGAGCCCCAGGCAGTGTGTGACCGGCGGGCTGACACGTCTCTAGCAGATGTGGATCTGCCTCTCACAGGGCCTCAAGGCCCTGGCCAAGTCTCAGCCCATCACAGTCCCCACCCCCACCTCACCCTCAGGCGCAGCCCTGGGCCTTGTGGGGCAGAGAGAGGAGCAAGCCCTGAGGAACTGCCTGCCTGGTGGGCAGAGATACTCACTCACTGAGGTCCTGCTGGGGAAGCAACTAAGGGGGTCTGAACGCAGCTTCAGCCACATCCAGACTTGTAGTGAGTGACATCCACAAAGGAGAGATGAGAGGGGCTGGTGGGGACTGGGTCCCAGGCCCTGTCTTTTTTAAAAAATATTTTATTATTTTATATGTATGAGTGTATTGCCTGCATGTATGAGTGCACCCGTGTCATGCAATGCCTCGGAGGTCAGAAGAGGGCTTCAGATTCCCCTGGAACTGGAGTTAAGGGTGGCTCGTAGCCGCCATGTGGGTGCTGGGAATCGAACCCGGATCCTCTGCAAAAGCAGTCAGTGCTCTTAACTGCTGAGCCATGTCTCCAGCCCCTAGTCTGTGTCTTTTGATTGGCGAATGAAGTGCTGGGAATCAAACCCGGGTCCTCTGCAAGAGCAGTCAGTGCTCTTAACCACTGAGCCATCTCTCCAGCCCCCAGGCCCTGCCTTAAGCATACTTTGCTGCAACCAAGTGTGGCCCCCTGGGAACACAGCCCAGAACTGTCTGTTCCGACTCTCCAGGAGAAGCCGGAAGTTGACGTAATATCTGCAGGTTTTTGAATCTTAACTTCACTCGTGAAAGACTTTCTACATGGATGTGAATTCAGAAAGCCAACGAGGGACCAGGCTGGCCCCAGGGCTCTGCCCTGCTCTCTCACTCACGCTGGCCAAAGACCCATCCTGGGTCAGGGCCCAAGGCCAGCATCTTGAGAGATTCAGGCGGGCTGGGGGGTTGGGGATGGCTGTGTCATCCGGGCCCTTCCTAGAGCCCACGGGGTACCTCCCACCCTAGACTCCAGCAGTCAGGGGTGGAAAGAACCTGGGTAGGGACTGAGGTGGTCCTCCTCACATGGGACACAGTTGTGTGAGTGGCTAGTGGGTTCCCAGAGTCTCCACAGCATAAGGGGAAAGAGGTGACTTGACTCCCACCTGCCCAGGTGTCCCCCCAGCCCCTGTCCCATGCTCCAAGCCCAGGCTTCTCTGGTGCCACTTTGAATCTGTCCTGTGTGCCCTTGTAACCAGAAGACACTGGGTGTTAAGGAAATGAAGGACCCAGGGGCCTCCCAGGGTATCAAAGTGGACCTTGCACTAGGCACCTGCAAGATCCCATCCACCCTCAAAGGCTTCCCATAACCTCCATCCAGACACCAGCTTTTCAGACCTGACATATGAGCTTCATCTCAGGGTGTCCTGTGGACAGACTGGTCACTCACTCCCTGGAAATCCATGGCCCTGCCTGTACCAGGGTCATGTCCACTGTGCTGTCCCAGCCACTGATCTCAGATCTGCACAGACCTCTTCCTGCTGGCTTCCAGGTATCCTGCAGAGCTGCACCCCAAAGTGAACTCAGCATCAAAATGCTACCTCAGTTTCCCCCTCATAAAAGACATAGGAATCCATTGACCAAAGCCAAAAGCCAAAACCTAGTCGCTTCATATTCCCCTAATACACCTCCAATCTACATGGTTGCCAGAGCCTGGGAGTCTCATCCTCCATGTCCCTCAGTTCCATTTGCCTCCCAGCTCCTTTAAGGCTGCTGTTGCAGTTCAATCTCATCACCTCTCCCCTGTGGGACTGCAGTTGCCTTTTGATGCCTTGGGATTCCTCTGTCCCCCGTCAGCTTTGCACAGCGGCCTGAGTAATGCCGACTGTAGCTCTGCCATCAGCTCCTCCTCGCCTTCCCGAGGAAGGTCCAACTCTCCTGGCCTCAAAACCCAGTGAGAGCTCAGAGCCAGCCTAACCCCAACCTCTGGCTCAGGAAGAGTGCAGGCTGGGCTACTCGGCCTCCAGCTCTCCTGTCTCTGCCCTTCATGTGAAGAGCCACAGTCTTCATAAACTCTAAGTCTGCTTCGGGAACCCCATGAGACTCTCAGCTGCTCCTGGCACCAAGTGCTAGAAACAGAAAATGAAGTATGTCCTGTGGTCTATACTGGCCCCTAGACTGGGGACTTCCCTGCATAGGGTCTCCCAGGCCTGCAGGCAAGGGGCAGAAATGCTAAGGGACTACCAGATGAATGCACACATGGTCCATCTGGGAGACCCCGGCCCCCACCAACCACCTGCACCCCTGAGCCTGTGAGCCAGGTCCCTCCTGCCACACTGGCCTCAATACAGCCCTCTGACACTAGAGCAATCACTCACATACCAGTCTACCATTTGTCTGTTCTCCTGCCCTTTCATCCACCCATTACCACCATCCACCAATCATCCACCATCCACCCATAACCCACCACCATCCATCCACCCACCATTCATCCATCCATCATCCATCCATCATCTATCATCCATCCATCACCATCACCCATCTACCAGCATCCATCCATCCATCTATCCATCCATCCGTCCGTCACTACCCATCATCCACCATTCATCCATCTATCTACCCATTCATTCACCCATCCACCCATCCCACTACCCCCTCATCCACCATCCATCCACCCATCATCCATCATCCACCAATCATTCATCCATCTTCCCATTTATTCACACATCCACTACCCACTCATCTACCATCCATCCACCCATCATCCATCACCCATCATCCAACATCCACCCACCCATTATCCATCTATCCACCATCCATCCATCTACCCATTCATTCGCCCATCCACTATCCACTCATCCATCCATCCAAGCACCCACCTACCCACCCACACATGTTCATTCACCCCTTGACATTTCATTCATTATGCTATTTCCTCCTTCCGTGCTTGTCTATCCAACCATCCATTGATCTGCAGCACTCAGACCTGGTGCGTCCTCACCATGCCTCACACACCACATGGCGCTATTCACTCACCTGTGCCCCCTGCGCCGTTACCCATTTGTTCCCATTATTTCATTTGCTTCTTTCATTCATCCTTCGTCCCTCTGCCTCTTCATCCATTCATCCATCTGTAAACAGTTCCCTCATCCACCCACCCACGCACCCAGCCATAATCACCAATGGGACCTTGCGCCTGTCCGTCAACACTCCTCCTGCGGCATCCAAGTCCTCCATCCCGGCTGTGTTCCTTGTACCCCGACCAAGAGATGAGTCACGGCCTCACCCTGAAGAGGTTGCAGCGCTGGGGCCAGAACAGGGAGTTCCAGCCCAGGTGGGAAATGTCGAGGTCAGAGGGCATCCCAGGCAGGTGTCCCTCAGCAGGGGGCTCGCAGAAACCAGTCTCACAGAGGCAAGAAGGTTAGGTGCTCACAGAGGGGAACTTCCACAGAGCCCTCTGGGACTCTAAGGACTGAGCCCTGCACAAGAGGTCTGTGTCACTCAGATCCCCAAACAAAACAAACTCCCAAGCCAGCACTTGTCCCCAGAGTTGGTTGTATGGGTGGCATGTAGTAGGTGCTCAGTAATGCATGTTCACGTGTGTGGCTCTCCCTGAAAGAGCCATGCTCCGCAGTAGCCTGCCTACTTCCGGGGAGGCCCCCATGTGACCTCAGCCAACTCCCCGAGTCCTGGCTGGTCTCAGCTTTTCCATCTGGGAAATGGGCCATGAGGCCACAGGAGGTGGCAGTTCAGGTTCGGGATGTGGCTGGTTGCCCTGACCAGAGGGGAAGCCAGAGGCCTGGGGGTGCTGAGCCTCGAGCTGTCCGGTCCTGGAAGGCTGAGCAATGCTGCCCACTCCTGCCTGGCCTGACAGGGCATGAACTGGAATTTCCCGATAATTCAAGCTAATTAACTGATGCTACCTCCCCTCCCCCTCCTAACACTTGGCTCCTTAGTCAGCTCCCAGCGCCCCAGGGATCTTGTGAGGAGTTGGACTGGTTTGGAGGCCCCTGCTGCCACCTCCCGCCCACCTGCCTCCTGCTCAGCTGCATGGCTGTCCCTTCTAGATCCCACAGCCAGTGCCCATAGGGTGAAGGCCAGGAGCATGACTCCTCAGCCCATCTTGCAAGTGGCACAGACCCACAGTCTCAGGACACAGCTGGGCTCTGGAGGACATGCCTTCCCGATCTCCACAGCAGTCAGGGTGGCCCTCTTCAGACCATCCTGGATTCGCTCTGCCCAGCTGAGTCTGCACCACCCATGGGGCATGGCCCTTCCTCCTTCCAGTCAGCATTTATTAGGCACTTCCTGTGTGCCCAGCCCTGCACCAGGTTTGGGGACACAGAGACACACAAAACCAAATCCTGGGCCCCAGTTCACAGCCTGATGGAGGTGAGGAGTCCACACATAAAAGATCAGTGTCACTGGGCTGGAGAGATGGCTCAGCAGTTAAGAGCACTGACTGCTCTTGCAGAGGACCCGGGTTCGATTCCCAGCACTCACAAGGCGGCTAGAAACTGTCCTTAACTCCACTTCCGGGGGAACCCGAAGCCCTCTTCTGACCTCTGAGGCATTGCACAACACGGGTGCACTCACATACACGCAGGCAATACGCTCATGTGAACATGGGTGAAGTAGAGTCACCGTGCCACCTGTAGAAGATTGAAAAGAAAGCAAGCCCGTCTATAGCAACATTGGGTGATTGCCTGGTGACAAACATGGGAAGGTGGGGCAAGAGGGATGAATTACAAAAGGACACAGACTTTGGGGTGGACTCAGGAGGACACATAAGGGTCACAACTCATCAACAGATGCCCTGGATTCGTTTGATCTGTTATATGTTAATAAAGCAGGTAAAACGAAAAGGGGTAACTATGATGTAGTGTGGCCACACAGCAAGGGGAACACAGACAGTCAGAGGGAACTTCCTGGAGGAGGTAGCTGTAGAGAACACTTTTGAAGATAAAAGTGAACCACACAAGGAAAGAAGAAAGATTGTATTGATGAGGTCCTGGGTTCAAGTCCTGACTTCTGACACACAAAGCTGTGTGGCTTTGGGGGAAAGTCTTGACCTCTCTGAGACTCAGTTTCCTTGTCTGTGAAATAGATCTTGGGTAGCTATTTAACCTCATAGGGAGATTTAAATTGCAGGATGCAGGTGGCCTGGCAGTGGTCATAGAGTCACATAGGCCCCAAGGCAGGAGTGCAGCAGAGAGGGAGGCTGTGGTCCCAGCAGAGAGTAGGACAGCACTGGAACCCTCAAGGGGCCTGGAGGTCAGGGCTGAGGTGTGGATCTGGAGATGCTGCGGTGGCGCCCTGAACCCTGGGAACGAAGGAAGGTCAGGATGTGGGAATTTCAACGTGAAGACCAATTTTTTTTTTTTTTTTTTTTTTTTTTTTTTTTTTTTTTTGTCTTTTTGAGACAGGGCCTCCCTGTAGCCCCAGCTGTCCTAGAACTCACTATGTAGACCAGGCTGGCCTTGAACTCACAGAGATCCGTCTGCCTCTGCCTCCTGAGTGCTGAGATTAAAGGTGTGTGCCATCGCGCCCGCCCGACTGAAAACCAACTTTTTAATATGTTCACTATGGCGTTTAAAAGTTACGGTTGGGGACTCAAGAGTGGTGGCCCACGTTTTAGTCCAAGCACTCAGGAGGCAGAGGCAGGCAGATCTTTGTGAGATTGAGGCCAGCCTGATCTACATAGTGAGCTCCAGATCAGGTAAGGGCTACAGGGAGACACTGTCTCAAAGAACCAAAAAAAAAAAAAAAAAATTACAGTTGGAGACACTGAGGCCTGAACAGAGGATTGAACCAAAAAATCCTGTGGAATCTTCCCACCCCCCCCAACACCTCCCGCCCCAGCCCACTACACTTACTCCTGTCACAGATGAAGACCTGAGTTTTTCCATTCCTCTAGTGACAGGGGACTCAGTATGGTCACTATCGGGCCACTCTCCTTGCTAGGCCCCAGGATCGCCAGCCTTGCCAACTGAGCCCAGCTCTACCCCTCTGACTGAGGCTCCCACCTGGGGACCTGGGACCCACCACTCCCTCCCCCAGCTCCTGGAAGCACCTTAGGCCTTTGAGGTGCCTGGCAGGACTGGAGCAGGCCTGGGGTGCCCCTGTCCCGCCCATTCACTCCCATCTGGGGGGCCAAGGTCGACCTGGGGGCAGGCGGGCCAGGCCCTGTCTGGGGATAAAGGCAGGCGCCCCAGGGTGCAGCCGGCTTAATAACAGGCTCTGGATCCAGGGGGTTTGAACTCAGGCAAATGGGCTCAAACCCAAATTGAACAGCCCACGTTCTGTCTGTGCCTCCGACAGCCAACTGTTCCCACACCAGTGCCCCCTCCCCCGTCCTCCACCCACCATCACTGATGGGGCCCCCTTCATGTACCCACCACAGCCAGGCTACCCTTCAGTGCGGTACAGGGAACAAGAACACACTCTCAGCATAGCCCTGCGTGCCTCCCCTCTCCTCTGACTCCTCCCACCTTCCTGTGGCTCCTCAAACAGCCAAGCTGGAGCCACAGGGCCTTTGCACTTGCTGTGTCCTCCACTAGAACTCTCTGCCCCATAACTGGCCCCAGCCCTCAGCCTCCAGGTGGGGGTCACCTCAGTGAGGCCCTTGACCCACCCTGGGCTCCCTCTTGACACCTGTCAAAGCTTCAGGTGACAGCTGGCTGGCACCCCATCTTTTGTATCTGCAGCTCTTTTTAGATGTATTTTTAAATTTTTACTGAACTCATGCATATTTATAAAATATAATGTGATAATTTCACACAGGATTGGCAACTATCATGACCAGTTAAACATCAAAACAGCAGATCTGATCTGAGGATGGGCACCTGAGGGTGGTTTGCTGAGACTGAGGTACACGGGCCCAGGGTGTCACCATGGTGACCTCTCACCCCCACATGCCCGGCCCTGACTCACTTGTCCCTGCACACCTGGCCTCCTGCCCCTCCTCACCAGTCCTCAGCACCCAAACTCTCAACTTTCCCTCCTTTTGAGGGGCGCCAGCTGGCCCTGTGCCAGCCCCCCTCCCCCAGCTGCCGAGCCCTGGGCACAGGCCCACAAAGGATGAGGAAGGGCCCGAGGTGGCTGGCCAGGCGCCATGAGAACTCAGCCCCTGGGGCCCTGTCTTCCAACCGCACTGCCAGACACCTGTGTAATGAGTGCCATCACGGGGACCCACTGGGCAGGCCCCAACTCGCCCCCCCTCCACCGCCACCCGGGCTGCAAGGGAGATTTGGGGTACAGAGAGCGTTGGGGGTGCAGGGAGCACTGGGGACACAGGGCAGTGAGGGGACAGCACCGAAGCTCATCCCTGGGTTTCAGGGTCAGCTGGGCCGACTTGCATCTTCCACAGACCCCGAACCTCAGGTTTCACAGACCAAGTTGGATGAAGAAGGGAAGGAGGAAAGACATTTACTGAACACTCCCTACACACCCACTCGGTCTTCAGAGGTGGCTCCTATCAGAAGACACTCACGGGTCTTCTGTTGGCTTATTATCAGTCTCCCTCCATTTGAGCATGGGTGAGCACTTACTGTATACCAAGTTTTGTGCTGAGCACATTTCGTATGTGAACTCATCTGTCCTTAGCAAAACCCTGTAAGGATAATGTAATTCATCCATTTTACAGAGAAGGCACAGAGAGGTGCCACAACTAGCCTAAGTCACACAGCTGACAGGTGGTGAACCAGGAACCAGCCCGGGCCCTCTGGCTGCAGAGTCCACGTTCCTGCCCACTAGCTACTCACACCATGTCCCCTGTTAGTCTGCACAGGCAGAGTGTTCATCACTGCAGTTCCCAGCACATAGTAGGTACTCAGAAAGTACTGAATAAAGGCTGGTGAGATGGTTCAGAGAGTAAGGTGTTTGCCGCCAAGCTTGACAACCTGAGTTAGATCCCTGGAACCCCATGGTAGAAGGAGAGAACCGACCTCTGAAAGTTGTCCTCTGACTTCCACACATGTACGGTGGAATGCACACATAAATAATAAATAATAAATAAATAGATAATTTAAAATACTGGGTGAAGGGTGAATGACTGAAAGAGTAAATGAATGCATTCACTGATGAAGAAATATGGCTCAGAGAGGTGAGGTGATCTGCCCAAGTCACAGCATAGATGTCGCAGATTTGAGACTCAGGGCTTATGTAAGCCTCCAGCCCCTCTGTGCTCCTGCCCTCATGTCCCTAACCCCTCTCCAAGCTTAATGTGACTCTAACTGTACCCCATGAGGACAGATGGGTGCCTCCCTCCGTCTCTGTCCAGCCTGGGCCTGCAATTGAGCCTCCTCCCCTGCTGAATCCACCCTGCTGTCCACCCCTCTCCTCTCTGCTAACTCCTGAGCAGTGATGAACTCTCCCATGTCCCTTCAGGGCCTGTGTATCTGCTGTTCCACTCCCTGGACACCCTCTAGGACTGCTGCCCAGCCCCGGTAGGAGGGATCCTTGGAGACAACTGTCTACGCTGCCCACAGTTACAGCTCCTGGCTACAGAGGACCTACCCCACTTGACTTCTTCCCACCTACCTCTGACCTTCAGGGTGACGACATCCTGAGCCTGAAGGATAGAGAATATGACATTGTCACAGGTGGGTCCTGCTGCCCTCAGAGGCTGGGTCATCCACTCCTGGTGGCCACTCACTCCCCACCCGGTTATGTGAGCTGTCACTACCCCTTGCCGCAGCCACCAGCCTCCAGTCTTGTGCCTCTACCCCAGGGCCTTTGCACAGGCTTCGTGTACTGCCTCTGGTGGGAAACTGCCCTAGGCAGGGCCTGGTCCTTCTACGCCGCATCACGTCATCTAAGGAGGCCCTTCCCGCTGCCAGATTCACCACCCTCTTCAGTGTCCTCATGGCCTGTCAGTTCATAGCTCCACCTCCACAATGGCCACATATTTAGTTGCTCACTGCTGTGCCCTGTATACAGTAGGTGCTCAAGCAATGGCTGTGGAATAAAGGAAGAGGGATCAAAGCATGGTTCCACCCCCGCATACCCTGGCCTCTCAAGAGCTGGGAACCAGGAGGCCCACTCCTAGCAGTAGGCATCCCTCAGTGCCCCATACCCGTCTGGTTCCCAGCCCCATAAAAACCACCCGCCCCCACCTTGCCCTGGAGTGGCCCCGGGGTGTCAGATGGGGGCGGGGCCCAGGCTGACCCCAGCTTGGCTTCAGAGACCTGGGAGGAGGTTGGCGATCAGTGGGATGCCTTGGGCAGGACTAGTCGCCTGTTCTCGACTCTCCAGGCCAGGAGGCCACAGACACCTCCATGGGGGATACTGAGGCAAGTGCAATGTGGCCACACACCCCCTCCACCCCCTCCCCCATGCAGCCTGCAGAAGGCTGGCCTGCCCCCTCGTGGGCTTGCTGGGTGCCGGGTGCCAGTTTGGAGATGGGTCCTTAAGCAGGTTCCCCAGCACACCATGCTTCAATTTCCTATGTTGTGAATGGACCAGTGACACGTGGAAAAAAAGCCATCTGAAGTGGACCCAGCCCTATCCCATACCCGAGAGCTTATCCCCTCCTACCAGCCTCAGTTTACCCATCTGTCACATGGGGTCACATAAGCTCCCGACTGACTTGTTGCAAGGCTAAGATGCACTCTCAGTTCTGTGCCTAGTCCCAGAGGGCAATTCTGGTCACCCACGGCCTCTGCTGGTCACTAGGACAAAGGTCCAGGGGTCCTGGGTGGCCTTGGTCTGGTGGGACGTGCAGGCTTAGGGAGGACGTGAGTAGCCGGGATGGGCAGCTGCAGGCCTGGGTGACTCACCCTCTGGCCAGGCTGGGGGCTGGGCTGCAGTCCCCACGCGCCCCTCTGGGCTCTGCCTTGCGCCCAAAATGCTGTGTCATGCTCCGTCATGTGGCTCCGGGTCATTAATACCCGAGTTCTGGGAAGCTTGGGCCGTGTTCCCGGAAGGGGTCAGCCGGTTCAGTAAACAGATTGGCTGTCTCCTCGTCACAGCCTGCAGCTTGGGAGGCAGGAGGTGGGGACTGGCGGCCAAGGGGACAGAGCAACAGCCCCTGGTCCTTTTTGATGCTGGCAACTCCCAGGGCATTCTGGTTGGGGCTTGGCAGATGAGAAGGAAAAACCAAGGCTCAGAGAGGGCAAGGTGCTAACCAGGGGTCACACAGCAGCCCCGGGGTTCAGGCCCTTCATCTGTCCCACTCCCACCCCCATTCCTAACCCACACGCTCAGACCAGTTTGTTGGATTCAGGCAATTTGGGAAGGAAGTGGGATTGGGGACAGTGGGCTGTGCCTTGTGGAAGGTTCCACAGCAGTGGCAGTACCTACTGTGTACCTACTGTGCACCTACTGTGCACCTCTGTGAACATGTGCCTTTCATATACAGCCACCTTTCACACAGCTATGCCTTTTTTTTTTTTTTTTGTCTTTTTGAGACAGGGTCTTCCTGTAGTCCCAACTGCCCTGGAACTCACTATGTAGACCAGGCTGGCCTTGAACTCACAGAGATCCGCCTGCCTCTGCCTCCCAAGTGCAGGGAGTACAAGCGTGTGCCACCACACCCGTCTGTCACACAGCTATGCTTTTAAGAGACCTACTAAGTGCTCAGCACTGAGCTCATCATTGAGTGCCCCGTTTGAACTCAGTGCCACCCGCCCCCGCGGGATGATATCTTTAAGACCCTATTTGGGGACAAAGCAGAAGGGACCTGGCATTCAAATGTCATGACAAGCCCCTGCCTGCTGTGTGACCCCACAGCAATGAGTCCACCTCCCACAGCCTCTCTTTCTCATCTGATAAACCCTGCGGCATTCCCATCACAAGGATTTAGCCTGGGTGGGTTACAGCATGGACTTTGAGTTCAAATCCATCACTGCGTGTGCTCTGGCCTGTGCAACCCTGGGCACTTGCTTGACTTCTCTGTTCTCTGAGCCTCTGTCATGAAGCTGATGGGAAGAAGGAACAAGCTGACCCCTCCCTGGGCCTCCCATGCAGGGCCATGTCTTCTGAAAGCCCTGGGCACAGCTACTTGCTCTTATAGTTAACCTAAGCGGACCCATGGCCACAATGTCCTCCCCACACCAGGCACCTTCACATACATACCATGTCCTTCCTCTGTGCAAGGACCCCCGGGGCCCCCACAGCTCCACAGCCTGGCTGGCCCCATGCAAGCATCATCTTTGGTCTCAGGTATTACAGTGCCTACCATGCACAAAGGTCCCGGTCCAGCCACAGCACCTGATCCAAACCCTCACGTCCATCCTCCTGTTGGCATGCTTATGCACGCATGGCCTCCAGCAGGCCTGTCCCTCGGCCTGGTCCTGGTCCTATCCCACCCCTGCCTCAAACACTCAGATCCCATGCCACCTCCTCCTGGAAGCCCACCCAGATGTCACAAGGAAAGTAAATGTCTAGACACCCTCCAGCCCTCACCTCCCCTCCCCCCTTTCCATGTCAGCTATTTTCATGTCACCTTGAATTTTGGTGGCCATGAGGTTGGAAGCTTCATACAAGCAAGACTTAGGGGAAAAAAAGAAGTATCTAAAGTACTTCTCGAAGCCTACAACGTTGAAACTAATAAATCATTCATTCATCCACTCAAACTTCACAATTCACAGTGAAATTTCTCACCTAGGATTTACAAAAATATTCCTGTACTTCACAGCAGTCTACCACTGGGTAAATTCCCAAGAACCTGAGTCCCTGGAAAATAAACCTGCCAGAGCTACTGTTTGGGAAGCAGGCTGAGGAACCTTACTTAAGTGCTTTGGAACTGCTCCCAGCCCCAGTTCAGGTCTGGCCCTGTCCTCTCTCTGCTTGTCCCCCATCAGCCCCTGCTACCCTTTCCCAGCTCCCCTCTCCACCCTGTCACCTGACCGCCAGCCTGGGTGTGACCATATCTGCCCCCTCACTCACACTTCTCCAGCCCCCAGAATTCTTTCCTTTGGATCTGATGCTTCTCAGAGCTGAGTCCAAGCCCCATCTCCAACACATGCTCCCCAACCCCCCAGGGGGACCCCAGGCTCCAATCAACTGTGACTTCCACTGTCTGCATGGGCCCTTCCAGGAAGAAAGGTGAAGTGCCAGAGACCGGTTTCAGCCTTGAGGTCCTCAGGGCAAAGCTGGCCTTTCCCCACCACTTAAGAATAATTAATAGGCTTCAGGCTGACGAGATGGCTCAGCAGGTAAAGGTGCTTGCTGCCAAGTCCGACGGTCTGAGTTCAATTCCTGGGATATACCTGGTGGAAAGAGAACTGACTCCTGCAACTTGTCCTCCGACCTTCATGTGAGTTCCATGTGTGTGCTGTGGCACACACACACACACACACACACACACACACACACACACACACAATCAAACAAAATTTTTAAATGTATGTGCTCGAAAAGACCTAAATAAATAAATAAATAAATAAATAAATAAATAGTAAATAAATAAAAACCGGGTATGGTGTCTCACTCCTTTAATCCCAGCAGAGGGAGAGGCAGGCAGTTCTCTGTGAGTTCAAGGTCAACCTGTCTACATAATGAGTTCCAGGCTAGCTGGGGCTACAGGGAGACCCTGTCTCAAAAAGACCCAAAAATTAAAAATAAATAAATAAAACAAAAATGCTGGAGTGATGACTCGGTGATTAAGAGATAAGTTTTCTGCTCTTACAGAGGACCTAGTTTGGTTCCCAACATCCACATCAGGCAGCTTACAACTGCCTGTAACAGTTGTAACAGATGCTGTGGCGCACAGAAACTCACATAGACACAGGCACCCATATACACACGTAATAAATAGGTTTTCAATTTTTTTAATTAAAAAAAGAATCAGTTGGTTTGGGACTGGGGTTGTAGGCCAGTTGTTGGAGCGTTTGCCCAGCACAAAGCCCTGGGTTTGAGCTCCAGTACCACTTAACCGTGTTGGAGACATACATCTGTCATCTGGCACTGGAGAGGTGGAGGCAGGAGAATCAGGAGTTCAAGGGCATCCTCAGCCATGGGCTCATACATGGACTCATGTATGGTGAGTTTGAGGTCGGCCTGAGCTACATGAAATGGGGGGGGGAGAGAGAGAAAAAGAGGGGGGGTTACAGAATGACTTTGTGACAACTTTCTGGGCATCTGGAGTTAAAACAGGTTCTTTGCACTGGGAACCCATGGTTCCTTCTACCCAAAGGGAAATGTCCTTAGTTCTAGGTCCCCACAATCTGAAGGACCCAGAGCTTTGTCCAGCCTGGAGCACCCACCATGGGTTCCCATGTGGAGAGCTGGAGGGTGAGGGGCAGCTTAGGGGAATAGGGAGTCTCCACAGGGTCCTGAGGTTGAAGCATTGTAGATGGGCCACACCACCCCTCAGTAACCCTGGAGGACAGCATGGTCCACATTATCCCACACCTCATAGGAGAGGTGTGCCTGCAGGATAAGGAGGGTTCCAGGAGCCCCAGGTCAGAAAAGAGGTAAACAGGAGCCAGGGATGGTGGTGCATACCTGCAATCCCAGCACCTGAGAGGCTGAGACAGGAGGACCTGGAATTTGAGGACTAGCCTGGGCTACATTGTGAGACCCAGGATGGGGGCAGGGGAGAAAGGGAGAGGAAGGGAAGGAAAGGGAAAAAAAGGGGAAGAAGAAGGGAAGGAAAAGGACAATTTGGTCGAGAAGAAAGACATTTACTATGACTAGTTCCCTGGGAACTGGGGCTAAAGCTTGGGGAGCACTGAGGAGTGACCTTGAAAAACAGAAATAATGACCTTAGAGAATTAGACTGTGACGTTGTTTTTGCAAAACAAGGTCTGAAGAATGTGAGAATAAACTGATTTTCCCTTTGACCTGACACATTTCATACCTGCTGGCAGCCCACAGATTCTTAGGACTCACAGTGCGGCAGGCATAAAGATGTTTAAACGGAGTTAAAGGGACAGTGGGTGGCACAATGTCACATGCCTCTGCTTGTGTCCAACCCCCCTGACATCATTACCAACAGTCACTTCTGTAATATTCTGCCCGTGCAGTGGCACCTCTGGGTGCTGGCTCCAACAGGAAAGTCACCTCTGATGTAGGAGGACCCTGCCTGGGCTCCTGAGTACACTCCCAACATTTTCTGATTCATAAATCTGGCACAGAGGCCCAGGATTGGTGGACTCCGGTCACGTGACATGACAGCACCCCAGCTTCCAGAAGCAGCCCTCAGTGCTCCTTCTCCCACAGCCCATAGGGTTCCTTCACCCTGTCCCCACCCCAGGAGGGGCTAACCTCGAATCTTTTGTTTGTAAAATGACTGAAAGAGCACCTGCTCCATTTTAGAAATGAAAAAACCACAGCAGGCAAAAATATCTATCCCAGTTTTCAATAATGAAGGACCTGACTTATCATGAAAAGGTCTCAAGCAATCAAAACAGATGCACCATGAAAGATACTATATGAAAACAAGAGGAGACCAGACCCAGCCAGTTGCTGGGGGAGATGGTCAAGGTTGGTGTCATCCCAAGGTCAGAGTCTGTGGGAGGTGTCCCGTCACTATGGTGACCAGGGCCTGGGGGGACTATGGGACAAGAGACACTCCAATGCTCAGGGGTGGTGAGGACTGAGAAGGGACAAGGGCGACCAACTGGAGAGGGGACAAGTCTGTCTAGAACTTTCTAAACCAGAAGAGGCCAAAGAGGCCACGTGGATCAGCACAGTGGCGTCTTGCTCCTTTGTTTCGAATTTGATTTGTTGGCCAACATTTAAAACTTAAGACTTCTCACACACTACCTCAGACTTCTGGTTTCTCTTAATGCTTGGAAAAATCTGGACAGCCAGCATGAGCCAGCTCAAGGCGCCGCCCCCAGAAGGGTCTGTTGTCGCCACTCCCCACCTCACCATGGTGTCACTCGCTGGGCCAGAGGTATCTGTGTATGACTCTCCATTCTAACCTCACGGTAGAGGACACTGAGAACAACCTGGAAAGCCCCCAGCTGGTGTCCCCAGCATGGAGTCGACAGCCAGGGCTGCCTCCAGGAGCTCAGCAGGTCCCCAGGAGCTGCTGACCCCAGCCCGAGCCCCTGAGGCTGGGAAGCTGGGTCAGGGAAGGCCCCGTCCTGTTTAGGTTTTGTGGTCTCGTGAGTAACAGAGTAGAAAAAAACAAGCTTGAAAAGATATAACAATTACAACAAAATTAAATCAAATCAGACCCGTGACTCATTTATGGAGCCATAAAAACAGAAAACAAAAACAAGCTGGTTCTGGTGAAGTGAGTGAGGCCAGGAGGCAGAGGGAGGTAGACAGGTCTGGTCGGGAACCACCAGGCCACCTGAGCACCAGCAGTGGGGACCCAAGGCCCAGAAGAGCCAGGGAGCCAGGCCTAGGGGGTTGGGGACCCTCGGAACCAGTGGGTGCTGGCCTCACCCTCCCAGACATCCCCAGCAAGGAAACTAGACTAGGCCACTGGGCAGCCATGGGGGGACTGAAGATGGCACCGTCACCAGCCTGCCATGGGCTCCAAAAAGCCAATGTCAAGACCTAGGCCTATCTCAGAACAGGGAAGGAGCTGGGGTCCCAGAAACTGGAGTGGCTCTGCAGGAGACCCAGAGGCTGAGCCTCAGACAAGGCTCCTCTGCCCGCCGAGGCCCCACAGATAGTAATGGGGTCTCATCTAGTGATGTGTGGAGAAGGGCCCAGGGCCCAGGGCCTCACCAGGCAGCTTCGCCATGGTCCTGGGAGCTGAGAGCTACCACAGGCAGCCTGGACACCCCAGAGGTCATCCTGACCCAGGACTGCAGGGGCAGCAGGGAGCTGAGCCAGGCACCGGGCTGGGGGAGAGTTTGCCTGGAGGAGGTCCGACTCAGGAGGTACTAGGGCGGCTGACAGGCACACCCACCACACAGCACTGAAATGGAAAACTTAGGAGGGGGCACTGGGCTAAGCACCTTTCCTTCATGCCTTCATTCATTCCCTGGCTCTTACTGATGACTTTCTTGTTCCAGGTACATTGAGGAGGGCAGAAGACCACAGTGGAGCTGATGCAAGTGTGTGGGTAGACAGACCAGAAAACCACAATGCCTGGGGTAGCAGGAAGAGCTGTGGAGACAAATTAAGCCAGAAAAGGAATGAGGACAATGGCAGAGGCCATCTTGGGAAAGGATAATTCAGGCAGAAGGAACAGTAAGTGCAAAGGCCCTGTGGTGGGATGTCCTTAAACAGGCACATCTGAAGAGCAACTCTTCCCAGCAGCCAGCAGGGCATCTACTGTTATCTCCACTTTCAAAAGAGGAACTTGGGGTTCAGAGAAGGGAAGTGACTTGCCCAGAGTCACACAGCCAGGAAATGTCAGTTCAGGGAGCAGAGCTCCAGGAAGGTTGGGCAGGGGTGTGTCCATGCTGATGGGGCCCTGTGTGTGCAACAAGGCTGCATGGTCCAAGGGTGGCTCCCAGAGAGTGTGTGTCACCCGCCTGGGTCACAGCCGTGGGTGGCACGATTGTGTAATCCTGAGCCCTGTAGGGAACCAGGCCAGGGCAAAGGCTGAGCTGGGACACAGCCCTGGCCCCACCCTAGACTCTGCCCTGCCTGCCAGACCCCATGAGGCCTAGAAGTCACCAAGTCACCAGGTGATCAAGAATCTGGAAAGCTCATTCAGACTGAGGTATGAGTGACTGACTGTTAGCGTTCCCCTATCCCAGCTTATCCCTATTCCTGGGGACCCAGCAGAGAAACAACTTTGCAGCTTCGGTTTCCCCATCTGTCAGATAATGCGTCCACTTAGGCAGCCTTTGACAGCAGCTGTGGACTCTTGGGTTCGGAGAGATGCAGCTTTCTGAAGTGCCTTCGCCCAGGGGCCCTGGCCTACCTGACAGCACTGTGCCCTGGGCCGGAGCCCACTGCCCCCATACACTGCTCAGCCACTTTGGGCTTTTGAATGTCTAATTCACTCTTTGCCTTTTCCTGAGCCGGCCCCTCACCCTCAAAGGAAAAACAGGGCTCAGGGTCACTGTGAGAGGTGGAGAGGGAACACAGGGCAGGAAAGGGGTTGGAGATAGTGCTCAGGGGTAAAAGATACCACTGAGACCTCAAGAAGAAAGAGAGGAGGGAGGAAGGACAGAGGAAGGAGGGAGAGGGAAGGGAGGAGGGAAGGAGGATGGAGGGAAGACAGAGGGAGGAAGGAGGAAGGATGGACAAATAAGGAAGGAGGGAGGAGTGAGGGAGGACTCATGAACACACAGAGGATGGACATGAGCTCCGGGCAAAGGGAACCACACATGCAAAGGCCCTGAGACGGATGGCTCCTCAGCTCCTGCAGAGCAGCAAAGCGGCTGTGGGAGGGGCGGAAGTGACTGTAACTGCCCAGGGCGGGTCCTGATGGCCAGTACCGGGGACTGAAGGTCGGGGGACACGGACAAGTTCTGGCTTACACTAAAGGTTCCGGAGTGACCACCAAATGTGCAGTCATCGGGGCAGTTCCAAGAACTGGGGGCTTTTAAGAGGAAGGCCTGGGCTTGGGAGGGCCACCTTAGGTTGATCCTGGACTGAAGGGTCTGGGTGGAGTGATGTGGTTAGAAGTTACCTGTTAGATGGATAAGAACTGCACAGTAACCCCTTTGTCCCCTCCTCCCTCAGCCTAACACCAGCCCATGTCACCATGTCATGCCCATGGCATTCCTGGAGAGAGTACCCCATTCTCTTCTACAGAGCCCAGGAACTTGCCTCAGACCAGAGGCTCAAAATACAGCACATCAAGCTTGGGGTGGGGGTTGGCATAGGGAACCTTGGCTCTGTAAACGGCTGAGTCCAACCTGAGTCCCACCGGCTGGGGCTGGGGCCTGGAGAGTCTGGGGGTCACCTGAGTTAGAGCTGGGTCTTCTCCTGATAGCGTTCCTGGGATGTCAGCTCCTCCCCCAGCTTAATCTCAGACAGCTGTGTGGCCTTGGGTGTCCCCTGTCACCCCAGGGACCCACAGTGTCCTTATCTGCCATCAACTCATCCAGTCCTTCAGTCATTTGACAAACATTCACTGAGTACTTACTGTGTACCAGAACTCATCAAAAACAAAACAGACCCAAATCCTTGTTTTGACAAGTGAGTCAAATCTTCAGGGTACCCAGGGTGCTGAGCAGCCAGGGGCTATCCACCAGAGAAGAGAACACAGAGCCCAGGACAGGAGGTAACTTAAAAGGGGAGTCAGGGAGAGTTTCATGTCCTGAGACCCAAGGCATAGGGAAGGATGTTCCAGTAGCAAGGACAGCCAGGACAAGGCCTCTGGGGTAGCACACAATAGATTGTTTCAAGTAGGAGGCCTGTGTGTGGCTGAAGTGTGTGAGGAGGAAGAGGGGACAGGGTAAAGAAGGAGTAGAGGGAGGGCAGTTGCCATGAGGTGACAGACAGGTTGAAGGTCTAGCCTCAGAACTGTAGGGACAGCAGGGGCCCTGGGGAGTTTGGAAACTGAAGGGCAGGGATGGCAGCAGAAAGCAGAGGGAAGGTCCGGAGTCAGGCTCAGTGCAGGGGTGCTACAGGGCATGAGGGGGGTGGCGGCTGGCAGAGCCTCCTCCTGCCCTCGGCTTCCTGGAGCTCAGGAGGCTGGGATAGCAGTTCAGCCTGAGACCTACAACCCACCCCACCCCCACCCAGGCAGGTCAGTTACTATCCAGAGTTGGGAGCCGGCTCTGAATGTAAACCTTCAGGGCCAGATAGACACTCTAAGGGGCCCGGGCCAGGCAAACATCAGGTCACTGCCCTGCCCACGCGTGGGATCTCTCGGCCCATTGACCAGGGTAAGTGGAGGGTCGGGGGGACATTCTACGCCTCAGCCCTCCCACACCTCCTTTACAGAGTGGCCTCCTCACAGATACCACAGAGTTCTTGTTCCACAGCACATACCAGCCAAGCCCTGGCCAGTGGGAGAGGGGATGTGCCCTCTCCACGCAGCTCAGGCAGCAGGGCAATGGGCAGACAGCGTGCAGGACAGGCACAGTTGGCAATGAGAGATGCGCATTCCCTCATTCCCACGGGTTTACAGGGTAGTGGAGCCTGTGCTATGGGGGATGGGGGCACAGAGCAAAACAACCAGAGTCCCCACCTGGGCCACAGCCATTTTCCAGAAGAAGGCGACAGGAGAGAAACCAGATAAACAGGGTAATTTTTAGGGTGAGTGATAAGTTGCAGGAAGCTCTAAGGAGGCCAGGGAGGGCCTCTACAAGATGAGGCCTGGAACTCAGAAGCACATGGACAGAGCTAGGGGACCAGCATGTGCAAAGGCCCTGGGGCATTAGTGGTGATTTGCAGGGATAAGGCTGGTGACTGCAGAGAAAGGAGAGAGTGATGTCAGAGGCCTGGAGCACACAGCCCAGCAGCCTCTGTAGCCGCTGTAGAAACTGTTTTTTTTTTTTTTTTTTTTTTTTTTTTTTTTTTTCTCCAACTTGATTGGGGAAGTGCAAGTTTGGATCTACCCTTTTCTTAGCAGGCCATCCTGCTTCTTCATGCCTGGTTCCAGAGTATTTTATTCACCCAAAGTCAGGCATTCTTCCTACTCTTCACTGCTTGCAATGATGGGGTACTGTCTTTCAGGGCTTTGATGTGTAAATTCTCAAGCATGCCCACATCGATTATCTTTTTGGGTGGAGTTCCAAACCGAGGCTCCCAGGCTAGCCTGGAACTCGCAGAGATCCGCCTGCCTCTGCCTCCCAAGTGCTGGGACTACAGGCCTGCACCACCATGCCAGGCTTAGGAAACTTTGTTTCTTTCTGAGGGAGGTAGGAGCCATGGAGGGTTCCAGAGCCCTCTGTCCTAGGTCAAGAGCAGAAACAAGAGGACCAGCTGGAGACAGTGGTGTGGCCAGAGTGTGCCAGGGCACCTGCATGAGCCCAATGGTGGACCAGCCCTTGAGGAGAAGGAAGAGAAAGCCAGGTGTGGGTCCCTGCAGAGGGATACCCCCACCCCACAGGTATGGAGGCAGGAAGAGCTCTCCTTGGAGAAAGGGGCTGCCTGGTCCCCAATGCCCTGCCATGTACACAAGTCAACAAAGTGGCCCAACCACTGTGACCTGCAGGGATAAAGTGTATCTATCTACCTAGTAAGTCACACGCCGTCCCTCTGGCCACTGGGTTCACTCGCAGGAGCCAACCAACATCTGTCCCTTGTCCAGTGTCCCAGACTCGGTGGAAGGAACAGCTGTACGCCTTCAAGCTGGCCCCTCTCAGACTCTGCCATGCTGTCCCCCTGGCCTGCCTGTCCCCCTTTGCTCCTCCCCCACCTGAGAAGGCTTCAGTAGGCTCCTTCCTTCCCCTCTAGTCGCCTGGTCCCCAGTTGTAAATTCCCTATTCACAGACAGGAACTGAGGTCCAAGGCAAAGTCCCTAGTCTCAATCTGGTCTGACACCAAAGTTCTGATCCCCCCACCCCACACTGCAATTTGTGCCCCAGCTGACCCCAGACAGCTGGCGATGTTGGACGATGAGCCACAGGACAGTCAGCAGTGAGGTGGTGACACAGGGAAAGTTTGGGCAGGTCCCGCTGCCTGGACCTCTGTCAGCAGATCTTGCCACTGTACACCCAGGGTGAAGGGAGTGGGTCTTCACCCTGCACTCCACCTCAGCTGGTCGGAGTCCCTTGCTTACCCATGTCCTGGAGGCCAAGGAAGCTCTCAGATAGAGGTGTTGGGGACAGCGATAGGGTGTCACTGGGTGCTCCACCATCCCTGCTACTCTAGACCACCACAACAGTGCCTGCCTTCTGACCCAGAAACACAAACTCCAATTGGAGATGGAAGAGATGGGAAACTGAGGCCTCGAGGGGGTGCTGTATGCCAAGGGATGCCCCTCAGAGAACGTCACCACCCGCGGCTCCCAGCCTCTCACCCTCTCACCAGTTTTCACCTGGGAACACCAAAGTAACTTCAGGGGGACACAGCACACCATCCTTTAGCACCTCAGTTTCTTCATCTGAGAAAGGGGTCATTTGAAAGGCCATCCCACCAAGCATTAGCAGGGATTTGATGGGGCACGAAGGGGTTTGTGGTGAGGTAAGATGGGGCCTGGCACACAGGAACTGTTCACACACAGCTGTGGCGGGAGAGGCCCCCTGACTTCCTAGGTCCCCCACCATCTTGCTCAAGGATGGAAGGAAGGGGTGGGGGCCGAGGCCAGGCCTGTGAGCGGTTACCACAGGCCATGACTGTCCACCCATCTGCCGGGACCACTGCCTGTTTCACGGAGGGAATGCCACGTCTTGCACAACACAGGAAGTGGGGCCTGGACCCCGTGTCCACCCGACTGCAGACAGGACAGGCGAGGGAGGCCCCAGCCAGGCTTCCTGTGTGCTCAGCACACTGGACAGAAAGCAGAAGTGAGGAGCAAGGTCAGAGGGCAGCACCTTTCCCTCCCTGATCAACTGTTCTACCTCCCTGTCCTGACTCAAGGGTTCTGGGTTCAAATCCCAGCTCTCTCGAGGATCAAGGCCAACCTGGTCTACATAGCGAGTACCAGGCCAGCTGGGACTACAAGGAGACCCTGTCTCAAAAGACCCCCCCAAAAAAAAATCAATCAACAAAATTTAAAATTAAATAAAATAAATTGTGCCTGGCCAGGTGTGCTGGCACATGTCTGCAATCCCAGCACTGGAGAAATTGAGGCAGGAGGATCAGGAATTTGAGACCAGCTTGGGCTATGTAAGACTATCACAAAAGACCAAAGCAAGGGTTGTTGGGATGACTCAGTGGATGAAGGAGTCAGTTGCTAAGCCTGATGACTCAAGTTTGATCCCTGGGCCTGGGATCCATATGATATATGGAGAGAACCAACTCCAGTAAGTTGTCCTCTGACACTTACTTGCACACTGGGGCTTGGCCCCAAATAAATAAATAAACAAATAATAAATAATAAATAAATAAATAAATAAATGTCAATTTTAAAAAGACCAAAACAAAACAAAATCCCTGTGTCTTCATCAACGTTCCCAACTGTTCCTTCCTCCCTAGATGACACAGTATTTCAACTATTTCACCTGGCTTCACTGAGCCCCCCACCCCACCCACCAAGGTGATATAGGGAGTAAAAACAGCATGTGGTTTCTAAGCAAGTGTGGCACCATTCGGCACCTGAGTACCACACTCTCTCCAAAGCGGTCCACAACCCACATCCATGAAGCCTGTGCCAAGAGCAAGGAGATAACTTCAGCCATGCTCCATCCCATGAGATGCAGCAGAGGGCCATGTGCAGAGTGACAGGGAGGCCTCTGGGTTAGTGGCCTTTCAGCATCAAGACACCTTGCTGTGGGTGCCAGCAAGGGTGCCGTGGAGAGGACTGGTGTAGGGCCAGAGGAAAGCTGGCACTCTTGGGGAGTGTGGGGGAGGTGGTAGGGATGCTGAAGCCAGGCCGGGGCTGTGGGTTTGTATCTCCTCAGAGGGGACAGTCACAGGTCATACGCCTGTCCCTCTGACCAGTGTATAGGAGACAAAGGAGAGCAGGAGACAGACCGGAGATGACCACAGATGTCCAGGCAAATGATGACGGTGGCTTGGACATGGGGGACGGCCAGGAACACAGGGCACGTGGCCAGGACTGGCAGGGAGCCAGGCTCTGCCTGCCTTTTGCACAGCCAGCCGTAGGCTGTGGGTCAGCAGACTTTCCCTGTAGCCAAGGTGCCCACAGCCTCTCTTATGTCAGCCTGGATCCCCTCCCTGGAGCAAGCTGAGCCCAAAGCAGCTACTATGGCCCCACCCCAACTCTGCCTTGGCCATGCCTCTGCCTGTCACTGGGCTGCCCTGCATTGAGGCAGTAACCCTGAGTGTCCTGGTCACAGACACATATGATTGTAGGGAAGGGCCCCTGTGCACAGTAGAACCCTGGACAGCCTGCCAGCGCCGGCCTCTTACAGCCCAGTGTCCCCTAATCCATTTTGTCACCTTTGGAGAAAACAGACACACTTTCTCATGCAGACACCAGGCTGCTCTCGGCAGTGGTTCAAGGGCTGTATTAAGCAAGATTCTGGGGCTGCAACTGCACTCTTGGAAAGTTGAATCCTTATTGATTAGTAATACCTTCTGTGGGCTTGAGAGACAGGACAGAGTTGCAATGGCATCCTCTTCATGTGTCTTTATCCAGTAGGGCCTCAGTCTACCCTCTCCTGAGATGCCCCAGAGGAGACAGGGGCCATGGGGCGATCTGCCTGATGCCCCCAACATAGCTGGACACAGGCCTGAATTTCTCAAGGCTCAGAATCATGCCTGGCTTTATTTTTTCATTTTTCGAGACAGGGTCTCATGTAGCCCCGACTGGCCTAGAACTTGCCAAGGATGACCTTGAATGTCTGATCCTCCATCTCTGAAATGCTGCGGTTACAGGTGTGCACTGCCACACCTGGTTTATGCAGTGCTGGGGATAGAACCTAGGACTTCAGGACTTCACGCATGTTAGGCAAGTTCTCTATCAACTGAACCATATCTGCAGGCCCAGGCACATTTTAAAAACAAACATCTTCCATCCACACTTGGTCACAGATCAGACTTGGAGGGGACAGGATGCAGACTGTACAATGTCACTTTTGCTCACCTCTACCCTGTCACTACTGTAGTCTGGCCATACCCGGCACAAAGTGGATACTCAATAGAAACTTGTTGAAAAATAACTGTTTCAGCACAGACCTGTAGAAGAGAAGTTCTCCCTAGGACCTTCAGGATCCCCTTGTGTCTCTCCCTGGAGATAGGCCAGCCTCCATGGGAAAGATGATCAATTAGTGATGTCTGCCATAGCCCAGGTAAGACAGGTGGCTATAGGCGTTTTGCTTTGACTCGGTTAGTACTGTCTGAATAGCACCAAGACACTGGCCTGAAACACAGTAAGTACTCAATAAATGTGTGGTGAAGGTCAAATGTGTGGGCTCAGATTTCTGCTCTTTTCTGTCAACTCCTGACAGCAAGCCTCAGGGAGAACTCACCCAGCTACTGCTGAGCACACAGCACTCGGGGAGGGGCTCCGGCTCTCCACCAAGAGACAGGGGAGCTGTGGCCCTGACAGTCAGGTTTCAATCGAGGGCACTAACTGGGTCCAGCTAAGCCCAAAGCCCTCCACAAGCCTGGTCTTGCAGCCTTCCTCAGGCTTCTGTCTTCTACCCTGGGCATCCCCAGCCCCTCCCTAAGGTACAGGACGTGAGGATAGGAGGCCTCTGCTCTGCTTCCCTTTGGGGCCAGTCCCAGGGCTGTGGTTAAACAGAAGCAGGGCCTGTACCCATCCCAAGCCCCACCCTACCCATTCCCAGCCCAGACTCTTCCCGGCTGACCACTGCCTCGTTCCTCTTTTCTCTGGGTGGAGGAGAGGAATGGGGGATGGGTGAGGCCCTGGGAAGTTCTCAGACTCAGTTTCCTCATCTGACAATCGGGCTCAAGCTAGGCACCTTCAGAGGGGAGGCTAGGGGTCAGAGCAGGAGCAGGACAGGTGGTCAGCACGTAGAACACTGAGCTCCCTACTCAGATCTTCCCAGTGTCTCTGGCTGGAACTCGTGTCCCTCCCTTTTTCCTCTGTTTTGCCTCTGTTTGCAGCTCAACAGCTTCTTCTTCTTCTTCTTCTTCCTCCTCCTCCTCCTTCTTCTTTTTTTTTTTTTTTTTTTTTTTTTTGAGACTTGAGACACAGTCTCCCTGACGCCCTAGCTGGCGTAGAGACCAGGCTGGCCTCGAACTCACAGAGATCCGTCTGCCTCTGCTTCCCAAGTGCTGAGATCAAAGGTGTGTGCCACCACACCTGGCCTGCAGCTCAGCTTCTTAATCTAACCTCCCAGGCCCACTAACCTCTTGGTCCCCCGAACTTCCCAGCCTCCTCCCCATCGCTACCATACCGCGTACCTTTCATCAGAATCGAGACCTCTGAGGGTGGCTGACTGAGCTTCCAGGAGACAGGAATCACCAGCTGGTCAGACTAGGTACTTCATGAATGAATGAATGAATGAATGAATGAATGGGAATAATGAAGGGACCAGCAACTCACCTTGCCCCCCTCCCACAACCTGTTCTGGTCTTAAGTTCTGCCCATTGTCCCAGCAGATGCTTTACATGGCCACCTCTGCCACCCACTCGTGGCCTCTGAAATGCCTGGTCTCTCTGCTAGACCCCTGTCTCTGAAGACAGGCCTCAACTTGGGGCTTAAACCTGTTCACCTGAGCCTGCATCTAGGAGCAGGCCAGGGTCACCCCAAGGAGAAGGTCAAGGCTGGACCTCCCCTCCCCAAAGCAACCCTGTGTGTCCTCCTCCCATTCGGGTGTCACAAAGGCATGGTGACGTGAGCTGCCCTCGCTCAGCATCAAGTGGGGCGCCATGGTGGAGAGGGCAGAGTTAGCTGTATGACCATGTGGGCACAGGGAAATGGAGTGCTCCCCGGGTTCAGGTCAGCCTGGTGGGGCCCAATGCTCCATCTAATCCTGTCCCTACAGATGGCCCTGGAGGCCCCGCTCTAGGCCCTGACCACTGATTTAGGAAGGAAGGTTGTGTCTGCCACCAAAGGGAGGCCTGCTCCTTCCTGTGGAACCTCCAAGGGAAACTGACCCTGGGCAACTTCCACCCCACAGGACATCCAGGCCCAGCCTCCACACTGAGGGACACGGGATGGGGCTGCAGCAGGGGCTAGAAAAGGTTTCTCACAGGGAACATGGAGAATGGGCAGAAAATAAGCCGATTCCTCCTGCCAGTCCCTTTGGACTCCTGAAGGCTCCATGAGCATCTGGAAAGTTCCAGGCACTGTAGCCCTTTGCAGATTCAGAATTCCCTTCCTACATAATGTGGAGGTATACACGTTTAGTCCCAGCAGTCGGGAAGCAGAGGCAGGTGGAGCTCTATGAGATCAAAGCCAGTCTGGTCCACATAGTGAGTTCCAGGCCAGTTGGGGCAACAGGGAGACCCTGTCTCAATAGCAAACAAACAACAACAACAACAACAAAAACCACCCAAGCCTGGAGAGATGGTTCAGTGGTTAAGAGCACTGGCTGCTCTTGCAGAGAACCCAGGTTTGGGTCCCAGCACTGACATGGCAGCTAACAACTGTCCATAAGTCCAGTTCCAGAGGATCCAACACCCTCTTCAGACCTCCACAGGCATCGTACAACATGGGCGCACTTGCAGACATGCAGACATGCAGGCAATACACTCATACACATAAAATAATAATAATAATAATAATAATAATAATAATAATAAATATTTTTAAAAAGCAAAAAACAGAACCCCCCCTCCTCCCTGCCTGGGACACCCTCCCCAGACAGTGTTCCCTTGACCCACCACTGCAGACTGGCTGTGCTCTGGCCCAAGTAAGACCCAAGATCCCAAGGAAGCTTCCTGCAGGATGGGACACCCAGACCCTCGGGCACCCTCCTTCCACATGGAAGCTGAAGCCCAGGACCCCACATACCACACTGGCAAGTCAGGTCCCTGTACGACAGGCTGTGCAGAACCTTCTAGATGACTTTTTGGTTTGTTTTTGAGACAGGGTCTTGCTGTATAGCCTCAAAGACATGACAATCCTCTTGCCTCAGCTTTCCAAGTGCTAAGATTATAGGCCTACACCATCATGCCTGGCTCTGTTGAGCCTTTCAGTCCTTGACAGACAACTTCCAATGTATGACAGGAAAAGCATCAGCTAGTGTTGGTACAAGGACCACTTTGTCCCCTCAGCACTGTGCTGCAGTTGGTTGAACCCAAGGACATGATCTAAGCACACAGAATGACAGGGGCCCAGTAGGGACACAAATCAGGGTAGGGGCAGCAGCCAGTGGAGCTGCTTCATGGGGTGTTGTGGGAGGTCTCTGGAGGTCAGCCCACGTGAGGATCATGGAAAGATCCAGAAAAATGTGTTCCAGGCAGAACACAACAGAGGCAAGGGCCAAGCGGTGGTACGGAGGAGGCTGTGAGCCTGGCGGTGGGGCAGTGGCAGGGCACAAGACCATCCCTGGACTAAGTTTTTCCCAGGGAAGGTGGGAGCCACAGCAGGCTCAGCGTAGGTGGTAAATGAACCAACCATGTTCTGTAGAGTCCTGGGGCTGAGTGCAGTGGTGAGGCCAACTGGGGACTGGGACTGGGAGGGATGAGCCACCAGAGCCAACCAGGTGGGGCCGTGCCGGGGGAGCCCTGGGGATTCCCAGCATCCCGGGAAGGCAGAGCCAGTGGGATTTGTGGGCACAGTGGGTGTGGTACTGGGGAGAAGGAGGTTGGGACAGGGATAAGGCGAAGATGGAGCATTAGCAGCCTGAGTGCCCTATCTGAACCAAAGAAAACAAGCTGCTTTCAGCCTTGCTTGGATTGAGGGTCTGCCCTCCAACCCAGTGGGCAGGCTGACAGATGTTGAGAGCCCTTACAAAGGCTCAGAGATCCCACAAGGCTGAGCTCACTGGGTTGGGTCAGTCAAAACAGGAGAGGGGCCAACTGGGTGGTCTGAGGACAGTGTAGGTGAGAGAGAATCAGAGCTGGCACCCAGAGGTCTGGAGGCAGCAAGGAGGGGGCTGCCTGGCCAGTACACCCAGCAAGGAAGACAGGCAGTGGGGGCACCAGGCCCACTGGGCACCCAGGCTGGGAAGGCTGTGCCACAGTAGCTGGTGGCGGACTCAAAGTGCCTGCAAGCCCACGTTCTGGCGGCAGGAGACGCTGAGCCCCGCTTGACAGAAATCAGCCTGGGCAGCTCTTCCCTGGTTTAGAGATGGTTGGTTCTCCTGTCCATGGGGTGCTGGAGAGGGGTTTACTGCTAAGACACCTAAGAAAAATTGTCCTGATCAAAGAAAAATGACACACACAGACACATACACACAGACACATACACATGCATATAGACACATACACACAGAGACACACATACACATATACATACATACAGACACACAGATACACACAGACACATAGATACACAGAGACACATAGATACACATACACACAAACACAGGCACACACATGCACACAGACACATATACACACATACACACAGATGCATATAGACACAGAGAGATACATATACAGAAACAAACACATACACATATATGTGCAAACGTATACATACACAGACACACACATACACATGCATTCATACACATACACACATATACATGCACACATACACACACAGATACACACATATACACATACAGAAACACAGACACATGTATACATACACACACAGACACACAGAGACACACGTACACATGCACACGAACACACACACACATACACACTTCCCTTCCTGGTTAGGATGTAATAAGGGAGACAATGTCTGGTGCCACAGCAACCGCTGGGACCCATAAGGAAAAGAGGTGAAGAGTGTTGGGCTGTAGCTTTAGTTATCAACCTGATGTGCCTGGAAAGAGGCAACCTCAATTGAGGAATTTCCTCTGTGGACTGGCCTGTGGCCATGTCCGTGAGGCATGTTCTTAATTGTTGAGTGATACAGGAGGACCTTCCCACTGTGGGCGGTGCCACCCCTGGGCAGGTGGGCCTGTGTTGCATAAGAAAGCAGGCTGAGCAAGGGCCAGGGGAGCAAGCCAGTAAGCAGCGTTCCTCCATGGCCTGTGCTCCAGCTCCTGCCTCCGGGTTCCTGCCCTGGCCTCTCTCAGTGATGAACTGTGATCAGGACGTGTAAGCCAAATAAGCCCTTTCTTCTTCAGTGTTGTATCACAGCAATAGAGAAAGCAAACTCAGACAGATGTCAACCCAGGCCACTGCCCAGAAGTCCCACATCAGATGTCTCCCCATAGAATCTGATTAAGTGTTTATGCTCTTCTAGCCACTGGAGACGAGACCTGGGGACAAGAGAAAACGCTGACACACGGGAGATGGGGAGGAGGGCCGGAGGCTGAAAGGGATCGAGGCTGCCGGGTTAGGGTTTGCCCTTCAGCTGACTGGAAGCTCACATTACTGGTTCTCGTGTTCACTGAGAGTCCACACCAGGCCAGGTTCTCCCAAACCCTCAGCTGCCAGGGCAGGCCCACCCGCTCCCCAGCTCCCCATTCCCAGCTCCACACTCAGTGAGGTACAGACTGAAAGGCCAGGAGACCCCTCAGATTTGACTCACCTACCCAAGCAAGCACTAAGTCTCCATGTGTCCCTGCAGCCCTGCGTTCCCTCCCCTCTGCTTGCATGCCTCTGGGGACGGGAAGCTCACTCACTACCTGAAGTCTCCATTTTCTAAAGCTCCTCGTCCTTACCAGGACCTAAACCTCTATCCCCTCATTCCCCCACCCCTCAAAGGGGACCACTTCCTGAGTACCTGTGGGAACAAGGAGAAGCTCAGGCACTGAGCCTGGCCCATTGTTGTGGCTCTATGCTCACGTCACACAATGGTTCTGGGCTTAGCCAAGGCTGGCCCAGTCCCCTGCTGGAGTCATGGCTCGTCAGCTGGGAGTAGAGCAGCTTCGAGCCCAGTGTGAAGCCCTCCCTTGTGGCCCCAGATCTCCTCTCTCGGGCCCCACCCAGGCCAACACTATCTCAGAGGCTTATTGTTCCTGCCTGGCCCAGCTCCAGGGTCTGGCCCCACCTCGGTTCCCACTTCCCTCTGGGATCCCCCAGCACCCTGGCCTGGGCCTCCCAGGGGCCCATTGTGCCAGCTGAGGCAGCCCGGGTACGAGGTCACTTAGCCTCTCTGAGCTTCTGTTTCCCTGTTGGTTAGATGGTGGCAGACCTCAGGGTGATATGAAGGATGCTGGCTGTTTGGTTGGTGGACAAATGCCAAGCACACTGTGAAGGGAAGCTCAAGCCGAGCCCTTCCCAAGTCCTTTGCCCTCCACAGACCTAGAGGACCAAGCCAGGAGCAGTCAGGGCCCCACTTCAACCCATGAGTGACGCTGTGTTGTCGTGGGCAGGCTGAAGGCGTCTCTGGGCCTTGGTCAAGAGAAAGTAGCTGCTGGGTCCTCCCCCTCAGCAGGAAGTGGGGGAAGGGGAAGAGCCAAGTTTTCTTTTCATTTTTTTTTATTTCCAGTACACAGAGCTTGAATGAAAACCAGCTGTAGACAGAGGATCCTATTGTGAAGGCCTGAGACTCCCGGACAAGCAGAAGCACAGTGTCCAGGGTGGCAGGCTGGGTAAACAGAGGCTGGGGCATGGGCCAGAGATACCCACAGACTGTAGGCAGCTGGGGGTCTCCAGGCCTCCTGCAGCTGGCCCTGGGCACTTCTCCAGGCCTGGTTCTGTGCCCAGCTGGGAGCAGGCCCTTGTAGCTCTAGGAGCCTAGGTTTCCCTCTGTGACATGTGCACAGTGCGTTCCTACCAGGGACATGTCAGGGTGTCCAGGCAGCTTGACCCTGATTCTGCCATGCTGTGTGGCTTAGAGTAAGCCTCTGGGCCTCTCTGTGCCCACATCTTCCATGTGTCCAGTGGAAAGCATCCTGGTGACAACCCTCCCAGAAGATGAACTAAGGACAGGCTGGAGCTCATGGCCTGGGGAGAGGCAACAACCCTAACCCTAACAGCTCCTTTTCTACTGCTCCCAAGTTTCCTGGGCTCATCCCTGCTCCCTGGACCTTCTTCCCTCAGCAGGCACTCATCCCAGCAGTTGTACCACACACTTCTCAAAAACCTACTGGGTACAGCTGAAACTCTGGGTGGACAAGAGGGTGTGGTAAGGACCTGCGTGTGCAGGAGAGGCGCCAGGGATGCCTGCCTGACACCTGGCACCGCTGTCACTGCCTCTGCCACTGTTGACCTGCACTGGCCTCCTGCAGCCTTCCTGGAGGGTCCCAGGCAGAGGGCAGGGGACAAGGACCCAGGAACAGGGGAAGCGGTCTCTCCAACCTTCAGGATCTGTGGTAGAAGGCTGGAAGTGGGGGTAATAAAAGTCACCTCTATTGAGCAAGTGGCCTCACCTCTGCCCTGTAGCCCCTGACAAAGCTCTGTGCTCAGAGATATCCAGTGGACTGCGTGAGGTCACACAGAAGCAATGGCAGGGCTGAAATTCAGACATGCAGCTGTGCCCCGATAGTGCCATCTGCCTATGCCAACCTCTCACCATCCTGCCTGGCAGAGGCAGTCTTCTCTGGAGCCTTCTGGGACCCCCCCCCACCGCAGCCCAAGGCCTTGACCCTCCTGAAAAAAGAGCTGGCAGGAACAGGTGACCTGGGCCTGGCTGTCACTCCTGAGGCCTCACTCCACCCTCACAACCCAAAGGCAGCCACACAATCTCCCAGAGGTTAAAGTGAGGTGAAGGAGGATGCCTGGATGGTTCTAGACCCTGCCTGCCTCCTTCCTCTGCCCAGGGAACAGAGGGAACAGCCTGGGCTGGGCAATGCTGCTGAGCCTCAGTTTACTATCTGTGATCACAGGCTGCCCATAGGCTGTGTGGAGACAGGGTCCTGATGGCATATTTCTGTTATTCTAGTCCTTACTATTGATGACTGCATATTATTACTACTAAAAGCCCAACAGTTCCTGTCATAAAAGCACCAGGCCAGGCTTTTGCCAGGCTTGGTCGTTCTCTTAATTATAACTCTTGGGGAAGGAAACCGCCCCCAGGAGCCACCAGGGTAACACGATGCCCCTCACCAAGGGCCCCAGGTTCTCCAGGCTGCCCCAGTACTGTTTGTGCAACCTAGCCAGGCCTGGCAGGAGCTCAATGCTCACTTTGTCTGGGTCTGGGCCCCCGAGCCTCGTCCTTCCTCCAGCTGGGGATCTGGCCTGGCTAGGGAGACAGTTGAGGAGAAATCGGAAACCCTGTGGGGCTGCAGCACAGGATGGCCAGGCTACCTCCCATGGTCCCTGCCGATCTCTTGTCATTCTACAGAGCTTTACCCTAGAGAGGCTCACATTGTGCCCATTTTCCTGATAGGAAGAGTGAGGCCCAGAGGGTCAAATCACAGCTCAAGTTCACATAGGCGGAAGTAGTGGAGCTTGGGTTAGAGTGAACCAGAACCTTCCCCGGAGAGAGCAGAGCCAGGCTCAGAGGCCTCTGGGGACAGAGGTGGCACAAACCACAGGGTGGGGCATCCTGGCCAAGGCTCATGCCATAAGTTCAAGGCCAGCAATACTGTGCCTGCCCCACACAAACACCTGCTTCTCCCTAAACTGGGCTCTCACCAGCTATGGCTGCTGACCTCCTAGGTAGCACTTAACATGGAAAAAGCACTGAGCCACAAGGTCTCAAAAGCCAAAGTCTGAAGACAGCACAGGCTCCAGGCGGCTTCAGGAAGGATATGAGCCAGGCATGCATGTCACCCCATCCCCAGGGCCAGAACTGAAAGAAGGTCAGGGACAGGGAGGGAGACAGCTCAGTCAGTCAAGTGTTTGCCGTGCAAGGACCAGAGTTCAATCCCCAGCATCCATGTGAAAATCCCAGTGTGGTGATGGGTGCTTGTAATCCCAGAGTTTGGAGGGCAGAGCCAGGCAGATCCCTGGGGCTCCCTGGATGGCCAGTTTAGCCTATGGTGAGTTCCAGGTCAGTGAGAGAATCTGTCTCGAAAGCAAAGTGGATGGCACCTGAGGAACAACACACACAGGCATACACACACACACACACACACACACACACACACACACACACACAAATTTTAAAACTAAAACATGCCATCCAGACATGGTGGTGAACGTTTTTTTGTTTTTTGTTTTTTTGGTTTTTTTTGTTGTTGTTGGTTTTTGTTTTTTTTTTTTTTTTTTTTTTTTTTTTTGTCTTTTTGAGACAGGGTCTCCCTGTAGCCCCAGCTGTCCTGGAACTTACTATAGACCAGGCTGGGCTTGAACTCACAGAGATCCACCTGCCTCTGCCTCCCGAGTGCTGGGATTAAAGGCGTGTGCCACCACACCCAGCAGTGGTAAACATCTTTAATTCCAGCATTTGGGAGGCAGAGACACAGGCAGTCTGATCTACAGGCAGTTTGAGGCCAGTCTGATCTACATAGTGAGTTCCAGACCAGCTGGAGACCCTGTCTCAAAAAAAAAAAAAAAAGAAAAAGAAAGAAAAGAAAAGAAATTTAAACACTGGCATATACACTGGGCATGGTGGTACAACGCCTTTAATCCCAGCACTTGGGAGGCAAAGGCAAGTGGATCTCTGTGAGATCAGGGCCAACCTGGTCTACATAGTGAGTTCCAGGTGGACTGGAGCTAAGACCCTGTTCAAAAAAAAAAAAAAATGGGTGTAGCATGAGCTACAAGGCCACCATCCACCCAGCTGGGGCCACGGCTAGGCGAGAGATAGCCTGCAGTGTCCCCAACTAGCACGTTCCTTGTGGCCTGGCAGACTGTCAGTTACCTGCCTCCTGCAGGGCTGGGCAAAGAGGGTTTCCCAGGTCTCAGTCCTGCCTGGCGGTCTCCCTGGGCCACCTATGTGGCAGATATCAGCTCTACCCCTTCATGCCAAGCCTGCCTGGCCCGACACTGGCCCTCTGTGCTACTTGAACCCTGCTCACAGCTACGGAAGGCGGGCTGACTGACATCTGTCTCCTGTAGCCCTAGCTGACTAGTGTCCACGTGAAAATCTGAAAAACTAAAACAAAATGACAACTTTGACAAGCCAGGTGACATGACAGGAACCTGGGGACTCACCACATACTCTACTGTGCTCCTCTGTGGCTAGAACTGTCCCCAAGACAGCAGGAAGGAAGCAAGCTTGGAGGCAGCTCAGCAGCAGAGGAACCCCCACCCATGTAGACACCCACTCTCCCTTAGTCCTTTACTCTGCTGGGAACCCCATACTGTCCCCCACACAGCATCTCCTGAGTCCACATGGCTGGCCAGGGCCCCTGGCGTCTCTCCTCCTCTTCGTGTTCAGGTTGAACTGCACAAAGGACATTTGGCTTCCTAGGACCTGCTGTTCAGATCACTTCGGGCTCTTTGGAGACCTCCCTCTCTCCTAGGAATTCCCTCTTTTCTTCAAACCTCACTTTCTCATCTGGCCTCTCTGACCCCAACCCTGTGCAGAGGGCATTACAGGGTCTTTTTTGTTGTTTCGTTGTTTCTTGTCCACACACACATTTGCTGAGTCTGCCGACTGTCACACGGGCCTACAGGGCGTCTCCACATGCATGCACACATGCTTTTCTGGTTCGGCATATAGCCTTCTTTCCCTTGAAAGCCTTCCTTCCTCACTGACCGCTGAGAACGTGTCCTTGGGCGTTTTCCCATTCCCATGAAAATCCCGGACAGACTGTCCACAGGCGCAAAGCAGTAATTGAGATCGCAGCCTGCACCCGTTCCTGTGCCTTGCATTTCAAGAACGCCCATACAGACAGAGTGCGCATACACAGTGTTCTCGGCCTAGCCCTGCTGGTCATTAGCAGCCAGAGAAAAGACTGGCAGCGTCTGCCTGGGGGAACGCAGAGACCAGCTGTGGTTTAGCCACAAGATAGAATATTACTTGGTCAGAAAAAGGACTGATGCTTGCTATAGTGTGGAAGAACCCAAATACATTATGCTGATTGAAGGGCACCAGAGATCACATATTATATGACCCCATTTATAAGCCTTATGTGATACAGAAAAACCACAAGGGCTGGGGGGGCTGCCAGGGGTAGAGGGGGAGGGCCGCAGGTCTGAAATGTTTGGAACTGGAGAGCCTGGAGGTTTGCTTAGCGGTTGGTTGTGCCAGAATTAAATTGCTACTTGTATGTTCCTTAAAGTGGTTACTTTTCTGTTTTTCCAGGCGGGTTCTGATATAGCTTAGGCAGGCCTTGAATCTGCTAAGCAGTGCAGCAAACTTCAACTCTCCAGCCTCCTGTCCAACTCTCCAGCCTCCTGTCCAACTCTCCAGCCTCCTGTCCAACTCTCCAGCCTCCTGTCTCCACCACCCAAGTGCTGAGATTACAGGCTTGTGCTACTGCTTCTAGCATAATATGGTTGGTTTTGTGGTTTTTAATCTCAATTTAAAACCATAAAGCATATAAATATATAATCTCTGCTCTTTTTAAAACAAAGGGGGGAAAATCAGGTAGAATTCTGGGTTCTCTGTAATTTTCTTTTCTTTTTTTCAATTAAAAACAAATTACAGCCAGGCGTGGTGGCACACGCCTTTAATACCAGTACTTGGGAGGCAGAGGCAGGCAGATCTCTATGAGTTCGAGGCCAGCCTGATCTACACCTGAGTTCCAGGCCAGCTGGGGCTACAGGGAGACCCTGTCTCGAAAAGATTTAAAACAAAACGAAACAAAACAAATTGCAGAGAAAAATCAACTAGTGGAAAAGAAGACTTTAAAACAAACTGGAATAGTCATCTAGGGGGAACCAGCAACCACTCTTCTTAACAGCTATGTAATATTCCTGATGTGAATAGAACAACACAACCCTCACCCCAGAACGAGGAACCCTCAGCTTTTCACTCGGGCCCTATGCCATTCCACAACCCTATCTTTCCCTTGCTTTTCAGATAAGAGCATTGACGGTTACAGAGGGGAGAGCCAGGGAATGACTAAGGCAGAACTGGAACCCAGCCCTGGCCCCACTCCTTGCTGAGGATACACAGCAAAGGAGCTACAGAGGGCCTGACTGCAAGGGAGACAAGCAAAAAGTGAGTCAGACAGGCCTGTTCCCAGCTGCCCAGGTTGCTCCCAGATGTCTGGGCCCAGGAGAGGCACCAGAGGAGAAACAGCAATGACTGGATGGAGGAAGATTCAACGGGGGAGTAAAGAAAGGCCCTGCTGGGAAGAGCAAGAGATGAAGCAGAGAGCGCTGCACTTCCACCCGACTGGGAACAGCGTTCCAAGCAGAGGGAACGGCACATACAAAGCCCTAGTGGCAGGAGCCACAGGGTTCATGGGAGGTTCTGGGGTCTGTGCGACATTGTGGGTGCTGCCAGGACATTGTGGGGGCTTGAGGGAGCTATGAAGAATTGAGAAGAGCTGGGAGTTGCTGGGGCGAGGCTGGGAAGCGGCCAGGCCACCAAGAGCCATGCACTGGGTTAGGTTGATTCTGGGAGTCACAGGGAGCCATGGAAGGCTTTGAGCAAGGCAGGTCAGGGTGAGGCATGACTCTCCACAGCAGCTGTATCTGGGGTTGGGGGAGGGGAGCACATGGGTCAGTGCTGGTCGGGGCTTGGCATTGAGAAGAGAAGCAGCCCATACTGGACTACAGTGGGTCAGGGAAGAGGGTTGACCACCTGCCCATGCCCCTAAACTTAGGATGAACTGGCCCCTCTCTTGAGGAGCCTGTCAGAGAAAGTGCCCAGAGGGGAAATGGGCACTGCTGACTCACTGGCCTGGGCCAGCCACTTCCCCCTCTGGAGCCTCCAGTCCAAAGTCTTACTAGGACTGAGAGGGAGTAAGAGAGGGCGATCATCTTGTGAGTGACAGAAAAATGGTCTCAGGGCCACCAGCCTCAGGTGGACATCACACCTGGAAGAGGTGATATATGAGCCCGGATGGGAAGAATGTATGTGGATGGAAAGATATGGTGCAAAGGGAACAGCATGTGCAAAGGGCCTGTGGCTAGAAGCAGCCAAATGCATTCATAATTGCCAGCAAGGCCGGGCTAGTAGAAGATCACTATGTCCAGCGCCTATCATCAACAGCACCGTGGCCAAGCCAGGAAGCATGTCTGCCAGACCTGGTATAAGGGCTGGGGAAACTTCTCTAGGGTGCACTGATAAACCTCCTCCATGAACTTCTCATGAAACAAGCTCATTCAGAATAGAAATCAAAGGTGGTTCAATCGTTGTTAGGCTGCTTGAGAGACAAGGAACTCAGAGAACTTAGCAGCTGTGGAAGGTTCCAGAGAGCTTGTGCTGGCTGGCCCCTGCTCCTTGGGGACTGCAAGATTGACCACATGTAGGATTTGTCACAACTGGGTGGGCCAGCCGTGGGGCCATGGAGGCTGGAGAGGTGGAAAGGGGCTCTTGTTGGGGCAGAGAGACAGGAGACAGGAATGAAGGTGCAAAATGGGAGAAACAGAGGGGAGAGACAGAGACAGAGACAGACAGAGATGGCAAGGAGGAGGAGAGGGAGACAGAGAGACCAGACCACAGAGACAGAAGGACACCCAGGACCTGCGGGGCGTGGAGGGCGGGTCCTGCCTTGGGAGGGGTTGCCCTGCCTGTCTCCTCCACTTCTCCTTCTCAGACCCTAAGAACCCCACAGCAGCCCATGCTCTCATCACCAAGCACACACTGAGTGCCTACTGCATACTGCACACCAATGTTTATCAAGCACCGGGGCTCATGCTCCCTCCTGTGTTCTGAGAGACAGGGACAGTGGTCCAGTGAGTGGTACCCCAGTTGTGTGTAGAGATCTGGCAGGTATGTCAAGGGTCCCACTCTTGAAGGCCAGGCCAGGAAAGAGGGGCAAGGAATGGAGGTGTCAACAAGTCCAAACCGAAAGTCCAGCCTCTGACCCTCCACAAGGAGGCTGCAGCCAGGGCGTGGGATCCCAACTCTCCTGAGATTGAGTAGCTCTGAGGGGCAGGGAGAGCCCAGACTAGAAGGGACAGTGTGGTTTCTAAAGGACCCTTAAGGGACTCTAAGGGCTCTAAAGGGGGAGCGGGGGTATTTCTGGGGCCTGAGCATCACAGGGGCTCCTCACTGAGGGGTGCTGGGTGGTGCAAGAACGGGGCAGAATGCAGAATCTGGGAACAAGGCCGTTTCTAAACTCCCATTGAGAAACCCTCTGTCAGCCCCTCTCCCTGATGCAGTGATCACACCTCTTACTCCAGAGCCCTGTCCTCAGCCCCCAAATAAGAACCCCCACACCAAAGGCTTTGCAGATGGAATCAGGAGGCAGACAGAGGAAGGAGGGGAGGAGGAATGGCTCCCACCCCACACACTCACCTTCCAGAAACTCCCAGAATGCCGGGCAGAGGGAGGCACCTCCTGAGAAAAAGGCCCATTACCTCTTTTGGAAACATTAGACATGGTGATTCACTCCACCGGGAGTAAGCTTCAGGGACAGCAAACACAGCCCGGGGGGCCAGCATCACCAGCTTCCAGATGCCACTTCTGTTTTTAGGAATTAACAGTGTATATTTGGGTTACAGAATGAAGAAACTCATTGGGAAAAAAATAAGAGAGAGAGAGAGAAAGAAATGAAAGGGAAAAAAGGAGGAGAGGAAAGAGTTCTAACAAGACGGAAACATAACTCATGCCCTCAGGTCACCAGCTGCTCACTGTCCCCAGACACTCCAGCTCTGTGCCTCAGGGCTTTTGCACAGCTGTTCATCCTCACCGACAGCTCTTGCCCCTCCCCACCCCCAAGCAGCAGGCTCCAGATCCTCACCTGCAACTTCTACAGTGGCTTGCTGCCCCGTCTGCCCCCTGTGGAGTGTTGTCTCAAGGTGCTGGTGGAGTTCTGTCTTCTGCCCACTGCCTGCCTGTCCCTTGCATACAGTAGGTGCTCTGACTCAATGACACACCTCTCTCCTCATCGACCCAGAGAGCCAGGTGTCTGCCACATGCTAGGGATTTGTGAAATGAACAGATGGATGGAAATACAGGCAGTACAAAGAGGGACAGGGCCACTGGGAAATGAAGGGCTAAAAAAATTTAAAAGGAGAGGAAAGGAAGCCAGGGGTGGTAACGTACATCTATTAATCCCAACACTGGGGAGGCTGAGGCAGGAGGATTGCCATGAGCTCTCAAGGCCAGCCTAGGATACAGAATGAAACCCAGTCTAACACACACACACACACACGTACACACACACAGACACACACATGTACACACACACACAGACACACACACGTACACACACACAGACACACACAGACACACACACACGTACACACAGACACACACACACACAGACACACACACACACACACACACACACACACACACCCTACCCAATATAAAAAAAAACCAAG
>NW_008340140.1:5771810-5774238 GCF_000622305.1 Nannospalax galili
TCCTGGGTCTAGAGCCTGCTGGTTTACAGGCTGGCATGCGAACAGCTGGTTCTTTGGGGTCTGCAGCTTGCTAACTGTAGATCTTGGGATTTATCAGCCTTTATGAGTAGATGAGGCAGCTTCTTTACACACACACACACACACGTACACACACACACACACACACACACAGACTAAAGAGATGACTCAGTGGTTGAGCACATACTGCTCTTGTAGAGGACCCAAGTTCAGTTCCCAGCACCCATATTACATGGCTCACAACCATCTTTAACTCCAGCTCCAGGGGATCCAACACCTCTGGCTTCCATGTAAACTGCCCTCATGTGCACATTCCCACACATAGACACACATACACATAATTAAAAATAAAATATTTTTTAACTATGATTATGGGCTGGAGGCATGGCTCAGCGGTTAAGAGCACTGGCTGCTCTTACAGAGGACCCAGGTTCTATTCCCAGCACCCACGTGATGGCTAACAACCACCCATAACTCCAGTTCCAGGGGATCCAACACCCTCTTCTGACCTCCACGGGAATTGTATGACACAGGTGCATTTACATACATACAGGCAATACACTCACACACATAAAATAATAAAAATAAATAAAAAAAAATTTTTTTAAATATGCCAGTGCAGTGGCTCAGGCCTATAATCCCAGTGCTTGAGGACAGAAATAGGAGGATCAGGAGTTCAAAGTCATCCTTTGCTACATAGTGAGTCCCAAGTCAGCCTGGGCTAAATGAAACTCTGTCTCAAACGAAAACAGAAACAAAGAAAGGGCAGGCAATGTCACTGGTCGGTTCCGGAGGGCCTCCTGTCCCCACCCACCATGGGTCACCCCTGCTGTCCTCCTGGGCGGCCGGGGAAGGGGGGGCACTTCAGGAAACTAATCTAAGCTCATTTCTCCAGCTCTGGATGCTGGGTCACCAGCCTCTCCATCCTGGTGAGGGAGGGAAATGGGATTTGCACATTTTCACACAGAACCTCCTGCTAGTCAGAGCTTGCAATCAAGCAAAGATTCTAGAAAATACTGCAGGTCACTGAAAGCACATCCTCTGACTGTCGTCCCACAGCAGCTCAGGCCTGGCATCTGGGGTATGGGGCTGGCATAGGGATGGGGTGGAAGGGAAGGCTTCCTGGAGGAAGAGGCTGGGCCTAGGGTGCACACAAGTCTGACATGCTGTGAATATGGTGACCCTTGGGCCATGCCGGGGGCGGAAGGTGGAGGCACAGGACACTCAGTTCCAAGAAAAGAGACCCAGCAGGTCAGACCAGATTCCCCCAGAAGCCTCTGGGGGTCTAAGCACCCAAGTTGCACTCTCTCCCTCCACCTAGCTGGGCCCTCTGTAATCATGAGGCTGGGTGTTTTCCCCTAAAGACTTATGTCCCTCCCAGTGTCTGCCGGCCATCTGCAGAAAGGGAAGCAAGGCCAACTAAGGCTAGTGCACTCCTCAGATCAGTAGTCTTTAGGACAACACAGCCCCAAGCTGTAAAAGGCTGAGAATCAGGACCCGAGTGCTCTGGCCACAAGGGACAGCATGACACTTGAATGAGACATTTGGGATTTGGTACTAACCACTGCAGGAGACAGTGACTTTAACTGTACATGAACTCTGTGTGACATGGGAAGTACACATAGTGATGGAGGACAAGACCGAGTACGGGTTCAACTCAGGCTCTGGGGTGAAAACCGCAGGTACCTGAACCCTCTGCCTCCCTTTCTCCATCTGTGAAATGGGTTGAGGCAGTACCAAGGGTGACCTAGAAAGCAGATGGTTCAGAGCCAGCACAGGATAAGGCTACTAAGGTGCTCAAGTAAGGTGCACTGTGGTGGCATTCACCTGTCGTCCCAGCACTCGAGTGGCAAAGGCAGGAGGATAGAGAGCTCCAGGCCATCCTGGGCTACACAGTAAGACCCTGTGCCAAGCAAGCAAGCAGCCCACACCTATCATCTCATTACTTGGGAGTTAGAGGTAGGAAGATCAGGAATTCAGGGCCAGCCTTCACTACACAGTGAGTTAGAGGCATCCTCAGCTACATGAAACCCCCCAAAAAAGTCAAAATGGGGGCTATAGAGATAAAGAACACTGGCTATTCTTGCAGAAGACCAGGGTTCAATTCCTGGCACCCACATGATGACTAACAATGGTCTATACCTCCAGTTCCACAGAAATCTGATGCTCTCTTCTGACCTCCATGGGCATTGCATAACACAGGTATACTTAGATACATGCAGGCAATACATTCATACACACACACAAATAATAATAATAAATAAAATATTTTTTAAGCCAGGCGTGGTGGCACACACCTTTAATCCCAGCACACAGGAGGCACAGGCAGGTGGATCTCTGTGACTTCAAGGTCAGTCTTGTCTATATAGTGAGTTCCAGGCCAGCTGGGGCTACAAGGAGACCTTGTCTC
>NW_008340140.1:5774292-5827613 GCF_000622305.1 Nannospalax galili
AAGAAGGGAGGGAGGAGGGTGGGGGAAAATTCACACTATGGTTTCCATCCCCTTTCCAAGGCCTGAAGGAACTGGAGTGTCAGTGTGCACATGTGCTCAGCTGCTTGCAAACATGGATACGCCAAACAGAGGTGGGGATGGGACACAGGACATGAATTATGCATATCAGTGTGCACATCTGCATCTCTTCCCTGGCCACTGAAAAAGCCAAAGGACTTGAGGCCCAGCAGCAGGCACACCCTGGCTCCCAGGCTCAGTGTCTAACCCACTCTCACTGGGCTTGCAGTAGCAGTGGCTGAACTGCAGAAACAGCATTCCTGGGGACCCCAAGAGACTCAGAGCCCTAGAAAGAAAGGACAGGCTCCAAGGGGCCTCATCAACAGCATCTGCCAAAGGCTCCAGAGCCAACGACACAGCTCACCAGAACCAAAGAGAAACCAATATGAGTCACAAAATAAGTGAGGAGGGGCTGGAGAGACGACTCAGCAGTTAAGAGTGTGCACTGTGCTTCCAGGGGACCTGAGTTCAGTTCCCAGCACCCACATGGTGGCTTACAACCATCCCTAACTCCAGTTCCAAGGGATCTGACACCCTCTTCTGGCCTCTGAGAGCATTGCATGCACCTGGTGCACTTACATACACGCAGACAAAATACTCATACACACAAAATAAAAATAAATAAATGTTAATTAATAAAATGTTTTAAAGTGAGATAGCCACCAGGCATAGTGGCCTACATTTTTAATCCCAGGACTCAGGAGGCAGAGGCAGATGGAGCTCTGTGAGTTCAAGGCCAGCCTGGTCTACATAGTGAGTTCTAGACCAGCTGGGCCTACAAACTGAGTTCCTATCTCAATAACAACAAAAAATTAAAGTGATAATGGGGCTGGGGGTGGGCAGAGCAGATTTCTTGTCCAGCAAGAGGAGGCTCCAGGTTCCATACAGCACCACAAAGTCAAAGAAAATGGAAAAGTAGCTTTGGATTATAGCAATGCAGTCTAAGTATCCATACTCCATAATATGAGACTTAATAGACAGATAGATGATAGATATAAATATAGATTAATAGATGATAGGTGATTGATAGATCATAGATCATAGATAGATAGATCATAGATAGATAGATAGATAGATAGATAGATAGATAGATAGATAGATAGATTGATTGATTGATTGATAGATAAAAGATGATAGATGATTGATAGATGATAGAAGATAGATTGGTTGATAATAGATAGATGATAGATATAAATATAGATTGATAGATGATAAATGATTGATAGATCATAGATCATAGACAGATGATAGATAGATGATAGATAATAGGTTGATAGATTGATAGATAAAAAATGATAGATGACTGACAGACGATAGTTTGGTTGATGATAGATAGATTATTGATAGATGGTAGATAGACGATTGATAGATGATATATAGATGATGATAGATGATTGATAGATAGATAGATAGATAGATGATAGATAGATGATAGATAGATAGATAGATAGATAGATGATATATAGATTTAAGGTATACTTTTCCTCCCAAAACAACCTGCACTTCTGCAGATGATAGATAAATAGATAATTGATGATAGATAGATAGATAGATAGATAGATAGATAGATGATAGATAGATATAGATAGAGATAGATGATACATGATACATAGATGATTGATGGGCGATAGATAGATGATATATAAAGGAATGATAACAGATAAGTGTAGACCAGCTTCTCAGGCAGAACTCTGAAGAGTTTACAGAGACTGACTCTCCAGAGGGGAAGCACTGAAGCCCCAAAGCAGTGACTTCCACAGAGCATGCAGTGGTCCGGGGCCAGATGCCCAACTTCATGGCCACCACTTTTGCTGACGTCCGCACCTTTGACCCCCTGACACTTCCAGGTTTCCTCCCCAAACACAAACCCCTGCGGAATCACACAGAGACATTTGACAGACTCAAAAGCCCTGGGAAAGAGTTGCTGGACCCCTCAAAAACATCAAGGTCATCAAAAACAAAGGATGTCTGCAAAAGTGCCACACACACAGAGCCTAAGGGACCTGGGGACCAACAGTGTGTGTCAAATGGGCTCTAGACTGGGATGGGCCATTACATAAAATGAGGGAAGCCTGAGTCAGCTATGGACTTCACTGTGCATAGATGCATCGAGGCTGGGAGGTAAGCAGTGGCGGGAAGTCGGTGTTAGATGCAGCATGCTAAGATGGGGGGTCAGCAGAAGGGGAGTGTAAGATAGTATCTTTTGGGGGATGGCTTATCGGTTAAGAACACTGGCTGCTCTTGCAAAAGATCCAGGCTCTAACCCCAACACCCACATGGTGGCTAACAGCCACCTATAACTCCAATTCCAGGGAATCCAACACCCTCTTCTGGCCTCTGCAGGCATTGCATGACATGGGTGCACTTACACACATGCAGACAATACTCTCATATACATAAAATAGAAATAAATAAATCGGGCTGGAGAGATGGCTCAGTGGTTAAAAGCACTGGCTGTTCTTGCAGAAAACCCAGGTTTGAATGCCAGCATACACATGGCAGCTAACAGCCATCCATAACTCCAGTTGTAGGGGATCTAACACCCTCTTCTGCCTACCTACAAGGGCACTGTACGACATGGGTGCATTTACATGCATGCAGGCATAACACTCACACACATAAAATAAAAATAAATAAATAAGATACTATGTTTGGTGTCTCCCACAACAGCAGCACCTGAGGTAAAGATTACTGTGGCAGAGAGCAGGTGGTCAGAGGGGCACCCCACATGTTCCATGTTCCCTAATGGCCCCGGGAGAGCAGACGCTGTGTGGGAGGGCAAAGGGGAAGCATGCAGCGACTTGCCCATTTCCCAGAAAGTCTGGGTTAGGAGTCAGGGACCCTGTGTTCCAGTCCCACATGCTGTGGTTCAGTGTCACATTTGGCCATGCATTTCCCCTGCACCTCAGCTCCCTCCAAAGTCAGGGGCAGAAGAAGCTGACAGCATGAGCTTTCCCCATGACTGCTGACCTCTTCTGGTGTTGGGCCCCTACCCAGTCAGCCTCGCTCCCCTGCCAGCCCCGGAGTTGAGATCACATTGAGAATGGGACTCTCATGTCACCTTCCTGCCTCCTGGTGAGGACACTGAGGGGAGGCCTCAGGGGTCTCTCATGGTTCCCCATCCAAGGTGCCAAGTCCTGAGCTGTCGTGAACACAGTGGTTTTGCGCACAGCGGCCATTCATAACTTTTGTCTCTAAAATGAGATTCAAATCCCTCCCCACCCTATGGAAGACCTGCAGGACTCACTCCCTCCACACAGCCGGCTCCTTCTTGCTGCTCACTTCACAGGTTCTTGAACCACCAGCTCCTCCCTGCCCCAGGACCTTTGTCCCTGCTGCTCCCTCCACCTTCCACAGCCCTCTCTCAGTCCTACTGCCTCATTGCTCCGTGTCCTGGTACTGTCTGTCACACCACACCCCCAGCTGCATGCCAGCCTGAATCTCCCCTGCACAGCCCAGAGTCAGAGGCTCTCCAGCAGGCCTGGGAGGGTACCAGCACATTCTCTGTGCCACACCCAGCTGTCGGCCCCTCTTTGGATGTCGGTTCATGCCTGGCCTTGCATCTCCATTTTGCATGCAGGTTCTCCAGGGCTGGTTCCCTGGAGCTGGCCAGGGACTCCAGTGTGGGTTCCTACCCCAGGGGGAGACATGGGCTGGAGCCAAGCCCAGTCCCCTCTGTCCTGGAACACATGGGTACTACCATCTTGGGCACACAGAGACTCCCAGGCACCTCACTGCCATGGCACCTGGAGGAACTCAAGGTGACCTGGCCTTGCACCAGTTGGGGACAGAAACTAGTGTCAAGAGCAGCACCCAAATAGGTTCAGAAGGATGCAAGACAGCCCCTTGTCCCATGAGTTCCAGGTACCCCAGCACCTGGGGGAACTCCCTCTTCAATCCTCCAGGGGAGGCCCTAGGGCCCCCACAGAAGAGTAGCCATGGAGGCTGCACCAGGTCTGGCTCAACCATCATCACCCCACTTTCCAGGTCTGAACACTGAAGCCCAGGTGGTACAGTGTCCTCAAGGCTGAGATGCAGCAGGTGGGTCTGCCGGGAAGACACAATATAGTACTCTCCACAGTTTGTTCATGTGGGCAGGCTCCTGGGGGCACCCAGGCTATGCCCATAAAGACTCAGAACCATGGACCTGCTGCTTCTGAGCCTGTGTTCCTGAGCATAGAACATTCCTGTCCCCCACCACCACACATCCAGCTTCCCTGATCGGTTTTCCCATCTGTTCTGTGGCCCAGGGACAGGGCCCAATGTCTGTTGAGGACTGGAGTCCAGGTCCCTCAATTCTCCCAGAAGCAGCGCAAGTGATAGGCAAGACACAGCCAGCCTGGGCCAGGGACAGTGAACAGGAGCAGGCACGGGGTCCCTCTGGGAGGCCAGAGCTTGGACACCCCATTCCCTTGGGATAAAGCTAGACCTGGGGGCCCTGGCCTAGCTTCTCACCTTCCTCCGCAACTTCTCTCAGCATCAGGACCTGCGTTCTGCAGCCCCACCCCCACCCCTGGGTGAGCAGGGGTGCTGCCCAGCTAAACCAGTGAGTCCAGAGCCAGATCTCTCTCTGTGTCCCCAGAAGTCTCTCAACCTCTGTGGGCCTTCATCTCTCCCCAGGGAGGTAACTGCACCTCCTACTCAGGGTTGGTGAGAATGCAACCTAGTGCCTGGCATCTGACAATGTGGTCAAGTGGACACCTCTAAGAGCTTGGAGGAAAAAGGACAGGAAGAAGACAGTGACCCCCAGGGGACAGGGAAGCCCCAGTCCACTACCCACTCACAGAGGAGGGTCTGTTCAACTGGGGTAGAAGTCTAGCATTGGGACACAAGAAGAGGGCCATGGACAGAAGGCACAGCCTGGGGGAGTACCAGGCATGTCTGCCGTCTCCTCAAGTCTCAACCCAGGGCCACCCTCGGAGAGATCCAGCTTGCTCACCTCAGACCTTCCTCTGCCTCCCATCCCAGCATCCACTTCCTCATCCAGGACTGTATGACAAGCCTCTTGGCTTGTTCGTTAAATTATCTCTGTTGCCAAGCCCCTGGGGGCCACAAATAATGTCCACCCTGTTCTGCGTCCCCAGAACCCAGCATGGCACCTGGCACCCAGCCCAAGGCTCCAAACACCCAAAGCAATATTCTGCCGCTCCGTGCCTCAGTTTCCCTAACTGTGAAAAGTACCACATAACAGCATCCACAACCCAGCACTGCTACAAGAACATGGAGTTAATATTTGTAGGCCCCGGAATCAGCTCACTAGCTCATGGCGCCAGGCGTGTAAATAAGAAACAATGAAAGAAGGGGCAATGTGGAGCTGGAGGTCAATGAGCCAAACTTGGTGGAGCATCGAGTTGCACAAGACACCAGACACCAGCCGTGTTGATGTCTCGGCGCCTTTTCCCTTTGCTTTTTCCCAACATTATGTCCTGACAAACCCTAAACCCATAGGAAGTCAACAGAAAGCACAATGCGCTCCTGGGCCAGAGAACCCACTGCCCAGCCTATGTGCTATCTCTGGGGTGAGGAGGGGTTCACCATAAGACTTTAATTTTCCTTTTATCTTCTGATCCATGTGAGAGCAAGAGGAAGCCACCATGGAACTTCATCCCTGAAACTCCAGCTGCTACGGTTTATGTTTTTAAATCTGACTCAATGAAGATAGAATTCTCTGGAACTAATGTGTGTGGTCAAAGGACTTAAGTCCTTGATTTCTACCTTGTTTGAGATGGGGTCCCTTGTTGAATGCCATTGTGTACCCCAGGCTAGCAGGTCCACAATCTTCTGGGATTCCACTGTCTCCTCCTCCTATCTCCCAGTAGGACATTGGGATTATAGACACTACATATCTGGCTCTTAGTGGGTTCGAGAGATTTGGAACCCAGATCCTCATGCCTGCACAGCCAGCATTTTACCCACTAAGTCGCCCCCTCAGCCCCATGAGGCTGGATCTGTAACTCACACGTGTGTATATCCATTAGCCCTTGAGCTGACATAGATCTGGCTCGAGACACCCAGTACCTCTGCATCTGGGGGTCCCTGCCTTTTGGGTTCTAGCTTTCAGAATCTGGGGTTCCCAGCACTGTGCCCTACACTCAGCAAACCCTCAAAGCCTGTGTCTGTCCCTCTCCAGGTCCCAGCACTGCAATCAGCCAGCCAGACCTCTGAATCCTCCTTCCCAGAAGCTGGTTGCTGGGGCTGCGAAAGGGGAAAACCCGGCCCCTCCCGTGTTCCCATCAACCCCAAGCCTGGCAGGTGTCAAGCGGCAAAGGCCTTAGAGGCTCAGCGCTCCAGAATGACGCCTCCGCTGGCTGTTCCTGGGGTGCCCAGGCCCATCTCTGGCCAAGGGTGAGGGGCAGACCCGCGGCCCCCGCCCCCGCCCTGCCCGTGGAGCAATCTAGTGAGTCACCCCCACCTCATGACCCGCCTGCCCGCCACATGGAGACCTGTAATTACTGCAGCCGCCTCCTCCCAGGCGGGGTCTTATCAGCCCATCATCAGCAGGTAAGGAGGAGGGCGCCCGGAGGTGCCCGGCCACCACCACTCCTGGCCTCCCTGGCACGCGATTAGGAAGGGCCGCAGCACAGGTGCAGTCCGGTTCAGGTGGACTTCAGACCCCTCAGAGCCCCACTTTCCACCCAGACTAAATCCCACCATTTCTTGTCTCTCCTAAGCTGATTTTTCATGAACTTCCCCAGGGCCCAGCTAGGGTACCACAGGGCCCCTCAAGGCCAGTGCAGCCCACCTGGGTGAGACTGTCCATCAGGCCTGGCATTGGAAGCAAAGAAGGGATGTTGGTATTAGAATTGGCCACAGAAAGTTCTAGAAGAGAGGTGGAGCAGCTATGGCAACCACCTCTGTCCCTGAAGGAAGGAACTCTGCCCCCGGTCCATGAAGGAAGACATAAGTTTAGAGCAATTGTGAGCCCTGGCGGGGTGGCAGGCTTGTACAGGGCTGGAGGAAAAGCAGGCTTTCCCAGTACAAGAGATCCTAAGAGGCCCTAGCAAAGCAGGGCACAGGGCAGGATGGCACACAGCCCCCGGGTTCTCGAGAAAGTCCAGTCACTCTCTCAGACCCTGTGGGTCCCAAACCTTAGCCTGACCCCTCTGTGCCTCAGTTTCTCCAACTGGAGGTAGAGCAGTGCTTAGCCTGGTGTGGCCCTGGAGGACTCACAGAGCAGGACAAAGGTTCTTTGCTTCCCCATCCCTGCGTTGGCGTTGATGGGAGGCCGAGTGTGTCTCAGCTGCAGAACTGTACCCCATCAACTCCCCCACCCACACTAGCTTTGGGAAGCTGCAGCTGGTCCCCAGGTTGCCACACCCTGGGCCAGGTCCTTAGGGTGAACAGCCCCCAGCCTCCAAAGATGACGGCCCGATTCAAGACCTGGGCACTGAGCAATTAATAATAATTTCCTCCCTCAGAGCCTTCCCTCCCCCAGACCTGCTCAACCAGTCTCCCCAAGGTGCGGACAGGCCTGACACCTGAACCAACTATTATTTTATTATTCTCTCCCTCGGGAGGCAAGGCAGGAACGTGGCCTATGTCTGGTGCAGTAGGCAAAATCACAGGGGGCCCACAGGTTCCCTTTCTATCCCAGGCTCTGAGCAAAGGGTTCTTTGCCCCTTCCCTGATGGCCAGGAGAGAAAGGGGTTGGGGGAGAAACTTCTTGGAACAGGACTACAGAGTGGTTATGAGTCAAACTCGGGGTCTGGATTTTTGTCCTACCTCTGCCCCTCACTTGCTGTGTGGCTTTCCACAAGTCACTTTGCCTCTCTGAACTTCCATCTTCTTTTCTACCAAGTAGAGTAATGAAAATTGAAGTCAGTAGAATTTAAAATTCCAGGCTGGAGCCCAGAAGAGTGACACTGGGGACCAGTTCTCTGGGGCCAAAGTTACTGATACTCTTTCCCTCCAGGCGCCTAGTGTTAGAGAACCACACCAGAGACCCAGCTTCGAGACCTTAAGGCCTACTGCCATCTGCAACCAGACCCAAAACCCAGCAGCAGGCCTGGCCAGGATCCTGCTCACCACTTACTCCTTGGTCGTATGATCAATGTCTGTGGCTCCCTAGAGGTTAGGAAGCCCTGTGCATCCAGCCTGCTCACTAGATCCAAGAAGGCCTGGGGCTGCCTGTGTTCCCTCTCTGGCCAGAACCCCGGACCACGTGGACCACAGAGGCCTCTGAGCAAAGGCAGCAGAACCATCCACACTGGAGAGGTCAGAAGGTCAAGTTCTAGTACTCAGGAGCTCACAAGCCATCTCCGTGCCCTATGGAATATTAGAATGCCAAGCCTCAGCTGCTTGGGCCCAGAACCAAGCTCCAGGGCTTGGTGCTACATGGCTATGTGTGAGTTACCATGTGTCTCTGCACCTTGGTTTACCTATCTATAAAATGGGGGTGAGGGACAATCACCACAAGTGTCAGGAGCTTAAATGCAGCAATAACTTGTAAAGCAACTGGAATAGTACTTGGCATACAGTAGGCGCTCAGCGAATGCATATTGGTGATAGTTTCTGCACTCACCAGATAGTTTTGCTCTTTGTGCTGCTGCTTCTGCCTGGCAGGCATACAACTTCTCAGATAAACTCCTACTTATCCCTTAAAACCCTGCTCAAATATTCCGTCCGAGGAACTATCGTAACCCATTTCTCCCTTCTGGGCTCCCTAACACCACACGTGGTCACCTCGTCTTGTACAGGAGTTGAATAGACACTGGGTATGAACCAACATCTTTCTCTCTTTTGCTCTTCATGTTTTAATTTCAACCAAAACCAGAAATCCCCACAGACACGGCGGGTTTTGAAAATGTTCTCAGGTCACCATTGGAGCAAAGGACAGCATGCGTCCCAAAAAGCTGAGTTTGGGGCTGACTGACCTGTCAATGAAACCTGTTGACAATTGTTTTAAAAGGGGGCAGAGTAGGGCGGGCAGCTCTGTGGGTACTGACTGGGAACAGTCAAGACAAGCCATCCAGAAACTGCAAAGGGGCCCTCTGCTCCCCGTCACCCCCAGTCAGGGGCTTCATTTGTGTGCCTGGGAGGAAGGCAGCCAGGCAGGAGGGAGGTCGGGGCTGCTTGTTTGAAAGTTCAGGATCTCTGGGTTGCACAGCAGTTGGAGTCTGGGGTCAGAAGCCATAACAGGCAAGGCTGGAACTCAACTGTTGCTTTTTCTACTTATGGAATTTATAGCCTGCCTCACAGGAGCTCTTTAAAATAAGCCCAGGGAGGCTGGAAAGATGGCTCAGCGGTTAAGAGCACTGACTGCTCTTGCAGAGGACCCAAGTTCAATTCCCAGCACCCACATAGTGGTTAACAACTGTCCTAACTCCAGTCCCAGGGGATCCGACACCCTCTTCTGACCTCCGTGAGCATTGCACAACATGGATGCACTTACATACATGCAGGCAATTACACTCATATGCAGGCATGACACTCATACACACAAAATAAAAATAATAAAATAGGGGCCAGGTGTGGTGGTGCCCGCTTTTAATCCCAGCACTCGGGAGGCAGAGGCAGGCGGATCTCTGTGAGTTCAAGGCCAGCCTGGTCTCAAAAAGACCAAAAAAATAAATAAATAAAATATTAAAATATATATAAACTAAAATAAGTTGGGAAGCCCATCATGATAGTGTCCTCCCAGTCCTCTGGAGGTAGAGGCAGGAAAATCAGGAGTTCAAGGCTAGCCTCAACTATACAGTGAGTTCCAGGCCAGTCTGGGCTTCATGAGACTCTGTCTCAAAAATAATAATAAGGGGCTGGAGAGATGGCTCAGTGGTTAAGAACACTGGTTGTTCTTACAGAAGACCCAGGTTTGAATCCCAGTACCCACATGGCAGCTAACAACTGTTCGTAACTCCAATTCCAGGGAATCCAACGGCCTCTTCTGTCCTCTGCAGGCATTGCATGACACGGGTGCACTTACCTACATGCAGGAAATGCACTCATATACATCACATAAAAATAATAAATAAGGCCAGGCATAGTGGCCCATGCCTTTAATCCCAGCACTCGGGAGGCAGAGGCAGGTGTATCTCTGTGAGTTCAAGGCCAGCCTGGTCTACATAGTGAGTTCCAGGACAGCTGGGGTTACAGGGAGACTCTGTCTCAAAAAGACCAAATAATAATAATAATAAATAAAATATTTTTAAATAATAATAATAAGCTCCAGGCCCTACCAGATGCATGAAACCCCTCCAAACTCTGCCTAGGGCGTTATCCCCACTCATTGCCCCAGTGATAGGGAGATGCTAGCTTTACCAGACAGCTAATCCTTGCTGGGGTGGCTTGGAAAGATGGGTTTGGGCTAGTGAGAGGACACAGGCAGGTGCCTCTAGGGACACACACGGGCCTCTCACTCTTGACAGTAGAGTAGATTCAGGTTCCTAAGTGACCTGAGTAGCCCTGGTCCAGGATGGCAGGTGGGCATGGTGACAGGGTGTGTCTGTGGCACAGGTCCCATGGGTGATGAAGGAAGAGCCAGCTTCCCAGGACGCAGAGCTGTGACTCAGAGCCATGCAGAGGAGCAAGCCCAGGTGGCAGCTGGCAGGCCACCAGAACACCTACACCCTCCCCAGACTCAAACCCTAGCAAGGCCTCTGTGGCCATCCCAGCAGACATGTTCAGAGATTCATTCTCTGGTGTGATTTGGCCTGGGTTCCAATCCTGCCTCTGCCAATCAACAGCTAATAAACCAAAGATCTGGAGTCTCAGTTTCCCCATCAGTACCAGGGCATACCCAGCTTGGCCATCCCACCCCCATGGGGTGGGTATGAAGGTGCTAGGCATTCACTTCAGTGAGGCACCTGTGTAGGACCTGGCACAGAGTGTACTCAACAATGGCTGCTAGTCAGAACAGTGATGCCATCAGACTGGAGGATCATGGTTCCCAAAGCCTCAAGGGGAAGCCCAGGGGCCTCAGCTCCTGCCACTAGAGAGACTCCACATCCATGCAGGGGGTTTGTTTCATTGGAGTATCCCTGCTTCTGGTCCTTAGACTGCACAGGGCAGCACACAGTCAGGTCCTGTGGCACTGGTTCTCTCACACAGTCCATTCACAGCTGGGATTAATACTGGTGCCATCTTGCAGTCCTGTTCTGAACTGAGAGCTTCATGTTTCATTTTGTATGAGACCCTCGAAGTTCTGTAGCTGTTCTTGGGAGAATCAACACCTAGTATGTGATGATGAATGGGTGGGTGGGTGAATGAATGGATGGGAGGATGGATGGATGGATGGGAGGCAGATGATGAATGGGAGGATGGATGGATGGGAGGATGGATGATGGATGGATGGATGGATAGATGGATGGATATGATGGATGGATGGATAGATGAATGGATGGTTGGATGGGAGGATAGATAGATGGGTGGATGGGTGGATGGGTGACAGATGGATGGGTGGATTGATGAGAGGATGGTGGATACATGGATGGGAGGATAGATAGATGGGTGGATGGGTGGATGGGTGACAGATGGATGGGTGGATTGATGAGAGGATGGGTGGATACATGGATGGGAGGATAGATAGATGGGTGGAACAATGGATGACTGCCACCCTGCGGGGTCTGCATCTCATTTCACTCTCAGTGTCATGGGCTCCTAAATTCCTCTTATGATGGGGGAAACTGAGGGTTGTGGGTAAATAGACTCCCTCAAACCATTCAAACAGGGACTCAGACCAAGACTATGGAGCCCAAAATCCTGTCCCAGGGCTTCCTAAGCCTGTTGGACAGCTTGTCTGTGCTGGGGTTCCAGGACCCAGGCCAACAGCAAGCTCCACCCTCCCTGCCCCAGGTGCTCTCCTGCCCTTTTCTCAGCTGGGGGAAACTGAGGCCCAGAGCAGAGTGGGGGCTGGCCAGCTTGGCAAGGGTACCTGCCTGGGAGGCGGCCTGGCCCAGTGCCCAGGCAGGGGGTGGGGCTCTGTGAATCGCTCCTCAGTCCCGCGCCGACCACAAGTGGGTTGGGTGAAAGGTGGCTGGCTGCTCCCCACCCGCTTCCCCGCCAACGTGGGCCCAGACAATGGGCCTTTGTGCCCTGCGTGGGCGTGTTGTCAAGGTGCAAGGCCCTGGCCCTGAGCCCCAGCCTCAGCCTCCTCATGGGCATGATAGAGTGAGGGAAAGCCTGGGAGGGCCAGGACAGCCAGGAGACAGGGATCCAGCCTCTCTGAGCCTCCTACACAGAGGAAACCTAAGCACAGAGAGGGTACTGTAGACACCCAGGCCACACAGCACCTGGGTGTTAGGGGCAAATTGGCAACCTGAGGTGTCAGGCTCCCTCAGCACTATGGCTGAGCGTTCCCAGCACCCCCACACTGAAATCTGCCAGTATTTCAGCAGAGCTAGAATATTCTGTCTTCTGAGGCCACAACCCCCTTTCAGGGGGCTCAACCCAAAGCCTTCACCTCTGGGAAGTCCTTCCTCAGACTCTACCATCCTCACTTGCTAGATGTTGCTGCTCACAGGGCCCCAGCTGACCCACTCCAAAGCATTCCCCCGCCACCGACCGTGCCCAGTCCTGTGCCTTTCTAGGGAGCCCACCTGGAAAGGAGGCCTAGTCACTAGCCTGTAGTTCTGGGGGAAACAGAGGCTCCTAGGAGCCAGGCAGGTACCGGGGGTCCCCCATCAGCTGCAACACGGTTCTGTGGCCAGACTCCAAATATGTATAATGTCCCAACTCTGACCTGTATGAGTGCCAACAAGAGAGACAAGGTGAAATACAGGAGTCCTTCTGCCCCTTCCACACACACAGATGGGAAAACTGAGCCCTGGGCAGCAGAGTCACACAGCTGGGGTCACACAGTGGAGGGTTGGGGGCAGGATTCACACCTGAACTTCTGGCTTCAAACCCACCTGTTTCCACCCTCCTCTCTTGCTATAGTCAGGTTCCTGCGGCCACGTATCCCCATCACCAGAGGAGACAAATGGCTCCCCCCAACCTCCCCCCTACCCCACCCACCCCCGTACCAGCTAACCTAGCCAGCACCCAGCTGGGTAGGAAGGAAGCCGGGTGGAGAGAAGGTTGCCATGGCTTTCCCGAGATGTCGGCTATAGTGATCCTTACTCTGCAGGACAGCGGCAATGACCTTAAACAGAGTGAGTGGCCCACTAACAGATCAAGGAAGCCATGTGAACAGCCCAGTACCCAACCAAAGCAGCACCCTAACCTTACCTCAGGGTGCACCTGTATGTGCTGTCTAAAAAGATAAAGATGAGGTCCAGCCACCTTAGGAACTACAAAAACAAAGCAGGTACCTTCTCCTCCATCTAACAATGCCACTCCTTGGTGCATACTTAGAGAAAAGCCTTCCTGAGTCTGCCAGGAAAGACGTGACAGAATATTCTAGAAGCACTAGTCAGAAAAGTGTAAACCCCATGGACAGGAAGGTGACTGAACATACTGTGGTCTACTTAGTCAGTGGAATACTACACAGCAGTGAAAAGAGACGGGACCCATGAGTAGGCCTAACAGGGTAACATTAAACAGACACGCCAGGTAAAAAAGAACACATCTTAGGTGTCACTTCAAGGGCCACCTCTGGAGGCTAGAAATATTCTGTGTCCCTAGCTGGTAGTGACTCTACAAACACCAAACTATATAATTAAGATCTGTGCATTTTCTGGTGCAAAGTACACCTCCATCAAGTAAACAGAAGATGAGTGTAGGATTCAGAAACACCAAGCCAAAAACAAGAGCTACAGCTAGACAAGGAAATGGGGATCACCTGTCTTAGGGTGTTTAAGTTGAGCGATGGCTCATGACAACTTATTTATGACCCCTCAAACTTTTTGGAATGCCTAAAACATTTCATCAAAAATCAAACCAGAAAAAGGAGCTATTTGCAGGGCCTCCCCTGTTAGGGAGCAGGATGGCTCCCTAGGCCTCCCTGTGAAGGTCCGCCCTCCTCCGGCCCTGTCAGGGCCTCATCCCTGCCCTCAACCTGTCTTTCCTGCTGCTCCTCTCACCCCTCCCCACCAGCCAGGCTGGTCTCCCCTCTCTTCCCGAACACGCCTGGAACATTCCCGCGTCCACACCTTCCCTCCCACCTGGATGTCCTCCCTCCCTCCCTCCCATTCCCGCCCTCCTTTGTACCAGGCCTTCTGCCCAGCGCTGCAGGCTGTTAACTCCTGAGACCAGAGAGGTTCGCCACAGGGAAACGAGGACATCGCTCTCCACCGCGAAGCCACCACCAAACCCTAAGGACTAAGTGACGCAGCTGTGCCCAGGATTCCACACCCCAGCTGTGCCCCAGTTGTGCCCCAGCCGTGCCCCAACGCTGCCCTATCCATGCCCCAAGCCCCTTCAGCCTAGACATCCCAGCCCCACCCTGGACCTTAACCTCCATGCATCTCTTAGGAATAGTCTGTATCTTTCCCCTTTTACATGGGTCAGGGGCCCTTTTACATGGGTCAGGGGAACCAAGGCTCAGAGAACACAAGCAACTGGCTGGAGGCACCCAGTGTAGACTATATGGCTCCTAAGACCCTTTCCTCTCTGACGGCTTCCAGTCAGAGCGGCCACCAGCTCCATCTTGCCCCAGGGCCCTTGCACTTGCTGTTCTCAGTTACATGTTTTTCCAAGTACTCTCAGGCCCAGCTCCTTCCTATCACTCTGGTTTCTGAATTCAGGTCAGAGCATTCCCTCAGACCCATCCCCACCCCTAGACTCAAGGAGCCCCCATATCTCTCTACCACAGACCCATAACTTAGTCTATTGATAGAGCTCGGTTCATTGTTCAGCATGGCTCCTGGTTCGCTTCTGTGGAGCATACCCCTCAGGTAGGCATTCTGTCTCTTCATTCTTGTGACCCTGGGCTGTCATCACAAGCGCTCCGGCCAGCTAGATGGAGGAATGCAGACGTTGACGATGCCACGATGGCCTGGGCAGCAGGGTCATCGTTGAAAGGGAGCCTATGACACCAGGGCAGATCTTTGCTGAGTTGTTCTGCTCTGGCCAGGCCTGAAACTGCCCTGGGCTCAAAGGCATGAGAAACAGAAATGACACTGGAAGGAACCACACAGCCTGGCCATCTCCCATCCACCAAGTTGAAAAGTCCACCCTAGAAACACTAGCCCTTTACAGTTAGCATTTTCGAGTTTACGGCATGGCTGTTTGCCACTCAGTCTGCATATTTAGGACCGAGTTTTCAGGCTCAGTTATTGACGGTTCAGAAAGTTCCTATGGAGCCACAGCATTGAGATAAAAACAGCAGGTGAGAGAGAGACACTGAGCTAAGGGGAAAGACCAACACAGAGGGAATCTGGGACAGAGCAGAGGGAAACAGGTGGACATGGAGAGATGGATGGGACTGGGGAGGGACAGAGGATTGACAGCACTAGGAAAAGAAAAGAAGCCAAAACAGGTCTGTGTGCAGTGAGTGCTCGTGACTGTGATGATGGCCACTGTGTGATTTCTACGCACTCACACTTAATCTTCAAGGTCCCCAAGAGCAAGAACGTCTCTCATCTCCAGCACAGGGAGGTCAGCCGGCTCAGCCAAACACACAGCCAGCAGCTGGCAAAGTGGGTTCAGACTCAAAGGTGAACTGTTGTCCAGTAAGGTAAGGGGACAGTGGGATTGGCTCACATTTCCAGACTTGTTTAAAATGTAGGTCCTGGGCTGCTGAGATGGCTCAGTGGGTAAAGGTGCTTCCCACTAGGTCTGATGACCTGAGTTCAGTCCCCAGAATCCACATAGTTGAAGGCGCAAACCAAGTTCCAAAAGTTGCCTTTTGACCTCCACAAGCATACTATGGTATGCATGTAAATAAATAAATAATTTTTTGAATTTTTTTATGTGTATGAGTATGTTGCTTGCATGTATGGAAGTGCCTGTGTCGTGTAATGTCGGAGGAGGTTGGCGGTTAGAAGAGGGTGTTGGATTCTCCTGGAACTGGAGTTACAGACAGTTGTTAGATGCAATGTGAGTGCTGGGAATTGAATCTGGGTCTTCTGCAAGAGCAGCCAGTGCTCTTAACCACTGAGCCATCTCTCCTGCCCCATAATTTTTAAAAAGTAAAATAAAATAAAAAGTAGGCCCTGAATCCATGAGATTGCAGAATGAGGCACCAAGCAGGGAGGGTCTGAAGGTGTCTGCTACTCTGGAGGGCCATAGGCTGTCCAAGGAGCAGAGACCACCTTGCAGCCATGGTGGCCCCTCTGAGCCAGCTTCCTCTCCTCACTACTTCTTGGGTATGCTGGGAATTCCCCATAAGCTGACTCTCTTGCTCCCAAAGACAGCCACACAAAGATGTTCATTGTGGTACTGTTTATGGGAAAGACGAGAGGGGGCCGCCAGAGTGTCCACCATTGGAACTGGAAAATGGGGTCCAGGCGGTGGCTCCTGAAGGCCAAGGCACATTTGATATTTGACCCAGCAAGGCAATTTCTAGGAATGAGGTGTCATGTGCTCAGGGCACAGGGCACATGGCTGTGATGCAACCAGGAGCTGGACTCCACACCACCCCAGACAGGAGGAAGAACCATGGGGAGCATCCTGGGTCCGCAGCTGGATGCGAACCACACTCTGTCTCCTGACGGAATCAGAAATACAAAAGAAGAAATGTCTGTAGCCGGAGTGCTTCCCGAACACAGCACAGGACACAGTTAAGAGAAGGGCGGGGGACACGCAGAGGGACAAATACCACCAGCTGCTGAAGTCAAAACTCTTTGGTGGCGGGTGGGTGCTACATTTACAGACATAGAGAAATGGTGACATTATTGTGGAAAGGGAAGGCTGTCCTGTTTATAAACTGTCTCCTGTGCATGCACCCACCCATTGGGGCAGAGGGAGACAACGTGTACGGCGGCTGTCACTGAACTGTGAAGGACCCAAATGCCCACTACTGACCACTCCATCATAGCAGTGGGCAGGGTGCAGCAACTAACATCACCCCCATTTTATAGATGGGAAACTGAGGTCTTTCAGGTGAAGTCACCTTCCCTAGGTCTCACAGACAGTGAGTGCAAGCTGGCATCTGAGTTCACCCTTGGGGTCTCAGCTGGGTGAATTCTATGTGCTTTGAGGTTCTCACTATTGAAGCCAGATCATCTCTTTCTCTCTGTCTCACTGTCTCTCCCTCCCCACCACTCTCTATCCTGCCCTCCAGCCTTTTCTTGCCTTTTTATTTGGGGGGAGGTCTTTTTGAGACAGGGTCTCCCCGTAGTCCCAGCTGTCCTGGAACTCACTATGTAGACCAAGCTGGCCTTGAACTCACAGAGATCCGCCTGCCTCTGCCTCCCAAGTGCTGGGATTACAGGCGTGTGCCACCACGCCCGGCTCCTTTCTTGCCTTTTAAACAATAATTTCCAACACAATCCTTCAGGACACACCTTGTCCCAGTCTGCAGTCCTCTTCCCTGGCACCCTTAACCCCCTGGGGTTCCCTAGCAGCTCCTAGTTTAAGAAACTGTGAGTGTGGTTTTAAAACAATGCTTTTGTAGGTCAGCCAAAACAGAGAGAATGTTCCAAAATAAAGGACGTCAAGGGAGGTTTTGGTCATCCAATGTAGGACCTGACTCAGATAGGACTCAGGACCAGAAATTAATAATAATAATAATAAACAAAAAGCAGTTTTTAAAGACGTTTGAGCAATACTAGGCATTTGAGTGAGGAATGGCAGTGAGCCACATTGAACGGACATCATGAAGCAGATTTGGGGGCTTCTAATAGGAATGTCTGCAAATGGTCCAGACAGACAGACAGACATACACATACACAAACACACACACACACACACACACACACAGAGAGAGCCTGCAGGGGGTATGTGTGACACCCGGTGAAGGGATGTTACTAGCCTGTGGCAAGTTTTCACATTTCTGTAAGTTTGAACTTTCTCAGAATGAAAGGCTTGGAAAGTGGAGGGGCTAGGGAAGGGGTGTGTTACCAAGGACCCTGGGAGTTTTCTGGGATGATAGGAAGATTCTTGCTCTTGGCTGAGGTGGTGGTTATACAACTATAAGTGTGTCAAGCGTCACAGAACTGCACAACAAACACAGGTGGATGCCACAGTATGTTGGCTGAGAAACCATCAGAGTGAACTTGGAAATAAACATCAGACTGACAAAGAACAAGCAGGTCCCTCAGGGCCGGGTGGCTCTGGAGACACGGGGCTACCTTGAGCTAGCTTTGCCCCTGCCTGTCCACCATAGACCACAGGTTCAGCCTCTAGGCCCTGAGACACACAGCTGGCCCTGAATATTTCCTCTGCAGCCTCCCTGGCCTGAGTTCCAGGCCTCAAAGTTTTCCCAGAGCCAGGAGGGCAGTCTGAATGACTTCCTTGTTGGGCCAGGAAGCAGGTGTGGGGCCTCACAAGCATTCACAGACTGCAGGGACAGGGTCCAAAGGCGTTCACCATCCCCAGGTTCCCACCACTGTGGTCCCAGCCAGAGCTACCAGAGCCCAGAGGAACAAAGTTATCTGTCCAAGGTAAGTGGGCCAGGTCACTCAGAAACTAAAGCTTCAAGGCCAAGACTGGCTTATCAAGCCGTCCCCATTCCTCAGATGGGAAGACTGAGGCCCACATGTATGTCCAGGTACGGAGTACAACCCACACAGCACCCAGGCTCAGCACTGTGGTCCAGGGTGTGGGTCCAATGCTAGGGATAGGGCAAGGATGGTGTGAGGTAAGCCTTCTCTCCTCACCACATCCTCTGTTGGCCCCCTGTCCCTTCCAGCATCCTCTTCTCAGGCCCCTCAATAGGGCAGGGAACTGGGCACAGGGCAGGCTTGGGTTCCAGCAGCCCCCCAAGTACCCTGCAGAGTGCACATGGCACAGGGCCACAACTCTGCCCGGCCCACGAAACTCACCTCACCCAGAACCTGTCTCAACTCCTCCAGCTCCCTTTGGCAGTACGGAGACTCATTAGCCCAGCCACAGCCGCCCACGCAGCACCCGAGGTAGGAAGCACCCTGCCTACCCCCACGGCCCCGCACCCCACCCAGGGACCCTGGGGTCCCCAGATGGCCACCTAGAGACCTGCACAGGCCGGGTTCAGCTGGGGCCTCATGGTGAGATCAGCCAGGCTATGTCCCCTCCAGGGCAGGTCTACATGAACCCTGTGGAATTGTCTAACCTCCTTAATTAACTAGCAGTGAATAAGAGGCCACCATGGAAGGCCCCCAGGGCTCTGAGAAGGGCTGGGGGCCCAAAATTGGGGGCAGGGCCCCTTGGTCACACAAAAAAACTGTACCTACCCAGCCCACACCAGAAGACTCAGAGCCAAACAGCCCATCTTCCCACACCCGCTGTGCGACTCTGGAAAAGGGCCTTACCTCTGTGCCTCAGTTTCCACCATGAGGGAGGGAAGATGGCAAGGTGGAGGTGAGGCGTGGTTAATGACTGTTTGTGAGCAGACCTCAGAGATGTTACTGATAACCCACCCGACTGTTATGCTGGGCCACATTGGGAGTGTCTGAGCCAGCTACTGAGGGGATCAAAACAGGTAGGCGATCTCCTCCAGCCCTGCCTGATACTTTCCCACCCACTGCCCCCCTGCCCAGCAGAGGCCCCTCCCAGGGAGAAGAGGCCTGGGACCTACCTGAACCTGAGCCTTCTGTCTCTTCTCCAGTCACCCCAATTATTTAACTGCCCCTATCCATTCCTCTTCTCAGTAATTCATTCATTCCACAAATGTATATTGAGCACCTGCTATATGCCTAATCATAAGTTAGAGCAAAGAACAAGAGCCCTGCCCTCAGGCGCTCACGCCCCTGGGGCACATCCAGCCAACACACAGAATACGGAAAAACAAAAACAGGCTACATGACAGGGAGAATTGGGGGGATTTAGCTCAGGTGCTCAGCAAGGGCCACCTGAAGAGGAAGAGGTAATAAATCTGGAAACTGAAGGGTGAGATAGGGAGAGACTTCCAGGCAGAGGGAGCTGCATGTGCAAAGGGCCTGGGGTAGGAAACCGTAGGTTAAAGGTGACTACAGCAGAGGGAAGAAGAAGGGACTTGGAGGCGAGGGCAGTGAGGTGGAGGTGGGGGTGGGGGAACAAGTCAGACAGGGCCTTTGTGCCGCAATAAGGAACCTGGATTGCATCCTCCGGACCGAGGACATCCTGGGAGAATCCTGTGCAAGGGAGGGACAGAGGTGGGACCCACTCCCGGCATGCTATGCACTTACTGAATTCCAATTCCTGTGGCTGGAGTGGAGCACAGTTTCATTAAGCACTTGCCTAACATCAGCAAGACCCTGGGTTCCAGCCTCAAAAATCACAAAAATAAATAAAATGCAATTCTAGTGACTGAGGAAACTACCTGTGCGACACGCTCTTCCTTGAGGTTCAAACCCTCACCCCGGCATGGCTTTGGGCCTCCGCCTCCTGCAGTAAAAGGCTCTTCCACCAAAGGGAACCCGGCCCTGACTCAGTGGTATGGACACTCACATTTCACAGACCCACCAAGAAAGACTCTCCTGAGCACTTGCTGTATGCAGGGGGTGGCACTGGGGACAGGAGGTACCTGCCAGAGGACTTCAAAAGTACCCACCACCTCAAGGCCCCCAGTGTGTCTGTGCCTGAGTTCAGACCCCAGCTCTGGGCCTTGGCAAACATCTTGGCCTCTCTGGGCCTTGGTCTCGTCCTGTGCAAAACAAGGGTCGGTAATAATCCCTAACCTTCTGAGGTGAGTGTGAAGGTTAAATTAGTAACTGAGTGTCGGGCCAGTAAACAGGGCCTGGTCTACTGTGTGTGCCCAGCCCTGGTCATTTTCAGTGTTGATTCCCTAGGCTTTCTCCTGTCTGTCCTAGGGAGGGTATTTTCAACCACATTCCTCCCCAGCACTGTCCCAGGCTGCCAACCTCACAAGGGTCTGAACATGTCCTCCAGTCATCGCCCTTACTCCATCCCCCGCCTAGTCTCTCTCCAGCCTGAGGTGGATCCTGGCTTCTGAGTTCCATGATGTTGCCTCTACATCTTTGCATATGCTGTTCCCTCTGCTGGAAACACTGTTCCTCCCATGTTCTGCCTGCACTGGCTCTTCCTTCTGTGGGGGCCCATCTGGGGCTCCATAGGGATGCTGAACTCTGATCACCTGCACCCTGTGGTTCCCACATCCCAGCTACATAGGAACCCAAAGATCAGATTGGAAGCCCCTATCTTTTCAAACATTTTTATTTAGTGTATGTATGATAAGTGTGCAAGTACCCATGAGCATCAGTGCCACAGCATGCATGTGTGGTCAGAGGACAACTTGTGGGAGTCAGTTCTCTCTTTCTACCATGTGGGTCCTGGGGATAGAACTCAGGTTATCAGGCTTGGCAGCAAGCACCTTGAACCATCCCACCAGCCCCTCTTTAAAAAAAAAAAAAAAAAAATGTGGGACTAGAGAGATGGCTCGGCAGTTAAGAGGACTGGATGGCTACTCTTCCAAAGGGTCCTAAATAAATTTAAGAACAATGTGTATGTGTAAGCACATGCATGTGTGCATATGTGTGTGTGTAGATGTGTGGGTACGTGTTGAAGCCAGAGGTCAACCTCAGGTGTCTTTCCTCAGGAGCGGTCCACTGTGGTTTGGGGGTCAGGGTTTCTCATTGGCCTGGAACTCACGAATTCAGCTAGACTAATTGGCTAGAGAGCCCCAGCTATCTCCAGCTCCCTGGGCTGGGATTACAAACTCATGCCACCCCATGGGCTTCTTTAATGTGGATTCTGGGGACTGAACTCAGATCCTTGCACTGTAAGCTGAGCCATCTCTCCAGCCCCAGAAACCTTACTTTTCTGCAAGGCCTGATGGGTGTCTGCGAAGGCAGACAGCAATGAGTGAGTGGACCACCGTGGGTGAACAGAGCTGCTAGGAGTCAGGATCAACTCATAAGAGCCAGGCGGGGCGGTGGGCTGGGCCGATGGGCGGAGCCAATGGGCGGAGCCGGGCCAGGCCTAGCCAATGGGTTGGACCCAGTGAGTGGGGCCTGTGAACTAACCCTGGATGAGGTGAGCAGCCTGAGGGCCTGAGCAGAGGTGAACCGAGTTGAAGCCAGCAGAGAGGTTGGGGCAGCATTCAGCTACGGGGAATGCGTGAAGGAGGAGTCGTCTGTCTGTGGACAGAAGCTGCCCAGAAGCCTGCAGATCGGAGGAGTGCTGGAAGCCCAGTTAACCTGTGGCTTAGCTGCTACAGTTTTGCTGTGTTGAACTGAGTTAAATCAAACCAAATTAAAGTGAGGTTTTGTTTTGGGGTTTGGTTTCTTTGTTTGCTCTGATGCTAGGAATTGAACCCAGGGCTTCACACATGCTAGGCAAGCACTCTCCCACTGAGCTACATCTCCAGCCCCTTTCCTTTTTTGAAAAAATATTTTATTTATTATTTTTATTTTAGGTCTATGAGTGTATTGCCTGCATGTATGTAAGTGCAAAGCCCACAGAGGTCAGAAGAGGGCATCGGAGTCCCCTGGAACTGGAGTTATGGACAGTTGTTAGCTGCCGTGTGGGTTCTGGGAATCGAACCCGGGTCCTCTGCAAGAGCAGCCAGTGCTCTTAACCGCCGAGCTGACTTTCCAGCCCCATCTCCAGCCCTTTTCCACTTTTCACTTTGACACAGGTCATATTAAGTAGTCCAGGCTAGCCTTGAATTCAGTCTGTATCCCAGAATGGCCTTGAACTTGTGATCTTCCTGCCTTAGCCTACTAAGTACCAGTGATTACAGGTCTCTGTCAGGCCTAGCTAAGGTGAGTTGGGGGTTTTTTTGTTGTTTTTTTGTTGTTGTTGTTGTTTTGTTTTATTTTCTTGGTCTTTTTGAGACAGGGTCTCCTGGTAGCCCCAGCTGTCCTGGAACTCACTAGGTAGACCAGGCTGGCCTTGAACACACAGAGATCCATCAGCATCTGCCTCCCAAGTGCTGGGATTAAAAGCATGCACCACCACGCCCGGCTTTAAGGTGAGTTTTAAGCTGAGTCAAACTGGATCAAGTGCAATCATTGTTGGTGGAGCTGAGGCCGGGGCTGGGGCTCAGTGCCAGAGTACTTACTCATCATGTACAAGGCCCTGGGTTCCAAATCCAGCAGCACAAACATAAAATAAAACCCATCCTTCCTTTGCCTCCAGTCCACAGCATCTTCAGACTCCTCCATGACCTGCTAGAGCCTGGGACAGGCTGCATATCCCATATGCCTCCACCCTGCAGCTCCCCTGTCCCAGCTCCACATCCTCATCTGTGACATGAAAACAATAGAAAGGACCAGCACAGCCCAGAAGCAGGTGTGCACTGTAGTACAGCATTTAGCAGAGGAAAATCAGAGGGGCTAGAGGGGAAAACTCTTTTCACCTCTTGTGAGATCAACTGGGGCACCTAAGGAGGAGTTTGGGTTTTATCCCAAGGGCCACAGGGAGCCAGGGGAGGAGTCTGAGCTGGGGAGAAGACCTCTGATGGAGCCAAAATGGATGCATCTGATTGGCCAAGCTGAGTCACATGTACATACTCTAGCTGCAAGGGAGGCCAGTTCCACTCAGACTTGTAGAAGAGAGAATCTTCTTTCCACACACAGAAAGGATATTTAGTATGGACAGTGGGAAAGACACCTTAATGTGCCCGTGGTAACAGCAACAGGATGCTCAGCCAAGAGCAACAGAGCTATCTGTGCAGGTCTAGCCTCTCTAGACCCCAAGCCATAGATGGCAAACTAGTTGGTCCACAGTCTGCAGTGCAGCCCTGAATGCACTGCTGAACCCAGAGCATCCACCAACGGCAGCTCTACTCCTGGCATGTGCTGCCAGCTCCCTTTACTAGGGGCTTTCAAGGGACACCCCACTCAAGGCATGTGCTCCAAGATCCCCATCTCAGGAAGACAGCCCCAAGAGCCAAACCACCCCAGTACCCCCCTCAGGCTGGTGACATTACCTCTCTCAGCCTCAGTTTCCTCCCCATGGACACCGAGTGACCTCATTTGGATCCTCGGGGACACAAAGACCCCAGGTGTACTCATGCTGACCATGTCCCCACTGTGTGCCAGGCACCATATTGGGCACTGCCAGCCCAGTGTCCTTGTCTTCCAATGAAGCTCACAAGCCAGGGTTGTTCTCAGATGCTCAGACTCTGTGCACCTGTATGAGTGTGCCACAACACACGTGTGGAGATCAGAAGACACCCCAGTGTTGGTCACCTTCCACCTTGTTTGACACAGGATGTTTGTCGTTTGGGGGGTTGGCTGGTCCACGAGCACTGGGGTTATGGACACATGCCAGCTTTACTGAGCTCTGGGGATTTGAACTCAGGCCCTCATGCATGTGTGGCAAGCACCATCTCCCCAGCCTTCAAGACCTGCTCTTAACCACTAGGCTTTTACAGTGTGCTTGTGGAATGGACACATTCAGAAGCTCCCTCTCCACGGCTTACCTCAGAAAGTCAAGCCAGCTCCAAAGGAGCTCTGTGGTAAACAGACTAAAAGCTCAGAAAATTGGATTTGCACCTGCACCCATCCAAAGCTCAGGCTCCAGCACTTTCCACCATGAGCTCTGGGTACCAGCTACATGTTCAGGCCTCCTCAGCATCTTTTCCCTGAGCTGTCCCTAGGCTAGGAAAAGCAGTGAGGCATTGGCTCAGCTTTCCATAGGAGGAACCGAGGCTCAGAGAAGGACCCTGACATAGTTCCCAAGGCAGAAAGTGGCGGATCTGAGATGAAGCCCGGAGAGACAGCCCCAGGACCCAGGCTTCCTTTCCTTCTGTGCACCTGCCTCCAGACTCACTCCCTCCACCAAGTCGGCCGGGTGCACCACCCTTCTGCCATGGCCTTAGCATAAAGTCCACTTGGTTCATGACCCTACCCTGTGCTCGCTTGCACAGCTTATTAATATGTGTCCTCGGTGTGTCCCTCAGTGTGCCTCTCCTCTCCTAGGGCACCTCTCCTGGCATGCCTCCCCTGGAGTGCCCACACACAGCCTCTCCATAGGATGGCTCTCCTAGTGCAGCTCCAACAGCGTGCCTTGCATCCCCTAGTACACATCCCCCAGCCGTATCCCCTTAGCTTCCAGGTGGGCCAGCCCACATTTTTGTTTGCCTGTTCTGTGGTGGATACCAGCTTTCTCAGAAGTCTTCTTCTGACTTGCCCTGGCCCACTCAGCAGCCTAACCCCCTCCTCAAAGGAAGCCTGGTTCTCCCGTGATGATTAAGTCAGCCCTCGTGTCCCCAGTCCTGGGCTCATGCCTAGTGACCTCAACCCTCATGAGGAGGGTGGGTGGATGGGGAAGCTGGGGAGATGGTTCTGTGGGATGACAGAGATCTGCCCAACTGTTCCCTGACAGGAGCTTTGGCAATCAGGGAAGACGGTGGTTTTACCAAGAAAAAGGAGGAAGAAAACACAAATAGAAGAGGCTCATGGCCTGACAAATCAAACGCAGCGTGGGGGAGGAGGCCTGGAGGCTGGGGTCCAAGGAACTCCAAGGAGTGCTGACCAAAGAGGGGCCCATGACCACTCAGGAGGGGGCCAATGGCAGAGCACCTGGATAGGACCTGGACCCAGAAAGGAAGACTGCATGAATTTGGAGCCCCCTGTGCCAGCTCAGACCCCCTGACTCTATCCAGCAGCCCTGGGAGCAAGTATACCCATAAGCACTTAAAGTATCAAAATACCTAGACTCAGAGAGGCAGTGCAACTTGCCCCAGGTTACATAGCACCTGTGTTACCAAGCCAGCATCAGAACCAAACTGTGCCTCAAAGAACATATTAAAAGCAGACATCAGACTGAGACTTGGATTCCAGTCTTGGCCCCCCACCTGTAACCAAGTGGCCTTGACCGTGTCACTACTCCCTGGGCCTCGTTTCTCTGAGCAATGGACCTAAAAACATTCCAGCCAAACAGGTCATTGCTGGGTGGGGTCTGCAAGCCAGCACAGACACTGTCTCAAGTCAGAGGGTGTTGTGGTGGGCTGCTAGTGTGGGCTCTGTTTGAATGCCCCCACTGCTGAGGAACTCAGTCCCTTACAGAATAGATTTTCTAGCCATAAAACTTCCCCTTGGTTTGAATTTAATAAAACCTGTATCTCCAGGGGACCATGCCGTGCTGGACCTATGGAGACCGCTCTGCCTATAAACAAGTCACCAGCCTCTAGTAAGTTGACAAACACATGTTAAGCTCCTACTGTGTGCACCGTGGTGGCCTAGGCCCTGGAAACACGGAAGAAAACAAACTGACAAGGTCCCTACTGTCATGTGACTGGTATTCCAAAGGGGAGAGTCAGGCATTAGGAATCCCCAGGAAACATGGCTTTAGGGGTTCATTCTCCTGAGAACCTCAACAAACAGCTGTCAGCAAGGACATCCAGAGCACTCTGGTCCTCCATTTTCAAATGGCATTATTGTGTAGTCAAGTGATACTCCTCCCTAGCTCAAACCTTTACCATGACTCCCCTGTCCCCAGGATTAAGTGTGACATGACATGACCACCACAGTTCTCGATGGCCTGCGTCTTGGTGCTCCATCTCACCTCATCCCCTGTCCCTTCACTCCAGCCATTCAGGTCTCTTGCCGTCCTTTGGATATATCAAGACAGTCCGGTGTCACCTCCGCCTGAAGGCTGTCCCGTCCCCCCACAACTGGCCAAGGCTTCCTAACACTGTCCTGTCTCAGCCCTGCCCCGCCTACCAGCTTTGCTGTCTTGGCCTCCGTCCCCCAGTCCCTACGAAAGTCCACGCAAAACGGAAAGAAAAAATAGCCAGGAAAAAAACATGAATCATTTGTTTACAGGCTCTAATTAATTACTAAGCTCAAAAACTTGATTTCCATTCTTTCTTTCTCCCCCTCTCTGCCCTTTGAGAATGTTTGGAATCCACATTGTTTCCCAATGTAAAAGTATGTCAAGTTTATTTTTAGCAAAAGCACATGATGGCTGAGACTGTTATTCACGCTCAGTGGGGAGCTGGATGCTCTTCAGATGTGGCTCCTGGAAGGCTAGCTGGTCCACACTGGACGGCTGGGGTCAGAGTGACCCCACACAGGGTCCATGGCTGAGGGCCTGCAGGAGATTCTAGGCTGCAATTCTTTCTCCAGGCCAGTGGAGGCGCTGTGGAGTTGGGAGGGCAGAGACAACCTTCCTCCTTGACTAACAAGAGGGCAACTTGGGCTTTTCAGTATCTGGACCACTGGATTCCCTGCATTGTGGCATATGACACTGAGCCTTCTCCACTGGTCTCTGCCCCCTCCCCCACCTCCATCCACCACCCACCACCTTCTTCCTTAACAGACTGAGGTTGCACATTGAGGCCTATCTTACCGTGAGATCAGTGAGCGTCCTCCCAAGATGGTGGCTTCCAATCTCTTGGTAGCTTCTGCTACCTTGAAGAATCTGAAAGAACCAGTCACGGAAAAATACTATCACACAATTATACAGATGCTAGTCTGACTGTGTGCCTGCCAGGTCCCTCTGCCCCGAGCACCTGTGTAGGGGTATGAGCTAAAGACGTGTGGAATGTCTGTGACTTGAGTCCCCAGGTCCCTATGCAGTGTCAGTTAAGTCAGTTATCTCCTCCTGGTTGGTCTTGCAAATGGGTCCTTGATCTCTACACCCTCAGAGCAGGGTCTAGGAACATAGTACCTGCAGGTTCAGGCAGGCAAGGTCAAACAAACTGACAACAGGTGACCCAATCTGCCTAAGTGGGCACACCAGCCCCGAGTCCCTCATCTTCCCACTGCTCCCAGGAAGCCAGACTCTGGCGTGACTTTCAGCGTGGGCAAGGCATATAAACTCTGAGCAAAAGCCACACACCCCAGACCCAACACATCTCCAGGCTGACCTGGCCCAGGGCTACCCGCCAGAGTCCTGGATGGGTGGCATGCTTTACTCCGCAGGCCTTGGAACTTGGGATAGGCTGGGATGGGGCAGGTACTGTGGCGTGGTATGGGGGTAGCTATTATCCTGGCTTAGGGAAGATTGGCCAGGCAGGACTCTCTGGAGCTGGGCTATGGGCCGCCCTTTACTGGGCGCTTAATTAAGGAGGCTGATAATGATCTTGGTGGAGCGTGCAGATAGGTGGAGAGTGACTTAGCTAACTGTGGCTCTGATTGTATCTGTTGTAAAAAGCACACACAGAATATCAGATTAGGGCGCTTTGTGAGCCCATTATAATACCGTGTCATTAGGGGTGATGGTACGCACAGCCTCCTTCCTTCTCCCCCTGACCCTGACTTTGTGGGCCTGGGCACAGCACCTCATGGGGACTGGCCTGCTCATGGAGTGTCCACGTAGGTTTGTCCACTATCATTGATGCCACACACACAAGGTGTCAGGTCCTGTGCTGGACCCAGGCAGCCCAGTCTGGTCCTCGGCTCAGGGTCTGGTGAAGGCAGAGGCCAAAAGTAATACAGAAATGAATGGAGCCAGGGTGCGGGAAGTGAGGGGACAGTTCAGGGGGGACCTTGGGGAGGCCTGTGGCATGACCAGCTGAATCTGAAAGACAGTGATATCTGTCCTGACCTCACTCTAAAGCCATCAGCCAGAGAAGCTGAAGATGGGGTCATTAACAGCTGCCACACTCCACCCCACACCCTGCTCCCACTGTCTCTGATCCAGCCAATGTTTGTGCAATGCTGTAGAGCCCTGTGAACAAAACATAGAAACATTTCCAGTAGGGAGACAGACATTAAATACATAAAAATGATGGTAACTATAAGGAAAGACAGAAGAACAGGTGATGGTGAAGGTGACATTGAGGGAGCCAGGGCAGGCTTCCTGGAGGAGGAGTACATTAAGATGAGAATGGAAAGAATGGAGGCCAGCAGTGGAGACAAGCTGGGGCACAGCATTCTGGGCAGCAGGAGTAGCAGGTACAAAGACCCTGAGAGTCATCAACCCAGTGTGTTGGAGAAGCACAGAGCCAGGGTGGCTGGAACAAAGGGAGACAGAGCAGTGAAGGAGTCAGAAGTTGGGGTGGGGAGGCAGACAGGCAAGGCCTTGAAAAGGCTTTGGGTCAGGGAGGCTAGGAAGCTTCTGCCTAGAGGAGAGGTCCTTTGACTGCGTGTGGAAAGGGAATGAAGTAGAGACAGAGACCTCAGAAGATTAGTGCACTGGGTGGAAGACAAGGTGGGGACTTGAGTCCATCAGGGGGGCAGGGGGAAGCCTGGTTAGGCTCAGGATGAATTTAAAGGTAGTATGACAGGGTTTCCCACCCAGTTAGCAGATGCAAAGGAAGAGCTGACTCAAGGCTACCTGAGTCTGGTCTGGACACCTGGCAAGATAGAGCCACCCTTCCCCAAGGGTGGTGGGTGGTGGAGGACAGGTACTCGGCCTGGCCTGTCCCGCTCCCCCAAATCCCCCTGCAAACCCACCTAGCCGCCTGGAGGGAGAGTAAGGAACCGGTCCCACCCAGGCCTCTGGGCAGGAAAGGGGCAGTGGACCGGCAGCAGGTGACACATACTTCATGGTTTCAGGCTCTTGCAACAGACCCTTTATCAACAGGAGGGAGAGAAAGGGGTTTCGCAACTAGCCCAGTGACTGACTATACCTAATGCCAGGCCAGAGGGACGTCGGGCCAAGTCAAGGGTGTCTATCAACCCATGGAGACCAAAGTTCTGAGCAGCCGTCCAGGGGCAGACCCATCATGGGTAGCATAAAGCCTTCAAATCTCAGCCTCTGCTCTTGGACAGTGACCTTAGGCAAGCCACCTCCCCTCTGGCCCTCAAGTCCCTTCTGGGACAAAGGGGAGTGATTAAAGGAGTCATTTAAAAATTATTAGAAGACCAGTGTCTCAGGAGTGGGGGAGATGGCTCAGAGCTTAAGAGCATTTGCCATTCTTCAAAAGGACCTGAGTTTGATTCCCAGCACCCATGATGGGGGCCACAAATGCCTCTAACTCCAGCTCCAGGGGATCCAGACTCCCTCTTTGGGCCTCCACAGGCACTTGAACACACATGGCAGCATGCATGCGCATGCGCGCGTGCACACACACACACACACACACACACACACACACACACACACACAAATGCACATAAATTAAAATTAAAAAACAAAAGGGCTGGGTGCATACCTTTAGTGCCAGCACTCAGGAGGCAGAGGCAGATGGATCTCTGTGAGTTCTGGGCCAGTCTGGTCTACATAGTGTTTCAGGATAGCCAGGGCTACATAGCAAGAATCTGTCTCAAAAACAAACAAACAAAGACCAGTGTCCAAGCCCCAGTTAAGATGTATTGAGCACTTACTGCATTCTTGGCCCTGTGCTGAGCTCCAGATGTGGATCATCTCATTTAATCTGTATGTCAGCCTGAAAATGTTATCATGCCATTTCACAGGTGGGTAAAGAGTTGGTAAAGTGCTGGCCTAGCATACATAAAGCCCTGGGTCCCATCCCCAGCACAGCATAAGTCTGAGGGACTCTGTCTCAAAAACAACAAACAAACAAACACAGACTCAGGCAAGCCAGAGACTTGGAAAAAAGATATCAATGCCCAAGTCTCCCAGCCATCCCACCCTAAGCCTGCTCTACTCCTAGGAGACCACTGGGGTTTCTAAAGCTGTTTCTGCCTCTGTAAAATAGAAATGACAGCAGAAGTCAAGTGGCCTTCCTCCATGGGGCCAACGCTTTCACACCTGGGGAGCACACAGGCCCAGCAGCCATGGTCAGTCAGTGTGCACCCAGAGCTGTGGTTGGTACTCCAGACTCTCCCCAGCCTCACCCAACCTGCAGGACACATAACCAATATGCTGCCTAGCCAGGTCTGTCCCTTAAGATCTGCTATGACCTAGGCACCAAACTCCTGTTCTCTGAGCTCACAGTCCTGCCTGTTTCCCACTGTACAAGGTCATGTACAAGTGATAGATGTCACAGAGCCTGTGGTCACTCCAGTGTGCAGGGCCTCAGGACAACCTGGTGAAGTGCCAGAGAGGGAGAGAGACGGGGACAGGGTGAGCCCCCTGGGTAGGGTCTCTGACTCTCTCCCCCGCCTCTCTCTGCCTTTCTCCTCCCTTGCCCCCACATCTGGCCGCCTCTCTCTGTCTCTGTCTCTCCCCCATGTCTCTCTGGGCCCTGTGCACGCCTCCTCCTTGGGCCGCCTCCTCTCCATTCCTGGCTTTCTAAATATTTACCAAGTGAAGGAGTTTGGCCAGGAATCTGTTCAACACCCCTGGCACTCTTCCCCTCCCTTCTTACACTCAACACCAAGGGCTCCCCAGGGACACAGGACTAGCAAGGACTCCTCAGACCTAGGGACACTGGGAATGACCCTGGTTGGGGGCCTCCAATATGGGGCCAGCTAGATCCCTCAGTGGATGAATGTGGACACCCACAGTGATTGACCTAAGCCAAATATGACTCTCGTCACCTGGCAGTGATAAGTCAAGTCTGGATATGGAGCGCACTGGTGGCCAGTGCAGTGGACAATTCTGCCAGGAGGCCAAGGGTTTCTTCATTCATGAGTGGGCATGTGAGAGTCTCTTCCTGCCTTAGCCTTGGCTGCATATGGAAAAGATGGCAGGAGCTCTGTCAGCCATCATGGCATCATGAGGAGCTGGGCCGGGTGTAGATGACAGATCCATGAGATGGGAAGAACCAGTGGTCCTGCTGATGCCCAGCCCCCAACTCCCAACTCACCTAACTATTTATTCAGCCATTCAGCAAACGTTGATTGAACATGCACTGTGTGCCAAGCCCGGCGACACACACTGGGAACACACCAGGAATGTAGTCAACAGGATCCCTGCCTTGCATTCTGGGGTGGGGGACAAAGTTCAACGAAGTAATCTTCTGAGCCAGTGGGGGAAAGGGGCCATAAAGAGGCCGCAAGGGTGGAATTAGAAAGGCTCCCTGTGGGCACAACTCTCCAACCAGAAGCAGAGCCTGAGACAGGGCTGGGGTGAGGGTGAGCGCAGTTCACTGAGGGCCAGCTTCAGGTAGAAGCTGGGAGAGGGCGCAGGCTAGGGCTTCAGCTGCTGCCCAGGCCTCGGGCTCGGGGATCCTTCCGAACTCTGCTATGGGAACTGCTCATCGCATCTGGAGGGAAGAGAGCAAGCGCCTGGCCTCTCACTTCCTCACTGCCGGGCTGCGTCCTCCCAGGTGAGGTGGCTCCTGTTCACCGAGACAGGTCTACACTACAGACTCCATCTGGGACCCACAGTATGCAGCCTAGGCAGCAGCTGAAAGATGAACTGGGGTCCAGAGAAAGCAGTGGGGTGGACCCACTATAGGAGGGTCTCCTGGTCTGAGACCCCAGCTAGGAGTAGAGGCAGCAGATACAAAGGCCCTGAGGCAGGAGGACTCCAGTAGCTGGAAAAACCAAGGCACAGGGGCACCCTGATCTGCAGGTTGTAAGGTTACTCTATTCTGAAGGCTGTGGGAGCCATGGGGGCTCTGAAACAGAGGGTAATGACCATGTTCTAGCTCATGTTCGTCAGACTATCTAGAGCACATGGAAAATAGACCAAGGGCTGGGAGCAAGAGAGCAGCTGGAGGCTGGCGGACTCATCCAGTGATTCACTCAGACCTGCTCTGTACTGTGGCAGAGGACCCAGGGTGGAGACAGCTGGGTGAGGAGACTTTAGATGGCTGCCCAGAAGCCTAGAGAACATCCCACTAGCACAACCCTGAGAAACAGAAACTTTTTTTTTGAGACAAGGTCTCATATAGCCCAGGCTGGCCTAGAACCCAATATGTAACCATATGACCTTGAACTCCTGATTCTCCAGCCTCCACCTACTGCAGGAATCACAGGCATGCACCACCACCCTGGTTTATGCAGTGGCTACCACCTGAGCCACAACCCCCAGAAACTCTGCTTGTGGTTGGTTCACACAGAGGGAATGGAGGCAACGGAGGCATGATGGGTCAGAAAGGCCCAAGCCCCGCTCACCCTTGCCCTAGTGGGCCCCTGGTCATTTGTAAAGCTCAGGCTATAGCTGAGGCTGGTGGTAGACAATTCCAATCCCAGCTAACCAGGAGGTTGAGGCAGGAGGAAGTTCAAGCACAATCTGGGTTATATGAGACCCTGTCTCAAAAATTGAGAAAATCAAAGAAAATGGGGGAAAAAAAAAGAGCTGGCAGCCAGGCACAATGGTGCACACCTCTGATTCCATCACTCCAGAGATGGGGACAGGAGGATCAGGAGTTCAAGGTTATCCTTGACTACACAGTGAAATCAAGGCCAGCCTGGGCTACACAAGACCTAGTCCAAAAAAAAAAAAAAACTAGCAATGATGCAAAGAGACTGGACCTCAAAACAAGGGCAGCCTGGGGTAAAAAAAACCGAATCCAAAAAAAAAAAAAAAACTAGCAATGATGCAAAGAGACTGGACCTCTCTATGTCCCTGCTGAGGGACTGAGCTGAAGTTAGGGGATATGCAGGAGAAGCTCTGGGAGGTGGTAGGAGGACTCAGAAGGGGACACAGCCTGTGCAAACGTCCTGCCGTGGGACAGTTCACAAAACAGCAGTGAACCAAGACAGGTATGATGGTACAGGCCTGTAACGGCACACGGGAGAGTGCCATGAGTCCGAGGCCTGCTGGGCTAAAAGTTAGTACAAGGCCAGACATAGCTACATAGCAAGACCCAGTCCCAAAAACTGAAAAAGAAAAAGGCAAGAGCAACAGCCCAGAGAGGCCAGGAAGGGAGACCAGTACAGGAGGCAGGATCAGGCAGCGGCCAGAGGCTTGGGCTTCAGTTTGAGGCCGTGGGGAGCCGCAGAAGGCATTAGGAAGGGAGTATACCCTGCCGCCCTGACACTCATGATCTAGGAGTCAATGGCCTAATGGGCCCATCCACACCACCTGGACTTCATAGAGAACATTCCAGACTGTGATTATCTCAGTGCTGAGCCCTAATTAGCTCAGTTTCACTTCAGGCCTTCCCAGATCCCCTCTGGAGGGGCCCCCTGGAGAGGCAGCCACATCCCAAAGAGACCTGTAGGGGCAGGAAGGGAGTGGTGGATGCTGGAGGGCCATGTGGTGACACTGCAGCTCCAGCCTGGGTGCCTCTTCCACTCCTGGTAGGTGTGTGGTGCCCACACCCTCCCTGTTGTGTGCACCCACCCTGAACCGGTCCATCCTACCTTCCCCATGCACAGCCCAGATGCTATCCCCTCAACACTTATCTGCACCCCAACTCATCGGGTCTGTCTTTCTCCCTGTCCCTCTGTCTCTATCCCCCAGTCCCCTAGGCCCCTTGTCTCCTAGATCTCAGTAGATGTCTTCTGGCCAGTCCCCAGAGGCACAAAGTAGGGATAGACGTCTATCTTCTACCCAGCATCCTCCAGGCCATGGATAAGGCTAGGCCTGACCAGCGTCTTCTAGCTCAGCTCTAGCCACCCAGCCAGGGACACACCACCCTGGGCTTGCAGGGCCACAAGAAGGTAAGACCCAACCCACGGCCTCCTGAGATCCTACAATGGAGCAGGAATGGCCAGGCTGGGCCGCCCCAGAGGACCCCATTTATGCAGGGTTTGAGAGGTAAGCTCAGAGAGAGCACGCCACTGGCTTAGGACCACACAGCTTATTACAGGCAGGATTTGACCCCAGGCTTCAGGCAGGACTTCAGAGAGGCCCCCATCCGGCCTCAGCCCCCAGCTTCCTTCCCCAGAGGCTACTGGGCCTCCTGTCCTGGGAGTTCTTCCAGAACCATCCACGCATCACCTGCTTTTCACACAGGTGGAGAAACAATCCACTCTGTCTGACCTTGCACAGGCTCTTCAAGATCCTAGAGAGCTGGTCTGGCCAGAAGGCTCTGTCTCCAGGGCACCAGCAGCCTGCCAGCCTCCAGCAGCTCTCCTCAACACAACATCCCTGCCAACAACACTTCTCTAGTGCAGAAACTCTCAGTAATTCCTCATGGCCCTGTACACGGGTGCCATACTACACACACATACACATGTATGAATGCATGTGCATGCATGTGCCTGTGAGTGTGTGTGCATGCACACATGCATGTGTATGCACATGCACATGGGTGTACACATGTGTGGGCAGGCATATCCACATGCACATGCACATCCCTATAACCCCAAGGCTGCTGAACTGTAGGACTGAGGAGCCTGGGACGAGGCATCAAGACTAACCAATGGCCGCTCAGACCCACAGGTGACCTTGCTGGTTTCTGGGCCTGCTCCAGCCACCTCAGAGCAGAAGCCCCCAAACTGGAGGAGCCCAGCAGTGACCAGTGGGAGGGAAGGGACAGTTGTGGGAGGAGGATGGGACCATTGGGCTGGGTCTCAGACTAGGTTCCCAGCTGGCAGGATTCCTTAGGGTGCAGGTGGCCGGAGCCCCAGGTCTCCTGAAGTCCCCTTGCCCCCGGTCATGTGCTGAGGTTCTTGGAAAGTTGGAGGAAAGTGGGAAAAAGAGGCAATAGAAGCAGCAATAAAATAAATAAAATACATTTTTAATGGGGCTGGAGAGATGGCTCAGCAGTTAAGAGCACTGGCTGTTCTTGCAGAGGACCCAGGTTTGAATCCCAGCACCCACTCCAGTTTCAGGGGACCCAATGCCCTCTTCAGTTCTCCTCAGCCATTGCACGATGTGGGTGTGCTTGCATGCATGCATGCAATACATGCATACACATAAAATAAATAAATACAAATAATTTTTTTTAAAAAGCAGCAACAAATCTGGAAATCAATGGGGAAACAGACAAAGGGCCAGGGTAGAAGCCCCAGCAACAGGACCACCCAGCCAGGAATCAGCTCCTGAGCTCCTGGATGAGGGATGCTGGGAGCCCCCAAGGGGTCTGCTCCACCTCCTGCCCCTTCCAGGAGGCCAGCCAGGACCTGCCTCCCATTGGAACCATCTCCCTGGCCACCTGCCAGCTCCATCCTACTCACCAGCCCATCATCCAGGAGGAGCATCTCCCTGCCTGGTTCACCTGGGCATGGAGCCCTCGTTCAGGGAGTCCAGACCTCCCCCTGGTTTCCACTAGGAAACCCAACAAGTCCCTCCACCGGCTGCCACAGACCCTCTGCTTTTGGAGTGTCTGCTGGGGGCCAAGATCTTCCCACTTATGTCCTCCTCCCTCTGGCCCACACTGCCCACCCTGTGACCCCCACCCAGAGAGAGCAGTCAGAAGCACACCCTACTTCGCTTAGAACCCCACCCTTCACACCCTTACACCACACCGGCCCTTTCTCCTCACGAGTGACAGACCTCTCCCACACTCCTTGCTGTTCTGGGAACATAGGAGACACAGTAATGAGGCTGGGCATGTGGCTCCTCTGGTAGAGCACTTGCCTAATATGCACCAAGCCCAGTTCAAAACAGAGCACGATGGTACGCACTTGCAATCCAAGCACCTGGGAGGCTGAGGCAGGTGTATTTACAGTTTGAGGCAAGCCTGACCACATAATGAGTTTCAGGCCAGCCATAACTAAAGATTGAGGAGGGAGGGAGAGAGGGAGGGAGGGAGAGAGGGAGAGAGGGAGAGAAGGAGGGACAGAGCAAGGGCGAGAGTGAGAGAGAGAAATTCTAGCTGATCGAAGCCCACCTCTGGTGGCCCATAGTGAACCAGAACTCAGTGGGCTTTGAGGGGACAAATGTTTGGGGTGTGTTTCCCTTTTACTTGCTTTAGTTTACTCACCAGCCGGCTACTCACTGAAGCCCAGCATGTTACATCCTGGGGTCCCCACTCACAGGCAAGACTGACATCAAGGGACCCAGGAATGAGTTATGGTGACTGACAGTGCTTGCAGGAGACCACCAAGGTGTTAAGAAGGCACCTTGGGAAACACAAAAGTCACAATGACACGTAGGTGAGAGAACACTTGGGGTTTCTTGGGCCAAGCAGGCTGGCTGCCGGGGTTCCCGGATGCCTTTTGCAACCCCAGTTCTGTCCACAGGCATGTAACGCTAAAGAACCATGTCTGGCCAAGCTGCCCAGGTACAAACCTGCAGACGCCAGAGCTGGTGCCCATGAAAGGCACTCGAGAATTTCAAAAATGTATGTGGCAGTCCAACAGCCAAACCCTGGGCATGACCCAGTGTCCACCAACGACCAGCTAAACCAGGGGCTTTACGTGAAGTCCCATGATGCTGTAGACAAAGAGGCACCAAGCACCACCAACAAACCCCAAAGTTTTGCCAAGTCAAAGATGCTTACCACAAAAGCCAGTGACCCACAGGCCAGCTGCCCACCAGAAGTCAAGGGAGTGGTTGTCAACACCGGCCAGAGAATTCAAGGTCTACATACAGGCCTGCGCTCTGCATACAGGGCTGTGTGCACTCTGCTGGGAAAATGTCTCTATACTAAGAGATCATGTGGTCAAAAGGCTAGCAGAGAAAAAAGACACACATGGGGAAGGGTCAGCCAAGCCAGGTCATTCATCATCAGCCTTGGCCTCATGGGAAATGTCTTTGAGAGCATTTACATGTGGTGTAAAATCAGTCTCATCTGTGATTAATAGGAAGAACGCAGAAAGGCTGAGGCAGGAGGATTGCTTTAAGACAAGGCCAGCCTAGACAACAGAATGAAACCATGTCAAGAAAACAAGAAAATAAATAAACAAGTAGGGGGCTGGAGAGATGGCTCAGCGATTAAGAACACTGAATGTTCTTGCAGAAGACTTAGCACCCACATGGCAGCTAAGAACTGTCTGTAACACCAGTTCCAGGGGGTCTGACACCCTCTTCTGACCTCCACGGGCATTGCACAACACAGGTGCACTTACACATGCAGGCAATACACACACATAAAATAAAAATAATAAACAAAATATTTAATAAATAGCCAGGCATGGTGGCACACACCTTTAATCCCAGCACTTGGAAGGCAGAGGCAGGCAGATCTCTGTGAGTTCAAGGCCAGCCTGGTCTACATAGTGCATTCCAGGACAGCTGGGGCTACAGGGAGACCCTGCCTCAAAAAAATTTTTTAACAAATAAATAAAATTAGGAAGTACAGCCAGGCTTGATGGCACAGACCTGTGATCCCAGCTGCTCAGGATGCTGAGACAAGAGGATTGCACGTTCAAGCCTTGCCTTGACTAGAAAGCAAGGTCAAAACCAGCCTCTGAAACCTAGTGAGACACTGTCAGTAGAAATGAGTCAGGCATGATGACCAAGGGGACCAGGGTGGGCTTCCTGGGGGTACACCCTGTGTTTTACAGGGCCCAGCTGCCTGGGGCTGTAGCACAAGTCTGGAATCCCTGCACTCAGGAGGCAGAGGCAGGAGGATCATGAGTTCAAGGTGAGACAGGGCTGTAGCATGAGACCCTGCCTCAAAAAAACAAAACAGGAGCTGGGTGTGGTGGCACACAACTTTAATCTCTGCACTCCGCAGTTAGAAAGAGGCAGCTCTCTGTGAGATTGAGGCCAGCCATGTCTACGTGCATAGAGTTCCAGGCCAGCTGGTGGAAGAGCATTTGCCGAGCATGTGCAAGTACCTAGGTTCAATCCCCAGCATCACAAATAATAATAATAATAAAAACAACGGGGGCGTTGGGGAGAGGGCTCAGTTGATAAAGTTCTTACCATGCAAGCATGGGTACCTAAATTCAATTCCCAAAACCCATGTAAAAAAGCTGGGCATGGTTGTACACACTTGTAATCCCAGCACCAGGGAGGTAGGACAAATAGATCCCTAGGGCTTGCTAGCCAAACAGCCAAGCCTACTTGGCAAGTTCCAAGCTAATAAGAGACCCTGTCTCAAAAAGAAAGGTGGACAGTGCCTGAGAAAGGACACCCAAGATTGTTCACTGGCTTCACATGCCCGTGCATACACACACACACACACACACACACACACACACACACACACACTCACACACAAATGTTGAACAGGCACATAAAAGAGGCCAGGTGGGAATTGGCACTTTGCATGAAGAGCCTGCCACACTCTCAACAGTCCACCTTGCCAATTTCTCTTTACCCAAGTTTCTCACTGTGAGGGCAAAGCCCAAGGTTAACCCCTGCCCCCCAGCAAACTTCCCAGGGGAGGACACAGGTCAGCAAAGGTGAGGGACAGGGACAGCTGCCCTCAACATGTTCCTGAACCTCAAAAGAGATGATGCAGGTGACCTGACAGGCACACAGCCCCGTGCAGGCCAGTCATGTGGAAAGCAGAACCTTCTAGAACCACTAAGAATTTCAATATGGTGGCAACAGGCCATGAATATACACAGCCAACCCCTCCTCTTTTTCCTGTTTTTGGTGTTTTGTTTTTACTGTTGTTGTTTCTTAATTACAGTTATTTATTTATTGTGAATGTGTACGTGTGTGTTCATGGGTGCCACCACACATATGGTGTCAGAGGATAACTTCCGGGATTTGGCTTTCTCCTTCCATCATGTGGGTCCCAGGGATTGAAACTCAAGTCAATAGGTTTGGTGGCAAGTGCCTTTACCTGCTGAGTCATTTCACCAGCCCTGTATTTTTGTTTGTTTTGGTTTTGGTTTTGGTTTGGTTTAGTTTTTTGAGACAGGATCTCCCTGTACCTCAGCTGGCTTAGAATTTTCTATGTAGACCAGACTGGCCTTGATCTCACAGAAATACACTACTTCTGCCTCCTGAGTGCTGGGATTAAAGGCCTGCACCACCACACCTGACACCTATTTTGTTTTTGAGTCAAGGTCTCATTCTATAGTCCAGTCTCACTTGAATTCATGATCCTCCTGCCTCTGCCTCCCAAGTGTTGGAATTCTGGACCTGGGCCATCACCCTAGACAGCTGAACCCTGTAGAACACAGTGTGTACCCCAAGGAAGCCCACCCTGGCCCCCTTAGCTTACAGAGAACATTTACAAACAACTCAGTGTTCAATAAGTGTCCTCTGTGACCCCAGGCAGTCAGGAGACTCCTTTTCCAGAACCTTCCATTCCATCCTCCTGTTCTGGCAGGTTGGGGTCTGAGGCCCCCTTCCCTCTGTAGCAATTGCTGGAGCGAGCCCCACTTTCATCTGACTCCCCCGTGCTGTCATCTCAAAACTAATAAATCAAGATCTGGGGTTGGATACCAGGCCCAAGACCCAGGTTGCCCAACCAGATGGGTCTGGATTTGCACCCAATCCCTGAGGCTCCAGAGCCCACGCTCAGGCTCAGGAAGGAAGGCAAAGGCAGCAGGAGGCAGGTAGAGGCTAGCTCTGCCCCAGGCCCAGAGGGATGCCCTGCTGGCGGCCTGTGCCCCACAGACCCCACTCCGAACTTGGGCTGAACCGTGTTTGCCAGGCTCCACTTTTGCCATCCCCACTGGGCCCTGGGGAGCCTCCCAGAGGCCACCCCAGCTGGTGAGTCCAGGACAGAGAAACAGGGAGGGAGTGCAAACTGAGTTCAATCAGGTCCTGCCACCTACCCTCTGTGTGACCTCAAGCTATGTACTCCCCATCTCTGAACTCCTAGATGGTATTCAGTTTTTCTCTGAATCTTAGGTGTCAAAAGGCACCCACATTCACCTGGAATCCTGACCACCCTCACAGATCCCTGTTTTTCCTTCTTTAATCCCCTTTAACCCATTCCTACCTCACTATTCAACAACCCCTGTTCAGCCTGTGCCTCTTGTCCTTACTTTAATGCTTAACCCATGCGGCACAGTGCGTAGAGGGAGTAGGTCTCAAGCACATGACTCAGTGACATTTACGTTATGCTTTCTTCTTGGTTTTTGTTTCTCAAGACAGGGTCTCCATGTAGCCCAAGTTTGGCTCAAACTCATTATGTAGTTGAAGATGGTCTTCAACCTCTGATTATCCTGCTTCCTTCCCTGAGTGCTGGGATTATAGGCACGTAGAACTCGGGGCATCGTGCCTACTAGGCAAATTAAGCCATGTCCCAGCCCCTTATGTATATTCTACATGTAGATTTTGATATACCCAGAGGACCACCTTCTGGGGTAAGAACTAGAAATTTCTCAGAAGCCTAGAAGGTTTCCTGCTACCGCTGTCTGGGCAGTAACTCCACTGCCAACAGAGAACCTGCCAGAGTGACCCCTCAGACCTGCCCTTGAACTTTCTGTGGGAGGAGTCACAAAGTAGCCCTTTGAGTCTGGCTCCCTTCATTCAGCAAACACCTTCAAGATTCATCAGCAGCGTATGAGGATCAGCAGCAGCTGGGCGGTGGTTTCACTGAGTAACATTTCACTTGTGGATGGACCGCAGCTGTCTGCAGCACTAATTGGAAGGCACCACGGTTTGGGCTTTTGTTGAGGCCACTACGGGTCTAGCTGCAGGGACTGTGCTCCCTCGCACCACAGTCTTCTTACCTCTTCAGTTTCCTTTTGCGTTGTTGTTGTTTGTTTTGTTTTGTATTAGTTCAAACTGGTCTGGAACTCTCTACCCTCCTTCCCGGGATTCCTGGTGGGTGCTGCTGGACCCAGCTTATCACTTCCCTTCTATCTACATTTTTTTTCTTTTGGTTGAATTAATTTGAGAGTGAGTTGTAAATACATGAGGCCACTTTACCCCTGAGCTCCCCATCCTCTGTCTCCTGACCTTCATGCACATGTGGGCGCGCACACACACAGTACTAACATTGAGTTCAAGTAAACATTACAGTTTCCCCCATACAGGTCTTTGTCCCCACAGAGGGACGTATGTCCCTCCAGTTTTGTTTTGGGGTTCATTCCTCAGGGTCCCCGACTCTCACGCTCTTGGCACATTGGAGGATGCCAGGCCAGCTGCTGCTCCTCACAGCCCTGCTCCTCACTTCAAGCTCGCCCCGAATTCCCTGGGGGTCAGAGCACAGCTATGGTAGGAGCAACACTGGGTTCTTGGGTATCCTGTCAGTTGGCACACACCTGTGACTCGTCCCCTAGCTGGAAAACGAGAGCAGTGAAGCATCCCACCCCACAGAGAGATTCCAAGGGTTAAATGGGACAGCCTGAGGCCTGCTTTTGCAATCTTCTCTCCCTGCAACTCCAAGCCTCCTTGGCCCAGACCTGCCTCCTGTGCCCAGCCCTCAGCCTGCATCCCAGAACTTCTACCCAGTACAGAGAGCAGCATCAATTTGAGGCAGTTGGAATTCTCACTCCACCAGGCTGCAGGCAGGCCAGGGCTGGCTCAGCCTCACCTCCTGAGTGACAGGGACAGAGGCCAGTGAAGATGGACACTTCCCAGGTACCACCAATGGACACTCAACTTCCCTCCACACCAGAGATTTTCAACCAAAAACAGTTTGGCCTCCAAGGGACAGTCAGCGGCATCTGCGGACAATCTGTCACAGCTTTGACAATTAGCCTGGTGTGGTGGTGCATGCCTGTAATCCCAGCATTTGAGTGTTTAAGGCAGGGAGATAGTAAAACAGGCTAACCTGGGGTACATGGGGAGAGTCTGTCTCAAAACAACAAAAATACTGAGCATAGTGACCTACTCCTGTAATCTCAGCACTCAGGAGGCTGAGGCAGGAGGATCACAGGGCATTCAAGACCCCACTAGAGGGAGAAGTTAGTGGAGCTCAGGGGATAGAGACATGGATGGCACTACACACTCTGATGCATAGGACAGAGGTGACCCTGTATCAAACACCATCAGTGCTGAGGCTACAGAGTCCTGACCCACACCAATTCAAGGCAGCGGCAGTGACTGGGGCCTGGCCATCTGTGTCTCCGGCTTTCTATCCACTGGCCACAGTGAAAAGGGCCAGTTATGACCTCCAATGTGTCTGTCATGTTATGCAGATTGAAGTGTGGGCCCAAGACTGTTGGTTCTTGAGCCTTCAAAGGCTTGACAAGGGTCTGAGGAGCCACAACCTCTGGGGCACTGAGAGGAAAGGGCTCACAGGCAGAGGTACCAGGGTCCAGAATTCTGGCCAATTTTAGCATATAAATCAATAAAGATGATAATGATGTTGATGATGATACAACCCCCTCAAATAACATAGAAACAAGGACTCTACAGTTAAAAATAAATAAGGAACAGAGGAGATGGCTCAGTGGGTAAAGTGTTTGCCACACAAACACAAGAACCTGAGTTCAGAGCCCCAGCACCCACCGAAAAGCCAGGTATGACTGTAACCCCAATGCTAGGAGGTAGAGACAGGAGGATCCCTGGGACTCCAAGCTAGCCTAGCTTACTCTGAAACCTCCAGGTTCAATGAGAATCTAGTCTCAAGAAATAAGGTGGAACCAGGCATGGTGGTACACATCTTTAATCCCAGCACTCAGGAGGCAGGTTATTTATGCGATCAAAGCCAGTTTGGCCTACTCAGTGAGTTCCAGGCCAGCTAAGAGTGAGAACCTGTATTTTAAAGAACTAAAAAATAGCACTGGGCATGGTGGCGCACAACTTTAATCCCAGCACTTGGGAGGCAGAGGCAGGCGGATCTTTGTGAGTTTGAGGCCTGACTGGTCTACATAGTGAGTTGCAGGACAGCTGGGGCTACAAGGAGACCCTGTCTCAAAAAGACAAAACAGTTTTTATTTTATTTATTAATTAATTTATTTTTGTCTTTTTGAGACAGGGTCTCCCTGTAGCCCCAGCTGTCCTGGATTCGATATGGAGACCAGGCTGGCCTCAAACTCACAGAGATCCACCTGCCTCTGGCTCCCGAATGTTGGGATTAAAGGCATGTGCCACTATATGCGACTATAAATAATTTTTTTAAGTAAGTATTGGCCAGTCAGACAGCTCAGCAGGTAAAGGTACTTGCCACCAAGTCTGAGTTCAGTCCCAAGGCTCTACATGGTAGAAAAAGAAAACCAACTCCCACAAGTTGTTTTCTGATTTACTCATACACCACACACACACACACACACACACACACACACACACACACACACACAGACACCAAAATGTAATAAATTGCTTTTTAAAAAATAAATGACTGAGAGCTGGAAACCATCCAAGATACCTACATTGTTTCAAAGGCCTCCCCTCAAATACCATTAACTGCAAAAGGGAAAAGACATCACAGATGTGACTCAGTCTCAGGAACCCAGTTGGTGGCGGCCTGTAATCCCAGAGTTGGGGAGACAGAAGCTGGAGAGTCCCTGCAGTATGAGGCCGGTCAGGGCTACAGCGCAAGACCTGTCTCAAAAAACCCCAAACTGAAACCGAAAGCAAAGCCCTGATCGGGTGACCAGCGTGTGACATCACAGGACAAAGAAAAGAGCAGTTCATCCTGTCTGGATCTGGAGAAGACATGGGGCCTGAGTCACATTGCAGGGCACCAGGAGGAACATGCTGAAAGCTAGCTTTCTGGAACCTTCCCTAGTGCCAAGGAGGAGAGAATCAGGTGAGGCAGAGTGGCCGAGTTTGAGGGACAGTGAGGCCCCACAGCACTGCTTCCAAGAGTGGCCATGAACATGGATGGGTCCCCAAGGTTGGAGGCAGCATTTTCTGGAAATTGCTCTATTTTGATGGTTATATTGTAATTGCCGAGGCTTGTGCAGAAATTACATGACAGGAACGTTAAGGGTTAGGACAGGTAGTAATGGCATGTCTGGAATTTCCAAGGATCTCGGGTCTGAACCCAGCCTGGGCTACTACACAGAAAGACCCTGGCAGCAACAACAAAAATCTCATGTTGTGGCTCACATCTGTAACTCCAGCACTGGGGAGGTAGACGCAGAGGCTCAGGGGTTCAGGTCCTCCTCAGCTACACAGTGAAATCAAAGCCAGCCTAAGCTACAAGATCCTGTCTCAAAAACCAAAACGATGAGAGCGTGATGGCGCACACCTTTAGTCCCAGCACTGGGGAGACAGAGGTAGGCAGATCTCTGAGAAATCAAGGCCAGCCTGGTCTACATAGTGAGTTCTGGGCCAGCCAGGGTTACAAAAATAAATAAAAATAAAAGGGAAAAATCAAGGGTTGATGACAGCTAAGTGATTTATTCTCAGTTCAGAAGAAGTTTGGAGTTTGACATTTTCCTGTCAATCTTAGATCTTTTTCCAAAGTGAAAAGTGTTTTGTTTTGTTTTTTAAGAAACATAAACAGCAAAAAAAGAAAGAGGGAAAAGAAAAAGAAAAACACAAGACCAGGGAAAGCTAACATTACCAGGAGCAGGAATTCAAGTAAATCCAACATTTCCTATGGTTCCCAAGGAGCTCCCTGCAAGACTGAAACCCCCAAATCCACACTTGGGTTCACCGAAGGGCCTGTCCTGACAGGGCCTACCTCAGCCACTTCTAAAGAGCCAACAACTGAACTCACATGTTCCCAAGCTATAAAACGAGTGACCTGCTGCTGCTCCGTAGTAAAAAGGACAAGCGAGCCACAGGGCCAATGGGGGAACGTAGCAAAGAAAGGACACAGGCCTATCCTCTGTGATTCCCGTAAACCATCCACAGAAACAGATGAGCCAGGGCAAGCTGCTCGAAGACAGGGTGCTGCAGCCGGGAAGGCAGCTCAGCGGCTAGAGTGCTCACCTAGCACGCACAAAGCCCCGGGCTCAATTCCCAACACGCATAAATCAGGCGTAGTACACCATAATCTCAGCACTCAGGAAGTAGAGACAGGAGGATCAAAAGTTCAAGGCCACCCTACAGCCCATGAAATTTGTCTCAACAACAACAAAGTCCAGGCACTAATAGCCTAGGTGTAGATGGGCTCTTAGGTGTTAGAAGTTTTGACCTGGCCCTTGGGAGCTAGGGCTAGGTGTGGGCGTTCATAGGTATAGACCTTACGCTAAGGAAGAGGGCCACACAGCAGGGGATAGTCACATGGCCAGAAAAGGCGGCCACAGAGAAGGAAAAGGGGGACCCAAGCCAGACACACTGCAGTTCTTGGGAAGATGAATGACAACGGGGTGGCCTGCCCTTGGGTTCAGGGATGAAGGCAGGACATGCTGGCCCCATTCATCAGTCATCTGTCCCCCTGGGGAAGAGCAGTCAGGGCTCAGCCCTGACCCGCACCAGTGCTCTCTCCTCCACAGCCCTGACTCTGGCCACCAAGCCTCTGAGGAGTCTTCCTCTTCCTCTATCCTGGCCACCTCTGTCCCTGCCAGATCTGCAGGCTTGGGCCAGAGATCTGGTGACAGCTATAAAAATAAAAGCTCACCCGGCCAGCTCCCTGGCCTCCTAACACGCCTCAGCCTGGCCCTGGCTGCTGGCTAAAGTACCTTCCATCCCTGGCAGGCCAGCGTCTCCAGGGAGCAGGTGCTGGCGGCTGGGGCGTGGGGCAGAGAGGTCATTCAGGGTAGAGTCTGGTCCCTACACAGCTGCCAGTATGCTCTGCACCACAACAGGACCTGGGCCTCTCTGTTTGACACGCAGGGTAGAAGTGTAGGCTTTGGAGCCCAGCACAGCTGGCTGAGAAGTTTCTACCCTTTCTAAGGGCCTGGAACAAGCCTGACCTGAAGCACTCAGAAACTCCAGGCACCTAGAGACACCAGAAGGCAGGCAGGGGTATTTCACGGCCAGATGCCTTTGCACATGACTTCTATAATCAAAACAAATTAACAAAACCCTCCACTCCATCTAACAGATTTTTAAAGTATTTATTTATTATTTCTATTTTATGTGTATGAGTGTATTGCCTGCATGTATGTGAGTGCACTCATGTCGTGTAATGCCACGGAGGTCAGAAGGGGGCTTCAGATTCCCCGGAACTGGAGTTAAGGACGGTTCGTAGCAGCCATGTGAGTGCTGGGAATTGAACCCAGGTCCCTGCAAAAGCAGTCAGTGTTCTTAACCACTGAGCCATCTCTCCAGTCCACAGATATTCTTTTTCCAGGACAGAACTACAGTATCAGTTGAACATCCCAATAAGGAAGCTCTGGGCCACCACTAAGAAACACAGGGGACAAAGAGACCCAGTCAGCTTGATTCCATTTTGGCAAATGTATTAGAAATAAATTCAGCCGCCAGTAACAGGAAACCAAATGACAAAGATCTCAGTGAATAGAGATTTCTTCTCCATGTAAACACGTAACAGTAAGGCTGGCTGTGATCAGGACTCAAATGCCTTTTGTCTTCTGGATTCACCACCATGCATGAAGTATGTGGTTTCTGCATTCCTGTAGTTACCTCTGGGTTCAAGATGGCTCCTGCAGCTCTGGCCATCAAGACTGAGTTCCAGGCAGAGCGCAGGAAGAAGTGAGGGCTTTGGTACAGCCGAAAAGGAAAGCAAGAGAATCTCCCCACAGCTGAGTCAACTCCTACAAAGGCTTTCCCTGAAGCCCTTCCCACAACTTCCACCCACTGGTCACTCCTAGCTGCAAGAGATTCAGTAGAGGATGGGGTTTGGGGAGAATGAAAGAACCTATCTTGGTAAGGCAGCTGTCCCCAACAACAGAGAGCCCCCTTTGCTAAAGGAGAAAGGGGGTGTGAATATAATCGGCAACAGTGACTACAATGAGAGTGGGGGAAGTATCCACAGAAGAAAATTCTAGAAGTTAAGAAATGCCATATCCAGAGGTCTCTGCATGAACTAACCTGTCAAATCTTCACAGAACACTCTAAGGAATGCTATCTTCTTGTTAAAGCCAGGGAAAAGGAGGTTGGGGAAGAGGTGTGTTGTGTTCGCTTGCCCAAATCACACGGCCAGGAAAAAGTGAGTTCAGCCTCACTGGACCGTCAGAAGTTGAACCCACTGACTGACTAGGTGGATTCAGCCTCACTGTACAGTCTGAATGGCTACAGAGGGCAGGGGCTAACATGTGCCTTGTGCCAAGACTGTTCTAGATACCTGTGTGAACTAACTCATTACATCCTTAAGACACCAGTTCTGTGATTAACCCACTTAATCAAGGAATGGGAGGCACAGAGAAGTGAAATAACATACCTAGGCCACACAGCAGGAGTTAACAGGTTTGTTTCTGGGTGTTGGAATTGGATGCTTTTGATTTTATTGATAGCCCACACTATCTACACATCAAAAAGAAAACATCCCTTGGAGGTCCAGCCTCTTGCCTGCCCCCCAATCCTGAGGCCACAGGAGGCCTGGCCTCCCTCTGTAGCTTGCCTGTCTCCCCACGAGGTGGCTGCCCTCTGTCCCACAGTCATGGCTCCCCAGAGAACTCTGGCTCTCTTGGCTCCTGGCCTTTACTCCTCCAGCCCCTCCTGGCCTGCTCAGCCCCTCTTCCTGCCTGGCACATGGCTCATATGGCTCTAGGCCCTGGGTCACAATCTTGAATCCCTCAGCTTGCCTACACAGGGCAGGCAGCCTCTTTTTCTCTTTCACCCACTGCACTTTGCCTCATCCCCATAGCCGAGGGGCCTGTTTCATTCGTCAACAGACTTATCAAGGACTTTTTGGATGCCAGGACCTGGCAGGGACACCCACTCAATCATCCTCAAAACAACCTCTGTTGGCCTCACCCTGGCCTGAGAGGCCCCACAGAAACGACCCATCACCCTCTGTCCTCCTCTTCCAGGTCCAGCCCTCGCTACCTCCCTCCAGACTGCCTCGGGGCCTTTGCACATGCTGATCCTTCTGCCTGGGACACCCCCGAGAGGCCCCTCCCCAAGCACCTTCGACCATGTCCCATGTCCCTTATTTTTGCCAGGCTTTTATAGCCATCTGAGTACCAAATTGCTGTTGCTGGGGGTGGGGGTAGTCAGCAGCAGGGTCTTGTATAGCCCATGCTGGTCTGGAACTATGTAAGTAAGGATGACCTTGAACTCCTGATCCTCCTACCTCCACCTCCGAGTGCTGGGATGACAGGCCTGTGTTACCACAGCAGACTTTACCACATATTTTGTCAGTTCCCGTCTTGGGCCCGGACGGTGCTAGCTTGATGCTGGTTGTGTGGATGGACGCTGTTCACAAGAGAAGGCCAGGCCCAGAGTGGCCTAGTCTTTTGCAGAGGCCAGCAAAGGTCAAAGCTCAGAGCCACCCAGGTTCCAGCCCACCACCTCTTAGTCTCAGAGGATCTAGAGCTGTGAGCACCCATTCTCTGCCCCATGGTGAGGCTAGGCCAACAGTGGGGGGAGGGGCTGAACCTCCCACTGTTTGGGGCACCAACAGACCTAGGTTCAAACGCAGCTCTATCAACACTGATATACTGGTATTGGTATGGGCGCTTGCTGGTATTCCCTGGCTAACACACACTTTCCATTAATTTAAACTCAGCGGGGTTCCTGTTACTTACCACCGCTTCCAGCTTGGTTTCCATCCTGTTCAAATCCTGTGCCTTCAAATTACCCCATAATCTTGGATTTTTAAAACTATGAAAGCCTAATTGCTCTTTGAGAGCCTTGGATCCCCACACACTGTCAGAGTCGGCTCCTGAGTGTGGGCTCTGAGGACCCAGGAAGGGCTTAGTCACCAGCTCCTGGCCCACCTGCTTTGTTCAGCCCAGGGACCTCCATTGCCCAGATCGCACCCACAGCCAATGTCACCATCAACTCCCTTCAGGAGAGGTGGCCATCGGGACACCACTGGGATCCTTACAGGTCAGCAAGAATGGGATGGGGAGTCATAGAGGGCAGGTAAAGAGCCTTTGGAATCCCACCAAGGCCAGAAGTGAAATCTTTCCTTAGCCACTTGGAAGCTTGAAACATTGATCCAGCTTTGCTGTCCCCATGGGAAGGGGACAGGACCAGCACCTGGCTTACTAGGGTCTGAGGACAAATGACGGAAGCCCACAGCTCAGAGGCTAGTGTCCTAGACTCCCCACTCAGCCTCAGCCGGCCCAGAGGCCCTCAGAGACCTCCCTGCCCCACTTCTTTCAGAGTCCTTGACCCCACCTGTCATTACTCTGTTCCAGTGACTGAATATTTAAGTGTTCATCTTGATCACTATCAATACTAGTCAAAGAGCTGATACACAGCTGGTGCTCAATAAATGCTTGTCACATAAATGAAAAGTAACGGCAAATAAACAAACATCAAAGAGCTAACAACCAAACAAGTCTGAACAGGAGATGTGTGTATGGGGGACAGGAGGGGTTCCTTAGGTGTTGGAAGGAGCAGTTCCCTCTCCCATTCCTGCGCCAACTCCTGTCCTCCCTAGCTGTGTGATCTTAGACAAGTCACTTCCTTCTCTGAGCTTCTTTGCTAGGAAGAAAAATTCCAGTAACAGAAGCTGCAGCCTCCAGTTAGGCTGGTGAGCCAATGACAGTAGCGAGCAGTCTCCACGCAGGCCCAGCACCCACCACCTCCAGCCCTCTAATCTGACTCCTTTTTCTCCTAGGGAAAGTCAGTAGGTCATTGGTGGTGGTTGCACTGGACAGTGAAATGGGACTGTCCCATTCTGTCAACTTTCCTGTCCTGATCAGAGAAGCATAGGCAAGCTTTGGGCTCCCCACCTCCCGGTGAGCCTCCATGGTGAAATCCACAGCGGAAATGGGGCTGTGGGTAACATGGCTGACCTTCTCTGGCAGGGAGAAGGATCTGGCAGCCCACTGGTGCCTGGGTCCTGGAGAGCAGCAGCTTCATGGTTACCCTTCCAGCTGTCCTGGGCTCCCCAGCTCCCCGCCCTGTCTCCAGGCTTTGGTCCACCTGCTCCCTCCTCCCTGTCAGCCCTGAGCCCTAACAGCCTGCAGATCTGATCTGTGGGGTAAGTGTCACCCCATCAATGTCTCCCATGCACGGTGTTGGGCCACACAAAGCCTTCCACCCACCCACTGCCTTGCCCAGCCCGAGTCATCTGACAGGCTTGGGTCCAGAACCCCTTCCCTCTGCTTCCAAACTGTGTGAGTCACTCTACTCTGGAATTAGGGACCTGAACCTGGGGTCAGGATAGGAACCCTGTGAGGAGCCAAGGATTTGGGAAGGAGGAAAGGACTACAAACCAACTTCAGCCTCAAACTCCCTGAAGGCACAGAAAGCAGGTAGAGCCCCATTCCACCCTGAATTTCAATGGCCCCAAGTTACTTATGCTGAGAAATGGGTACAAGGCCAGCCCACCTGCACAGGTACATTAAGATTGGCATCCCTGGAAATATGCAGCCTCTCCCACCTCCCAGGTTCAGCCCAGGCTTGACTTTGGAGTGGTAAATCCTGGCAGTAGAGCTGACCTGCTGTCAGTGTTGACAGAGGCTACCAAGACACCGGGCTTGGGGCTGGACTGACCTGGGCTCCAGGGCCTACCTGGCCAGGTGTCTGTCCATCTGCTCAGGCCTCAAGGAGACCTAACCTGGGGACATAGGTCTGAGAGTCTGCACAAGCCACCTGCCACCTGAGCATTAAGGAGGTGGAGCAAGCCACAGTCGTCAGTCCTTTGACAGTGGGATACCAGGTATCTCTGTCCCACATACCAGGTTCCCACATAGAAAAGGAGGGAAAGCACCCCCAACTCTCAGGTTACAGTGCCAGCAGCTACTCCCAAGACCCCAGGCAAAGTCCTTGGCAAGCCCCTCTATGCTATCCCTTACCCAGAATTCCTCAGGGCAGGGTGACCATAGGAACCTGACAGCCATGAGCTGCCCACAGTAACAAACCCCATGTCACAGCGGTGCCCACCTCCCATGAGGCCTGAAGGAGATGTGGCAGGCCCGGAGCTTGCCAGACACTAGCCCCGGGCAGGCGCTCCAGCACACTACACAGCCAAATGCCAGGAGCCTCCCATCAAAACTAATAAGAACAAGCATTTTATATAATACCTCTGGTGTGCCAGGCACCAAGGGACACTGCGAATCCACTACTCTACTGACACTCACTTTCACTAATGCCGTCCCACTGTGCAGGGTGCAGTAAGTACTGCCCCCAGGAAATCAGCGTGCTGGTCCTGAGTTCAAGTCCCAGCACAGCCACCTTGAGCCAGCAGGTGAGGCTGGGCCTCCAAATCCCATTTGGGGCAGAGAGGGCAGTGGCTAGAGAGGAGGTTGGGCCCTTCCCCACCACCCTCCACCTGGCCCAACTCTCATCCAACTACACAAGGACACACAGACTCGCCCACACACCCACGCAGGCTCCCCTCTGTAGACTGAACACGAAGTACTTTCTACAAAGCACTTACCAAAAGAATCTACCCTGACTGGGGCTGACAGGGCCAAGACTCACAGCCCCTCCTACGAAATCACAGCCGGCCTGGTCCCCAAACATAGACTTCCGGCTCCTCCAAACATAAGTCTGACACTTGGGACCTACCCCAAGAGGCTGGCCCCCTCCCAAACAGGGCTTCTAGCCCGATCCCGGCACCCATGGGTGCTGAGTCACCCCGAAAGCCTGACCCAGTACTCTGCTCCTGAGGGTGGGGGTGGGCTAGCACCCCATCTGCCACGAGAGAATCAGAGGAGAGAAATCCCAGCTGCGACACCCCCACCCACCACCACACACAACCCCAAAATAACGGCAGACCCCCTACACACCAGAAACACACAAAAAAAAACAAAATCTCTCAGCAATCCAGTCTGGAGGGAAGAAGAAAAAAAAAATCAAAAGCCAACTACCGCCCCCAAAAGGCTTTTAAACATTCTCCAAAAAAAGTTTATTAAAAGTGTCTTCACTTTAATGCTCGAAACGGAAAGGTTCCCAAAATATACATACGCCTCTTTTCTCATAGAAATAGATTTTTTATATAATACAAAAAAATAATAAGACAAAAAAAAAACCGAAAAACCAAAAACATCAACATCTCGAAGCGGTGACTCGGCGGCCGGCTGACAGTTCAGTTGCACGCGTGTTGCGTCAGTCCCCGCGTCCACGCAGGCCCTGCGTTGCATCAACCCGGCGGTGGGGCCGGTGCAGGGGGTTCTGGGGGTGCATCCCGGTGCAGACATCCCGGTGCAGGCAGCCCGGTGCAAGGGGTGCGTCCCTCCCGCTGCACCCGCTGCACCCCGCGCTAGCAGTGTCCGGCCGAGGCCAGCAGCGGCTCGGGCAGCTGCTTGAACAAGTTCCGCAGCGTGCTGAGCTCGCGCGACAGCTGCTCCACCTTCTTCTGCAGCCGCTCGTTCTCCGCCGTGAGCTCCAGCACCTTGTGCTGCGTCTCCAGGTTGCGCATCTTGGCCTTGTCGCGGCTCTTGCGCACGGCAATGTTGTTGCGCTCGCGCCGGATCTTGTACTCGTCGCTGTGCTTGTCCACCGCCTTCTTGGCCTTGGGCTTGGCGGGCGCGGCGGCCGCGGGCCCCGGGAAGCAAGCGGCGGGCGGCGGCTTGGCGTCGGCCGGGCTCGGCGTGCCGGGTGGGCTGGACGACGACGACGTGGACAGGCTGCCGCTGCTGCCACTCGGCGCCGCCTGGTACCCCAGGTAGGCGCGCAGCGCGAACGGGAAGCCGGCCGCCATGGCGGGCGCGTCGTCCTTGCGCTTGCAGTCCGCGGGTTCGAATCCCGGCTCGGCCTTGAGCTCCGCGGGCGGCGGCGGTGGCGGTGGCGGCGGCGGGAAGCAGGCGGGGGGCGGCGCGGCCTTTGCGGCGCCGGGGCGGCCCAGGCTCACGTAGCCGTAGTCGGCCGCCGCCTTCTTGCCGGCCTTGGCGCCGTAGAGTGCGCGGCCGGCGGGCGCGGCGGCGGCGAAGGCGTCGGGCGGCGGCGGCTCCAGGTACGGGCTGAAGTCGATGGCGCGCTCGTGCTCGCCGATGGAGCCCGGCTCGGCGTGGGGCGCGCGCGGCGCGGCGCGGGCCGCCTTGGCCCCG
>NW_008340140.1:5828141-5851293 GCF_000622305.1 Nannospalax galili
AGCGGCGCGCTCGGCGGGAGGGGACCCCCGCGCGCCCGGGGCCAGCCGTCCAGGGCCCCTCCCCGGGCGCCCGCCGCACCTGCCCCGAGCCCCAGGCCGCTCCACCGGCTCTGCACGACCACGACGGGGAAGAGGATGGGGGGTGCTCCGCCACGCTGAGTGGCCGTGGGTGACTCATTGGCTTCTCTGAGCTTCCTCCGCGGAGGGTATCGGTAATGTCAGTGCCGCTGCTGTCCCCAGAACAGACACCCAGACCCAAGGCCAGCATCAGAGGGACTCGGACCCTCACAGGAAGTACCAGTGTGGGGGGGGACCCTACAGATGGGGACCTTGCAGACCAAGTCGTGTGGCCTGCAGCCCACTGACACCGCAGACCTGGGGACCGTGGCCTGCAGCCCCCTGACACCGCAGACCTGGGACCGTGGCCTGCAGCCCCCTGACACCGCAGACCTGGGACCGTGGCCTGCAGTCCCCTGACACCGCAGATCTGGGGGCATGTGGTCTGCAGTGTGAGAACTGTGCTTCAGCCCTGATCCAAGAGGTGGTAGTTGCCAAGGTGGCTGGGGTGGGATCAAGCCCGACCCCATGGGAACCGGTGTGGTTTTTAACAAACCCCTACTCCAGCGTTGTGGTGGGCCTGGGTCCAGGCGTCTCAACGTCACCCTGCAGGCCAGGGAAGCAGCCTGCACTGGACATGAACAGGCCCCAGGACCACCAGCCTCTGACTGTGGGGGATCGTCAGAGACCTTGGGCAGCTCCTGGGGCCCACCCTCCTACCCATCCCAGCAAGGCCACCCAGGCTGGAGCTCCCAGGCTGCCTGGGGCTGACCCCCGACCCACTGACCCCAGCCCTGGCCCCAGCAGGCTGGCGGGGCGTTGCTCAACCTTCGTGTTATCTGCTAAGCTGGGGTGACCTCCGCCCCCAAGAGCTGTAGAAGCTGTAGAAATGACATCTCCCGGTGCCCTTGGGGGTGGGGGGCAGGGAGGGACGGGGTAAGAAGCTTGTTTGCCCTGCCTGCCTGCCTGCGGCTTTCTGGCCTTCCCAGCAGCCTCTGGGCAAGGAAAGGATCCTGGCCCAGAGAGGCGTGATGACATCCCCAGGGCCACCCAGCCAGGCCTGGCTCTGAAGTGGGACACTGGGGCTCAGCTGGAGGGTCCTCCCTATCCACCCCTGCTCCTGAACTGCTCCCAGCCTCTCAGCCACACTAGCCCAATGGTCTTCTCTCCCTCAGTTTCCCCCCAGCAGTGGGCTCCAGGAGGGCCCTGATGGAGTGGAAGTCCTGGGCCCAGTGTACTCCCTACTGGCCAGTGGATGACCACACTTCCTGTTCTCCCTGGACAGAACACTGCCCTTCAGCACTGCTCCAGGCCCCTCCTCGGATCTCAGCCAGCTTGCCCCTCCAGGAAGCCCTCCAGGACTTCCTATTACCAGTCCCAGGCCCCCAGACACTCTTGTTCCACTTCTCCGTTGTCTTGACTGGCAGACCTGTCTCACCTGGCTGGCTGTCCCTGCTCCCATTCCTTATGTTAGCTACTTCAGGCGGGGACTTTTCCTTTCCTTCCTTTATGTTTGTATTTATTTTTTGAGACAGTAGTCCTGGCTGGTCTCAAACGCATCAAGTAGATCAGGCTGCCCTCCAATTTACAGAGATCTGCCTGCCTCTGTCTCCCAAGTACTGGGATTAAAGATAAAGGCCAAGCTGGGCCTTTTTCATTCATTTGGTTATTTATTGAGCAAGAGTCAGTTCTCTCCTTCCACTGTGTCGTCCTGAGAATCGAACTCAGGTCCTCAGGCTTGATGGCAAGCTCCCATACCCAATGAGCCATCTCACAGGTCCAACTTCTCTTTCTTTTGCTCACTGTTTGAGCTGGGTGGAGTGGCCTCAGATAAACTGGCTCTCCCCTCTGAGTCTTTCCCAGCATTTCAGGGTTCTGGAGAGATACAGTAAGGCCAGGGGGGCACATAATAAGTACATCTGCTGTGTGCCCTTAGCCAGTCCTCTACCCTCTCTGAGCCACATAAAATGTCATGTCATCCTCCTGGTCATTTGTAGAAGGTCCTGTTATCTGTACTTTACAGAGGAGGAAACTGAGGCTCAGCACAGCTAAGTGTGTTGGCTCAAGGTCACAGTAAAGAGAGGTTCAGGGATAAAGTCTTCCCAATGGGGTTGTGATAAATTCTAACAGTGTGAGCCCCATTATCTGGATGGAAAAGTTCAAGAGAAGGATTCAGGGTGATGCATAGACTCAAAGGGTGACTGGGCCAGACTGGGCCCCCACAGAGCTGGGTTCTTTGCCAGGGCTCACCTACCTAGGGCTCACCCACCCAGGACTCACCCACTCGGAGCTCACCCAGGTGTCCTGCCAGGAGGCGGGCACCCTGGTTCTCCTAGGCTCCTTGTTCAACAGGCCCTGCCTGCTGACTTGCCAGCCCTGCCAGCCCTTCCCCAGGCCCTGAGGCCCCAGCCGGCCTTGTCCATCCAGGGCCGACTCCTCCCCTCTCCCAGCCCTCACTGGGCTGGTGTTTGGAGGAACGTGGCCTGGATAGGTCCCAGTTTGATAGACTGTGGCCAGACCAACACACAGATAGGTTAGCATGACACCATCACAGTGTGCTTGGGTTTGGGTCATTTTGTTTTATGTTTTATTTGTTTTATTTTTGCAGTACTGGAGTTGGAAGCTAGAGCCTTGCATGTGCTAAGCAAGAGCTCTCCTGAGCTACGTCCCCAGTCCTGTGTTTACTCTTTATTTTGAGACAGAGTCTTGATAACTTGCCCAGACTGGCCTTGAACTCACTCTGTAGCCCAGGCTGGCCTCAAACTTAATGATCCTCCTACCTCAACCTTCAGAGTGGCTGGGAAAACAGGCCTGTTCCACAAGGCCTAGCTGTTGCTTTAAGTGACTTCGTTACTAACATTAAAAATTGGAGACTTCTGCCAGACATGGTGGTGCACGCCTTTGATCCCAGGACTCAGGAGGCAAAGGTGGGCTGATCTCTGTGAGTTCAAGGCCAGCCTGGTTTACATAGTGAGTTCCAGGCACCGGTGGCCCAACACGGGCTGATGAGGAGGGGCAGGGACTGCTGTTCCTGCAGGGACCCTCCTTGCTGTGGTTCTATGACCATTTCCCTGCCCCTCCAGCTCAGTCCCTATGTATGGCACGTGATATGGACCCCACCTCTGCAGCCCCCCAACCCCGTGAAAACCCTACACAGAAGGCTGGTGGGGAAACTGAGGCTACAGTGGCTCAGGACTTCCCCTCACAGTCACAGTGAGCTGGTGAAGGCCAGACCCCCTGCCCCCATGTGAGGGAAGAGCCCAAGGCCCATTCTTGCCAGGTCCTGGGTTCAAAAAGCAAAGAAGAAAACCATCCCATGCCTCCTCCCTGAGGCCTCACTTTCCCCATGAGCCAGAGCACTGAGAATGGGACAATCTGCAGTCCCAGGTTTGGAGTCCACCGTGGGAAAGGCCACCGGTGAAACTTGCCTGTGTATATGCTGCCCCCATGTGGCAGAGCCCGGGACTGCAGAAAGGACTTAGAGGTATCCCTTACGTGGAAAACAACCCCAGGCCTTGATGGCTGAGGGTGTGAGCAGGCCACTAAGAGAAACAAAAATGTCCAGGACACATGGTAAAGGACACTCAACCTTTGTGTAGTCATTCATAAACTGTTTTAGATATGGTTCAGACCCTTAGAAACACATTCATCACTGAGGAAGTTCAATTCCTGTTGGGAGTTGGACTTCTGATGGAAGACAAATGCAAACCAGGATACATGGTCAAGTCTACACTGTTTGATTCGGGTAAACAGGAGGAGGGGGAGCAGGAGTATTTGGGGAATTTAAATTTGGTAGGTTACAGTGGTCCAGGAAAGCCCTCTACAGGTGACATGTGCATAGACACCTGCGGATCAGCCCAACAGAACTTTCTGGCATGCTGGGGATATCCTCTTCCTGGCCACATCAGCCACATGTAGCTCCTGAGACCTGCCTGGTGCAGTGAAGAAATGTTTTTATTGAATTTTTGTGTAGTTGGTTTGGGTTGGTTTTTGTTTTTGTTTTTGTTTGGGGGGGGTTGTTTTGTTTTGTTTTTGTATTTTTGAGATCCAGTCTCCGTGTAGCCCCAGCTAGCCTGGAACTCAATATGTAGACCAGTCTGGCCTCAAACTCAGAGCTCTGCCTGCCCCTGCCTCCTGAGTGCTGGGATTAAAAGCATGCATTACCACCCCCCCCCCTTGATTTTGTTTTCTTGAGATGGTAGCATGTAGTCCAAGCTGGCCTTGAACTCCTGATCCCCCTTCCTCTACCTCTCCAGCGCTGAGATGGTAAATCATGTACAACCACACCCAACTTGACTGGTAACCACTGTACTGAACATCACACATCTTAATTATCTCTGTTATCTATTGTTAGTTGGGAAAAAAAGCCAAGCCTAGTGTGGTGTGTGAATCTGGTGTGTGCTTGTGGGAGGATGGGGACTCCTGCTGGAAGGGAGGGACATCAGAAGCCAGGAACCTGGGACTCAGTGGTTAAGAGCACTGGTTGCTCTTGTAGAGAATTCAAGTACAGTGGCCAGCACCCACATGGCACCTCACAACTGTGACTCCAGCTCCAGGAGATCTGATACCCTCTTCTGGCCTCCATGGGCACTAAGCACACACGTGGAAACCAGAACTCAGGAGACTGAAGCAAAAGGGGGCTAGCTCAAGCTACACAGTGAGTTTGAAGCTAGCCCAGGCTGTAGAGTGAGTTCCAGGCTGAAAAAAAGAAAAGAAAAAAAATCTATGCCAGATGTAGTGATATACACCTTTAATCCCAGCATTTGGGAGGCAGAAGTTGGTGAAGCTTTGTGGGTTCGAGGCCAGCCTGGTTTACATAGTGAGTTCTAGAACAACCAGGGCTGCATGGTGAGACCCTGTCTCAAAAAAACAAAACCAACTTTCATCTTATTTTCTCAAGTTCCTCTGGGTCAGGAAAGTGGGCAGGGCAGGCTGGCTGCTGGGATATCTGCAAGGTGGACCCTCTGTCCCCAGTGCATCCCTCAGCTGGTGTGGCCCACGTGGCTGATGGCTAGTTGGGTGGCAGGTCTGTGACCCAGAGAGTTGTCTGTTCCTTGGTTGACCTCAGATAGCTGCTTCCTCCCCAAGTGATCTCTCCACGTGCCCTTTGCATGTGGTCCACGTTGCTGTCCTCCCCACATGGTCTGTCCTCCCAGTCTCCCCTTTGTGTCTTTCCAAACTGTCTGTCCTCATGGCCTTCCCCTGTGGCCTCCCCTCTGGGCCTTCCCCTGTGTGACACCTGAGAGAACTTAAAAGCAAGAGGCTTGGTGACTGCAACATCCGCCACAGGTGGAAGCGCTTGCCGCAGCCTGAACACAGTTCAGTCCCTGGAACCCATGGTGGAAGGAGAGAACTGACTGCGCACTGGGTGCGCACTGGGGAGATGAAGGCAGGAGGATCAAGAGTTCAAAGTCAGCCTCTGCTACATAGAGTTTGAGGCCACCCTGAGCTACATGAGACTCTACCTTAAAAAATATAAATAAAGCCAGCCATGGTGCCACATGCCTTTAGTCCCAGCATTCAGGAGATGGAGGCAGACGACCTTCTGTGAGTTCCAGGTCAGCATGGTCTACACAGCAAGCTCTAGGTCAGTCACAACTACATAGTAAGACTCTGTCTCAAATGAAAAAAAAATTTTTTTAATTAAAATGAGAAAGGATTTATATGTTGGCTCAGAAACTCAAGAGTTTCAGTCCATGGACAGCAGCTCCTTTGCTGTGGGCCTGAGGTGAGCGAGGCTGAAGTGTCATGGTGGATGGGCATGGCAGGGGAACGGCCTGGCTCAGGGCTCTAGGAAAGCACAGAGAAGGGAAAGTTCTGGAGAAAAGCTGTTCCCTTCAAAGGCACCCTCAGCGACCCATTTTTTCTAACAAGGTTCCGCCTCCTCGCAGCCCACTCACATGAAGTGTTCATGGGGTTAGTCCTAAGGTCAGTACCCCAGCTTCTGGAGGACCCCTCACATACAGATCACAGGGTGCATAAGAAAACGCGCCCATCCCCTCACAGATGCTGTTCCTGCCTCTGACATCCTTCCTTCCTCTCTAGAGTCTCACAGAGACTCCCTAGTAACCATAGGCAAATTATTACAGCCCTCTTCTGTGCAGTCCCTCAAGGTCAGCCCAAGCTCTGTGTCCCTGTCTACTCCAAAAGCATACATGAGGTCAGGCAGGTGCTGAGTGATTTGAGAGCCCCACCCAGGAAAACACACACTGACCTGGTGGGCCATCATTGAGTGGGGGACTTGCTGGTGCAAGCCACTGCCAGAGGGTGTGGCAGCCTGCAACCGCCCCACTGTGTGCCTAACATCTCAGGGACCCCAAGGGTGCTCTCCAAAGACTGGCCTGCTCTACTCCGCCCCCCCCACTGGGTGCCAGCTGCAGCCCACTTGGGCCTATGTAGGCATCCTGTAAGCTGGTCCTGTACTTAGCCCTCTGCCCAACTGCCCAATTCCCAACTATCCCAATGCTGTCTTTTGGTTTTTGGTGCTGAAGATGAAACCCAGAGCCCAACCATCCCTCTTTTTTAAACTTTTAAAAAATCACATTTAGCCGGGTGTGGTGGCACACACTTTTAATCCCAGCACTCAGGAGGCAGAGGCAGGAGGATCTCTGTGAGTTCAAGGCAGCCTGGTCTACATAGTGAGTTCCAGGACAGCTGGGGCTACAAGGAGACCCTGTCTCAAAAAAAAAAAAAAAAGACCAAAAACAAAAAACATTCGTAGAGTTGGAGAGATGGCTCAGCGGTTAAGAACACTGGCTGTTCTTGCAGAAGACCCGGGTTCGAATCTCAGCACCCACATGGCAACTAACAACTGTCCGTAACTCCAGCTCCAGGGGATCCTACAGCCTTTTCTGGCCTCCATGGGCATTGCATGGCACGGGTGCCCTTACATACATGCAAGCAATACACTCATGCATAATATTTTTTTAATAATAAAATACTTTTTAAAAATTACATTTGTGTGGGTGCAGGTGTGCCACAATGCCAATGTGGAAGTCAGAGGACAACTTGGAGTTGGTTCTCTCCTTCTACCATGTGGGTCCTGGGCACTGAACTAAGGTCTCAGGCTTGGCAAGCAAGTGCCTTTACCTGCTGAGCCATCTCACTGGCCCTAACTTGTTGAGACATGGTCTAGCTAAGCTGCCAAGCTTCCCTGGACTGCATCAGCATACTTTGCTTGAAAATTTTGCAGCTGCTTTTCTGAAGGTTCCCGAGGTTAGACCCAGGCTCTGTACCTTAGTCAGGACCCACAGAAGTGAGGTCCTGTGTCAGGTTGCTGTGTCCCGTGCTGCTGTTATAAGGTGATATCTTCCTGGGTTCAACATGAAAGTTCCCACTTTTCTCCTGGTGAGACATAAACAAAGCCAGGCATGGTGATGCAAGCCTTTAATCCTACCACTCAGGAGGCAGAGGCGGGTGGACCTCTGTGAGTCCAAGGTAAGCCTGGTCTACATAGTTCCAGGCCAGTGGGGGATACAGGGAGACCCTCTCTCAAAAAGACCAAAAAAGAAGTGAACCAACACCTGGAGGGAGCCTTCAGACTGTTTCTGTTTCAGCTGGGAATGCAGCTCAGCAGCACAGCGAGTGCCTGGCACAGCGAAGGGCCCTGCAGTCGATCCCCAGAACACAAAAATATAACCTGGTTTACTCCCAACTTCTACATCCACTCATGACACCTGTCTCAATCCTTCAGTCTATTGCTGTGTAACAAATGAGCCAGAACCCTAGCAGCATGGAACAGTAGCGATTCATTTCATTCATTTCCTCACGGTCCCTGTGAGCCCCAGCCTCAGGAGCAGCTTTGTCACCACACACACACACAGCTCAGGCCACGGTATCTGAAAGCTCTGCCAAGCCTGGAGTAGCTTGTACCACAGAAGTTTAATGTGGGCTGTAGTGCACACCACCCTTTGAGTTGGTATTTCCGCCTCCCCGAGGACTCTGAAGCGGTTAAGGGTGACTGGAGGAGGGGGATGCCTGTGCTCCTGTCCTGCTGTTTTGGAAGCCCAGGGTGTGTTCCTGCCCGGCCTTGCGTCTCTAGATGTTCCACGGCGAGTGCTGCAGCTTCTATGTTCAAAGCCAGGTCTGGAGGGCTAGAACCTCTGGCTACTGCCACTGAGGGTATGGCCTCCGCCCTCACGCAGGGCCTCTCCCTAGGCTGGGCTGCCAGTGTGTATAGATGACATAGAAGCTGTTGTCCCCAGAGAGGGCAACGGGAGAGACAGCAGAAAGGAAGCACCATGCTTTCTAAGGCAAAACCGAGGTCTTCCATGCATTACACTCTTTCAAGCAAAAATCAAAGAATTTGTCTTGTTATGTAGCCCAGGCTAGCCTGGAACTGTGGGGGGGGGTGGATGTATATCCTCAATGGCTTTCTTTTTAAAAATTTGTTTTTTGAGATGGTCTCAACTGTAGACCAGGCTGGCCTCAATCTCAGATATCTTGAATGCTGAAATTAAAGATGTGTACCACCACACTCTTTTTTTTTTTTTTTTTTTTTTTTGGTCTTTTTGAGACAGGGTCTCCCTGTAGCCCCAGCTATCCTGGAACTCATTATGTAGACCAGGCTGGCCTTGAACTCACAGAGATCCACCTGCCTCTGCCTCCCGTGTGCTGGGATTAAAGGCGTGTGCCACCACACCCAGCTACACTCTACTTTTTATTTGTTTTCCTTGAGCTGGCCTGGAACTCACTATGTAGACCAGGCTGGCCTTGAACTCTCAGTGCTGGGATTACAGGTGTTTGCCACCATGCCCAGCTGTTTTGTTTTTTTTATTTTTTTATTTTTTTGTCTTTTTGAGACAGGGTCTCCCTGTATCTCCAGCTGTCCTGGAACTCATTATGTAGACCAGGCTGGCCTTGAACTCACAGAGATCTGCCTGCCTCTGCCTCCCAAGTGCTGGGATTAAAGGCGTGCGCCACCACGCCTGGCTTTTTTTTTTTCAATATTTTATTTGCGTGTGTGTGTGTGTGTGTGTGTGTGTGTGCGCGCGCGCGTGTGTGTATGAGTATATTGCCTGCATGTATGTAAGTGCACCTATATCATGCAATCCACGGAGGTCAGAAGAGGGTGTTAGATACCCTGGAACTGGAGTTACAGATGGTTGTTAGCTATCATGTGGCAGCTGGGAATCAAACCCAGGTCCTGTGCAAGAGCTGCCAGTGCTCTTAACTGCTGAGTCACTTCTCGCCCCATTTTGTTTTTGAGACTCACCATCCTCCTGCCTCTGTCTCCCTACTGCTAAGCTGACAGACATGAAGCACCACACCCAGTTCCCATTGCATTATGGGTATGTTCACATAGGAAGGCAACACTGTGCTCAGAGCCACTGTCCTCAGGACCCTGTTATAACACCACCTGTCTTAGATTTGTTTCAGGCTCACGATTCAAGGCTACAGTTCATCAGTGCAAGACCATCAAGGCAGGAACTTCATCAGTGCAAGACCATCAAGGTAGCTTGGTCATACACAGATCTTCCTATTATCAACCAATGTGAGCAAGCCAACCCCTCAAACAGCTCAAGGATTCTAGATTCTTCAAATTGACACGGTCATCCCATCCCAATCTGGGGGGATTGAAGTAGGACCCATGTCTGTATTTTTTTAGTATTTTATTTATTTTTATTTTATGTGTATAAGTATATTGCCTGCATGTATGTGAGTGCACCCGTGTCGTGCAATGCCACCGGAGGTCAGAAGAGAGCTTCAGATTCCCCCGGAACTGGAGTTAAGGACGGTTCGTAGCCAGCATGTGGGTGCTGGGAATCGAACCCGGGTCCTCTGCTAGAGCAGTCAGTGCTCTTAACTGCTGAGCCATCTCTCCAGCCCCGTATGTCTGTATTTTGAGTGCCTTGGTGAGGTCCTCCAATCCTAGGCTCACATTGCTTCAAATTATCAAATGAGTTCTCCTTGAAGCCTGCACAGGCCCCTGTAAGGTGGGCCCGGGAACCTTAGGTCCTTGGAAACGGAGAAAGCCCCAAGCCCGCCCACGTGTGCCCAGTTCGAAGGAGGTAAAGCTGGAATCCATCACAGATGCGTGGTTTCAATCTCCACGCTGGTCTCCATACACATTTTTTCCGGAAGGAAAATTCCTTCTGAGCCACGCCAGGCTGCAGTACCTACGAAGACCAGCAGGTGCCGCAGGAGGTCCAGGCGGTCACGGTCAGCCGTCCAAAGCGCCAGGGAGCAATGCCCTTGGTATCTTACATTAACCTTCCACACGGTTTGCAAGGTTTGCACCACAAAAGCAGCAGTTGCATCTCTGTACCTGTGTACACGGGCTAGAAATAGAGCTGCACAAAGTAAAAGCCGTCCTTGAGTTGCTAAGCCTGGTTAAGAGCTAAGGAAAACCAAGGCCCAAAAAGTGCAACAGGCAGCCAAGGACACGGAAAACTGCTGGGTGGTTGAGAGCTCCTTCCTCCGGCCACGACAGCTGCTGCACTTGGGCCGTGCTCCCCGGGAGGTCCAGTCTTTGTGCAGCGGTGGGGGAGGGGGAGCTCTCCTCCTTCATTCTCACTCTTCAGACAAAATGAGTGGGTGAACTACAGACTACATGTAAGAAAGGCTCAAATAACTACCTCCTTCCCGGGTAGCTTTTTGGTTTCAGGGAACCAGTCTCCATCTAGTGGCTCCTCTACCTGCATCTGGCAGTTTCCATCTTACGGTCCAAAGTAGCTGCACTAGCACCTCCCATCACATCTAAATTCCTGTCTGTGGGATGCAGGGGAAAAGTCAGCCTTCTCAAGAGCACATGCCTGTCTTAGTTTCTTCCTATTACTATGACAAAAACACTGACCAAAACCAACTTGGGGAGGAATGGGTTTATCTTACATTACCCAGGTCACAGTTCATCACTGAAGGAAACCAGGGCAGGAACCTGGAGGCAGGAACTGCAGCACAGACCATGGAGGAATGTTGCTTACTGGCTTGTTCTCTGGCCCATGCTCAACCTGCTTGCTTTCTTTTTTTTCTTTTCTTTAGTATTTTTTATTGCGTGTATTGCCTGCATGTAGGTAAGTGCGCCTGTGTCGTGCAATGCTTGAGGAGGACAGAAGAGGCCATCGGATTCCCTGGAACTGGAGTTATGGACAGTTGTTAGCTGCCATGTGGGTGCTGGGATTCAAACTGGGTCTTCTGGAAGAACAACCAGTGTTCTTAACCGCTGAGCCATCTCTCCAGCCCCTCAACCTTTCTTATACAACCCGAGACCACCTGCCCAGGGGTGGCACCGCCCACAGTGGGCTGGGTTCTCCCACATCACTCAACAATCAAGAAAATGCTCCACAGACACTGCCACAGGCCAATCCAAAGGAGGAAATTGCTCAGTTAAGCTTCCCTCTATCTGTGTGTAAAGTTGACAGCCAGCGCTGCCCAGCACACATACACACACAAGCAGTGCTATGTCATCACTATTGTCATTCCCCAGTCAAATGTGAAAACAATTGAATCTGGGGTGACAGTCACTGGCTGACAGAGCTGGGCAGTCTGCTTTTTTTGTATTCCTTCACCGTCAAAGATGGCATCCATTCTGCCCCGTGCACGTGCTTCAGGGAGGCCCACCTGTGTGCACCTGTGGTGCAGCATGCTGGAAATAGTGCAGGCAGGAGTTTGGGGTGAGTTCTGAATGTGCCTTTCCCCAGCTGTGTGTCAGAAACCTCTCTGGGCCTGTTTCCTCATTAAAACATGGAGACAAAAACGGTTCCAAAGTTCATATGGAATCTCTGGCGACACCACACAGCCTAGACAACCTTGGGAAAGCAAAGCAAAGCTTGGCCAGGGTGGTGGCTCACCTGCAATCCCAGCACTTGGGAGGCTGAGGCAGGAAGATTACTGCAAGTTTCAGGCCAGCCTGGTCTACACAAATTTCTAGATCAGCCAGGGATACAGAATGAGACCCAGTCTCAAAAAGGAGGAGGAGGAAGGGGAGGAAGAAGAGGAACAGCAAAGGTGGAGAACTCAGACTTCCTGGTTTGAAAACTCACAACAAAAGCCAGGGGTGGTGGCATGCAATCCCATCACTCAGGAAGAGGAGGCAGATGGATCAGGAGTTCAAGGTCAGCCTTCATTTACATAGTTTGAGGCCAACCTGAGCTACATGAGACTCTGACTCAAAAAATAAAGTGTTGGTGGCTGGAAAGATGGTTCAGCAGTTAAGAGCCCTGACAGCTCTTACAGAGGATCCAGGTTCGGTTCCCAGCACCCATGTGGCAGCTAACAACCATCCATCTGTAACTCTAGTTCCAGGGGATCTGACGTCCTCTTCTGACCTCCGTAGGCATTGCATGATGGGTGCACTTACATGCAGGCAATATACTCATATACATAAATTTTTTTTTTTTTTTTTTTTTTTGGTCTTTGTGAGACAGGGTTTCCCTGTAGCTCCAGCTGTCCTGGAACTCACTATGTAGACCAGGCTGGCCTTGAACTCACAGAGATCCGCCTACCTCTGCCTCCTGAGTGCTGGGATTAAAGGCGCCACCACGCCTGGTCTACATAAAATATTTTTAAAACCACTTGTGCATAAAATAAAAATAGTCTTGTAGCTGGGCATAGTGGCCCTCGCCTTTAATCCTGCCACTCAGAAGGCAGAGGCAGGTGGATCTCTGAGTTCAAGCCCAGCCTCGTTTACATAGTGAGTTACAGGAAAATAATGTCTTGTTTCAAACAGAGCCTTAGGCCTCCCTGTACTGGTGGGAGTGTAGCCTGGCCCCCTGAGCAAGAAGCAGTGTGGGGTGCCTCAAACTTCAACAGTGTTAACTCTGACTCAGCAGTTCCCCTTCTGAAAACTGGGCCTCCTGGAAGTTCAACACCTGTGGAAGGCCAGTGTTCTCTGACCGTTGAACTGCAATCGAAGAGCAGTGGCCTGTACACTGTTCCCCCTTCCAGTGGCAGAACATGGGCCAAACAGCAGGACAGCAGCTGGGGCACAGGGTGCCAAGCACACAAAGACCAGGACTAGGACTTTGGCAGAGGTGGCGGGGCAGTCAGCACCAGAAGTTACTGTTTAATGAGGACTGCGTTTCCATTTTGCAAGATTTAAAGAGTCTGGAACCAGGCTTGTGCACACTAACAGGAAGATTGTGAGTACTGGGCCAGCCTGGGTTACATAGCCAATCCCCGAAAAATCAAACCTGAGGACAGATGGTAAGGCCCAACCTGGATGTGTTAAGAAGGTCTCTGAATGTGTAGACTTTCACTGGTTAACGGGGGAGCTCTCGGGGTGACTCACTATGTGGGGTGCGCAGGGTTCAGTCCCCAGCACAGGGTAAAACAGACATGGTGGTACACACCTGTAATCCCAGCACTTAGCAGGTAGAGGCAAGAGGATCAGAAGTTCAAGGACATCCTCAGCTACATAGGGGGTTCAAAGCCAGCTGAGGCTACATGAGACCCTCTCTATAAAAAAAAAAAAATGCTTAAGATGCTAAGCTTTCTAGGCCGGGCATGGTGGCACACACCTTTAATCCCAGCACTCGGGAGGCAAAGGCAGGCTGATCTCAGAGATCGAGGCCAACATGGTCTACGTAGTGAGTTCCAGGCCAGCTGGGGCTACAGGAAGACCCTGTCTCAAAAAACCAAAACTTTTCTGTGTGTTTTATCACAAAATTATTGTTGACAATAGGGTTACGTAGCCCAGGCTGATCTCAAATTCACTACATAGTTAAGGATGACTTTGAATGTCTGATCCTCCTGCCTCCATCTCTCCAGTGCTAGGATGACAGGTATGTCCAGTGTATGCTGGGATGGACCCCAGGATGTGGTGCATGCTAGGCCAGCACTCTACCCACTCAGCTCCAGCCCCAGCCCAATTTCACCACAATTTAAAATCCAGAGGGAAAAAGAAATAGCAGGTGTTTTCACAGGCGGAGTCCTAGACTTGGCTCCCAGGGGTGACTCAGCAGAGGCCCCACCCTCCCCTGGAACGGGCACATCCTGGGGCAATCAGCCTGATAAATGCAGTGCCACCCTCTGGCACGTCATCCGGGCTGCAGCCTGGGCCAACACAGCTAAGCACCAGGGACCCAGGCTTCTCCTGTCCACTGCTGCCGTGGCTCCCAGGGTCCCCTCCCCAGCCTCTGTGGCCAGGAGTGCAGGACAGTTGTTGGTTTTCAGATCTTTCTTCACTTTTGAGGTGGGGCGCACCAAGGGTAGAGCCACTGTGTCACTACATAACTTTGCTCTGGGAAGATAGGGAACAGCTGGGTGACCCAGGATACCAGGGAACGGATGTGGCCCACTTCCTTCCTCCTTCCTTCTTTGCTTCTTTCCTTCCTAATTTCCTTTCTTTGAGACAGGATCTCAAATAGACCAGGATGGCCTTGAACCCAATGTGTAGCCAAGATGATCTTGAAGTTTTGATCTTCCTGCCTCCACCCCCCAAGCTCAGGGATGTTACGTGAGGTCACTACACTGGGTTAAGGTCTTTCTCTGACAGAACCAACATCTTTGGTTCTTTCTTATTTACTTTTATTTAACTGTTATAGGGGTAAGCACATCATAGCAAGTGTGGGGAGGTAGGAGGACAACTTTCAGGAGTCCGTTCTCTCCTTCCACCATATGGTCCTGGGGATTGAACTCTGGTGATCAGGCTTAGCAGCAAGCACCATTACCTGCTGAGCCATCTCACCAGCTGGAACCATCTGGTCTTCGAATAGGAAATTTAATCTTGGCACCAAGTTCTATTTCCCCCAATGTTCATATTCCGATTGTATTGATTAGCACAATGGTATCAGAAGCCCCTACTCTTCTCAGTGTGTTTATCTATGTGTGTCCTAGTTATCTTTCTGTTGCTGTGGTAAAACACTGATAGAAATCAACTTTGTCTTACAGGTCACAGTTCATCATCAAGGAGGCCAGGACAGGAACTCCGGCAGGAACCTGGAAGCAGGGGCTGAAGCACAGTCTACGAAGGATCTCTGCTTACTGGCTTGTTCCTCTGACCTGTGCTCAGCCTGCTTGCTTTCTTGGTATTTTTGAGACAGGGTGGCCCTGTAGCCCAGCTGGCCTGGAACTTGCTATGTAGACCAGGTTGGCCTTGAACTCACAGAGATCCACCTGCCTCTGCCTCCCCAGTGCTGTGACTAAAGGAGTGCGATACCACACTTAGCGGCAGCCTGCTTTCTTATACAATCCAGGACAACCTGTCCAGTGGTAGCACCGCCCACAGTGAGCTGGGCCCTCCCACATCACTCAACAATCAAGAAAATGCCTCACAGACACGGCCACAGGCCAGTCTGATGGCGTTTCCTCAGTTGAGGTTCCCTCTTCCCAGGTGACACAAGTTTGTGTCAAGTTGACAAAAACCAAGCATCACACGTGTGGAAATCAGAAGACAACTTGCTGGAATCAGGTCTCTCCTTCTATGCTCGGTTCTGGGAATTGAATGCAGATAGTCAGGACTGTACAGCACCTTTACCAGCTGAGCCATCGCTCCAGTCTCGGAAGCCCAGACTTCACTGGTGACTGCCTGCTTGGGGGAAACTCTGCTCTGAGGACAGAATGCACCAAACAATAGGAAGAAAAGCCCTAACCCAGAAGTGGTCTGAACCTCGCACTAGACACAGCTCACTGTCTGGAGGCAAAGCTGTTCCACAAGCTGATTTCCATTCCAGGGGGACATTTGTGGTCCTCGCAAATGGGATGGGAACTTGCCACTGACATCAGTGCACAAGCTAGGCCAGTACCACTGTAAACATTCCAGAGAGCACAGGGTGACAGTCCCCAGCCCACATGCCAACAGTCACAATCCACAAGAAAATTGGGGCCAGCTAGGTGTGGGGGCACACAGCTAGAATCCCAGCACTGGGTAGGCAGAGGCAGAAGGGTTGTTACAAGTTGGGAGAGGAGAAATGAAGGAAGAAGGAAGGGAGGGAAGGAGAAAAGAGGGAGGGAGAGAAGGGGGGAAGCAGAGGAGAGTTGACCATCCATGGTTGTTCTAGCTTGTTTCTCCATCACTATGACAAAACACTCTGACAACTACCAACTTGGGGAGAAAAGGGTTTATTTAGCTTACATATCCCAGGTCACAGTTCATCAGGGAGCCCAAGGTAGGAACTCCGGGCAGGAACCCAGAGGCAGCAGCTGGAGCACAGGCCATGGAGGAATGCTGCTTAATGGCTTGCTTCCTGGGCCCCTGCTCAGCCTGCTTTCTTAGGCAACACAGATCCACCTGCCCACGGGTGGCACCACCCACAGTGGGTTGGGCCCTTCCACATCACTCAATCAAGAAGATGCCCCACAGACTTGACCACAGGCCAGTTTTATGGAGGCAATTCCCCAATTGAGGTTCCCTCTACCCAGGTGTGTCAAGTTGACACTAAAGCTATCCAGCACAATGGTCCAAGGAACTCCAACATCCAGGTCCTCCCCCAGTAACCCAGAGCCTCTGGAAGACTTGTCCATTCCCAGCTCCCTGGGGGGCCCATGGTGGGTCAAAGGGTAAGTGCATCTGCACTGACTGCAACCAAGGAGAAACAACAGGGCAGTTACTGGAAGAGGCTGTTTGAATTGCCTGGGTCAATAAACTGAAGGAAATGACTGTGTAATATGGAAGCCAGACTCTCGGAGGCTGCCTGGGAGAGGCAGGTGTAGAGGCAGGTCCAGCCTGCTGCAAAACCAGAGGCCACGTACAGCTGAGAACAGGCTTTCCAGCCATCCAAACCCCACCTTACCACTGAGGCCTCATAGATCTGTCCTTGAAGCTAGAAGCAGAAGCCTCTAGAACAAGCCCGGGTGATACCAGCGGAGGGCCACCAGCTGGCACCCAGAAATGGCAGTAATGAAGTGTGTTTACAGGCCAATTGGGGCACCACGCCTGTAATCCCAGTACTGGGGAAGTGAAGACAGGAGGGTCAGTTCAAGATCATCCTGATCCTCCTCCCTCCACCTCCACTCAAGCACTGGGATTACAGGCCTGCACCACCATGCCTGGTCTCTGTGGTTTGGGGGATCCAACCCAGGTCTTGGTGCACACTGGGCAAGCACTCACTGAATCACACCCCAGCCATACTAGCAGGTTCTGAGGGCAGCCTCCTCATTCACCAAGATCCTGACGTTCACGGTGATTCGACTATCTCAGGTCACATGCTCATCTTTGATTTCTTTTTTCTTTTTGAGACAGTCTCTCTGTCCTGGAACTCACTATGTAGACCCCACTGGCCTTGATCTCACAGAGATCCGCCTGCCTTGGCCTCCTGAGATGTGCTCATCTTTGAACCAATCCATGTGGTAGCCCAGGATACTGATGTTGCTTAGCTTATATTAAGGGTCAATCACCTGCTAATCTAGAGAATCTAACAGGCTGGAAGGGGCAAGAAGGGTTCCTCCCAAGCTTCGGGGGGGTCACTAGGAGAGCAGGCCTACAGCCACCCCCACCCCCCACAACAATAGGATATTTAGAAGTGAACACTGGGAAACAGAAGGTTGCCATAACCCAGGCAAGCAGCATCCTCACGGACCACGGCCTCACTGTGTAGGCCCAACTGGCCTTCAACTCAGTCCTCCCGCCTCTGCCTCTCAGTGCTGGGATTACAGGTACAAACTGCCACACAAGCCTGCCACACAAGTCCACCTCTTTCAAGAAGCCCACACATTAGGTCAAGTCACTGAAATGTACTCCCAACAGAAGAGTTTGGGGACAGTAAAGTCACCCCCATGATACTACCATGGTAGGACCCTCTCTGTGATGGTTAATCTTGATTTTCAGTTTGATTGGAGCTGCAATCAACTAAGAGATCCCATCTATGTCAGGTCTATAGGTGCATTTCCAAGGAGGATTAACTTAGAGAAGACCATCCTCCTGATCAAGGGGCCGCCTGTTGGCTGCTGCCCAGATAGAAAGAGGTTCCAGAAAAGCAGGGCAGCCTGCAGCCTTCCTTGCTTGATGGTGTGTGGGCCTGCACTCCCGTGGCCAACATCCTTCCTCACATCAGACAATGTCCACTCATAGCAGACCCAGTAAGGTTTGGTGGTTAGGTGAACAGAATGTTCCTTGAGACAAGGTGGGGTGGGTTTGGATCAAATCATTATGGCTCCATCCATCAACAGTGGCACTCTTTGGGTCGGCTTGGCAGCTTGAATGTTGGAGCTGGAAGGTTCTGGAAAACAGAGCCCTGAGGAAGTGAATCAGCAGATGCTTTTGGAAAGACGAGGCACCAAGAATTCAGCCCATGCAGAGCCTCAGCAGGCAAAAGTGGGAGGTATGTTGGGGCTGGGAAGATGACTCAGCAGGTCAAAGAGCTTGTTGCCAAGCCTAACAACCTGGGTTCAGTCCTGGCACCCACATGGTAGAAGGAGAGAATCAGCTCCCACAGTTGTCTTCTGATCTCCACATGCATGCCTTAGCATAGGAACACAGATACATATACATACACAATAAATGTATATTATTTATTTATATTTTATATTTATGGAGATATATTGGTTTTGTTTTTAATTTTTAGTTTAATTTTTAGGTGTATGAGTGTCTTGCCTTTGTGTATGCAAGTGCATCATGTGTGTGTGATGCCCACAGAGGCCAGAAGAGGGTGTCGGATCCCCTGGAACTCGAGTTACGGAGAGTTGTTAGCCACTGTATGAGTGCTGGGAACTTAATCCAGGTCCTTTGGGAGAGCAGCCAGCTCTCTTCACCACTGAGCCTCCTGTAAAAAAAATTTTAAGTGGGAGGTTTCAGGAGATGAGACAGAGGATTAGCAGACCTTGAATGTCTGAGCAAAGTGTTGGGCAGAGCCTACCAGAAGTGCCTCTGCAGGACAGATCTTCCCCCTAAAGGCTCTTGGGATCAAGTCCAGATTCCCACACTGCGTGCCAAATTTGCCCAGGCTGTTACCCCACTTCAAATGGTACATCTTCCCACAACTTGGGAAGCTGGGGTCTTTCCCTTTCACAGGTGGGAGACACAGTCCCAGGCCCATAGCTACCATCTTGGGAGAGGCCTAGCCTCAAAGGCACCTTCTCTGCCCTTGACCTTGACACTCCCAGCAGATGTGTGGTTCCTCACAGCTCTTCCTTTCTGGGTCTCTGATGTAGATGCCACAATCCCAGGTTGTTCTGACAAAGGTTCATTCTGCCATGCTGGTCATGTTTCAGATCTGCTCTGTCCAGACTTTAAGCCACCAGCCCCGAGGACCACTGAGCTCCTATAGTATGCCCTGTGTAAGGGAGGGGGACCAGTCTGAACTGTCTGTAACTCATGAATCAGCTGCACTGTGCTGGCAAGGCTGTGGGAGACAGGAGCTCAGCTGGTAAGGACAGAAACCAGCTTAGGACTCTAGTGCCTGCTTCTACCTAGCTACCGATTTGATTGACAACATCTGTCAAAATGATCACAGAATTTAACATTTGTCCAAGCAAAGTCACCTCAAGGGGTATGTCCCACAGATCAATCTGCCCATGCAAAAATGACTTCATATACAAGGCTGGTAATTGTGCAGAGAGGAAGCCACAAAGGGGGACATCTCAACAACCAACCAAGGAAAAAGCAGATAAACAACTTCAAGTCAAAACTGCTGGGTTGAATGGCCTTTAATCCCAGCACTGGGGAGACAGATCCCTGTGAGTTCCATGCAAGCCTGGTCTACAGCTCTCCCTCAAAAACAAAGAAAAAAACACACAAAAAAAGTGAAAGAGACAGCCAACAAGATGAGAGAAAATGTTTACTGGGGTTTGCTTTTGTTCTTTTGAAACAAGGTTTCACCATGCCTCCTAAGCTGGGTCCAATTCACAGGCAAACCTCAGGCCTCTGCCTCCCAAGGCACTTGGCGCCTGGTGATCCTAGTTCAATTCATGAAATACACATGGTAGAAGAGAGTCAGTTCCCCAGAGTTGTTCTCTGACACTCTGGTGTACCCACAACAAACAAATTTTTAAAATAAATAGTTTTTTGTTGTTTTTTGAGACAGGGTCTCACTATATAGCCCCAGCTGGCCTGGAAATCACTATGTAGATCAGGCTGACCTTGATCTATCAGAGATCTGCCTGCCTCAGCCTTCCAAGTGCTGGGATTAAAGGTGTGCAACACCATACCTGGTTTGTTTTAGTTACTGAGACAGGATCTCATGTAACCCCAGCTTGGCCTCTAACTTGCTAAATAGCTGCAGATGACCTTGAACGCCTGATCCTCTTTCCTTCACCTAAGGAATGCTGTGATTATGACATGTGCTACCAAGCCTGATTCCAAGAATTTTTTTTTTTTTTTTTTGTCTTTTTGAGACAGGGTCTCCCTGTAGCCCCAGCTGTCCTTGAACTTACTATGTAGACCAGGCTGGCCTTGAACTCACAGAGATCCGCCTGCCTCTGCCTCCCAAGTGCTGGGATTAAAGGTGTGGGCCACCACAGCCCAGCCCCAAGAATTTTTTTTTAAATGTAAATCAGATTTTGTCATTCACTACAGGGGGCTGACTAGATGGCTCTGTGGGTGAAGGCACCTGCTGCCTGACAACCTGAGTTCCACATACAGGATACACACAGTAGAAGGACAGAACTGACTCCTGGGAATGGTCCTTTGACTTCCAAATTCCACATGGGCATTACAGCACATGTACTCACACACGAGAGGGCACACACACACACACACACACACACACACACACAGAGGACGGTACTTCCCAGGTCTTGTTTGAGACAGGGTCTCGCTATGTAGCCCTGGCCAGTCTGCTCACAGAGATCTGCCTGCCTCTACCTCCCTAATGCTGGGATTAAAGATGTGTGCCACCCTTGGACCCTTCTCATACAAACCTATAGCAATGGCGTCAGCATGCAATACCCATGCAAACTTAGGCAGACAAAAGCCCAGCACAGAACTATGGAAAAGCCCCAATCTTAAGGAAAGAATTATTGGCAGCTGATTATTGCTGGGTGAGGAAGAGCTGATCTTCTTGAAGGGAGAGACTCTAGATAGGCTGACTAAACCCCAGTGGATGAACTTGCACTGAGGGGCATCTCAAGACACTAACTTTACAAATGACAGAATGTATGAACTCCAGTGGGGGGCTATGGGAGGGTGCCAAAGGGGAAGGGGATATAAAGATGATTTTATATATGAAATGCATAAAAATTCAATTAAAATATTTTTTTTAAAGATGTGCTCCGGGGCTGGGGAGATGGCTCAGTGGTTAAGAGCATTGACTGCTCTTGCAGAGGACCCAGGATCAACTCCCAGCACCACATGGTGGCTACGAACTGTCCTTAACTCCAGTTCCAGGGAAATCTGAAGCCCTCTTCTGACCCCCGCAGCATTGCACAACACGGGTGCATTCACATACATACAGGCAATACACTCATACACGTAAAATAAAAATAATAAAATATTTTAAAAAAGGACGGGTGTGGTGGTGCACGCCTTTAATCCCAGAACTTGGGAGGCAGAGGCCGGCGGATGATCTCTGTGAGTTCAAAGCCAGCCAGGTCTACATAGTGAGTTCCAGGACAGCTGGGGCTACAGGGAAACCTTGTCACAAAAAATAAATTTTAAAAACTTTATATATATATGATGTGCTCCACCACACCTGGCTTCCCAGGTCATTTTAAGATAGTTTATCACTACAGGTGTGGTGGTGCTAGCCTGTAGTCCCAGCATTTGGGAGGCAGAAGCAGGCAGCTCTCTGTGTGTTGGAGGCCAACCTGGTCTACATAGTTCCAGGTCAGCTGGGACTTCAGGGAAACCCTGTCTCAAAACAAACAAACAAAAAAAAAGATAGTTTATCATAGACACTATAATCCCTCTTGAGGCCCTGCCCCACTTACCCTACCCCCGGGCTTTCTCTCTCTCTCTCTCCACTGTTGTCTCATAAACAGTGTCCTTGTTTCTAGAACACTCAGCCTGTTCTTGCCCTGGGTCCCTTTTGCTGGGCTTGTTTCCAGGAATTGGTGACAGCTGGTTCCGTCCTGCCGCTTAGGCGTCCATGATTTCTTGAACTGTTCTCTCCTGACCCCAGCTCCACCTCCCAGGATTTAGGGACCCTGCCCTGGTCGTGCAGTTTCCAGACACTGTACAGGGCCAGGCTGGTGCTTGGTGACTGAGAGGGTTGTGAGGCAGTCACCTCAGGCTGTCTGTCAGGCAGTCATTTCCTGCTCCCTACTGAGGGAGTCCTTTGATGCCAGCCGGCTTGCTTGCAGGCTCTGGGACACTGGAAGGCTGGGTGTGTGAGACCAGGCCCCCACAAAAGCAAATCACTCAAACCTTCCACAGCACACATCTAACTGTGCAGTTAGTAAGGTGCCAGGCAGCCAGCCTCACCGAAATTCAAAGGACTCAGACGAAAGGAGCCAGCCTGACTGGGGACAGTGGGTACCCAGGGAAGGATACAGCCCCGGGGTGGCTGGCAGTGCAGGGAGGGATCCCAGGAGGCTTATATCCTCAGAGAGAAACTTCAGCTCTTGCCTCCCAGTCTGTCCTGTGCAGTCCTAGGCCGACTCCTGTTTATCACACTCTGGGACCTTGTAGAAGCCTGCTGTCCCCTCATATCCATGGGTAAAGACCATAGCTGGGGCTGCATTCATTCTTCAAGTCCTGTCTCTGCGCTCTTCCCTTTCCATTCCTCTCTCTCTCCACTTCTCTTCTCTGTCCTTTATTCGTTTTCAGCTTCTAACACCTGCCAGCTGTGGGCCAGGCAGAGCAAGTCTCTGCCCCCGGGAGCCCCTCTGAGGGTGGGCAGACAGGAACTGCAAGCTCGCTGCCCACGACAGCGCTGAGAAGCGCTAAGGGTGATGTCACAGTGCCAGGGGGCGGGGGCGCCCTGGGCAGGAGGTCCTGAGCCGCCTCAGCAGGAAATGTCACCAGTTATCTGGGGTTTTTGAGGCAGGATCTCGCTATGTAGCCCACGCTGACCTCGAACTGCAGAACCTCCAGCTTCGGGCTGGTCTCCGTATTCCTGGTTATGAAACGACCGTGACTCGTGCAGCCTGCGCAGCCCGCCTCCGCCCTCGGTCCATTGCCCCGGCATAGAATCCGAGGCCCGGACTGGCACAAGCGGGTGAGGAGGCGGGGGACGCGCACGCCTCGGGGACGCGCGCCGCCGGGGCTTCCGCACCCAGGTGCGGCCCCGCCCCCTGCGCCGCGGTTGGCTGCGGCCCGGCGGCCTCGGATTGGCTGGGCGCG
>NW_008340140.1:5851424-5858275 GCF_000622305.1 Nannospalax galili
GAGGACGCGCCGGGCCGGGGGCCGAGGCTGGACGGAGATGAGGCGGCGGACAGCCGGCGCTGGGGCGCGCAGCACGCTGGGGCCCGCGAGCTGGCGGCACTCTACTCGCCAGGTAGGACGGGGCCTGCAGGCGGGACCGGAGGCCGGCCGAACCCACTGCGGATTCGCAGTCCAACTCCACCCGAACCCCCCGCTGGATTCGAACTCCGGCCCCATCCGAACCCCAGCCTCCACTCGGAGCAGAGCTCCGGGGCTTCAAACTTGCCAAGAGCAGCCGCCCCGAGGTCAGGGGACCCCCCCCCCCCCCCCCCCCCCCCCCCCCCCCCCCCAGCCCTCCTGCCCAGCTCAAGCCACAACCCAAACCCTGGAGGCTCTCCCTGATGGAGGAACTGCCCTGTCGCACCCTCAGATCTGGAGTCTTAGCCGCTGGGCACGTTGGGCGACTTAGGAACCCCACCCTTGGCTGCTCGCTCACCTGCCCTGTGCACCCCGGAACACGGTCTAAGGCGTCCAAGCCTCAGGCAGCCCCCCTCAGCCAGGAGGGGCACTGTTCTCGGCCACCTGAAGTCACTCCATCTTGGGTCCTTCCACATCGAGACTCTACACCCCGTATCCCCTTTGCATCTTAGCCAGGGCCCTGGGTTGCAAACTGACCCACCCCCAATCGGGGCGTCAACCCTCCAGCCGAGAGACCCCTAACTTGGAACTCCTAGTTGCAGACTTTGCCAGTCGCTCCTCTCCAGAGCTCCATCCTAGTCCTGCTTCAGTGGCTGTGGACCGTGAACTTCTCCCCTCCCCCTCCCATGGGCTGGGACAGCCAGCCTTCACCCCTCATTGGTGGATTCTGGGCAGCTCCCCTAACAGCCCAGCCCAGGCTCTGCCCCTCTTCCATGCCCGGTTTTCAGCCTCTCCATTAGGACTTGGGGTGGAGCCCCTGCTCCAGATAGACTCACAACCGGGAGACCCTCTTTCTGACTCTACTGCTTTCCCCCAAGGTCAAACTGGCTCCTTGGCTCCTTTGTGCTTTGCTGCCTCTTGTCCCAGCAAGTACCATTCCATCTTGTCCTCCAGTTCCAGGGAGCCCCAGCCATGTCACCACCTAACTAGGTGTCCCTGGGGGTTGAGGAAATGCCTCTACATTGTCCAAAGTCAGATGACAGCCTGAGCTCCCCCCACACCAGAGTGTCACCATCCAACCTGCTTTGTTCTCCAACATGTGCTCAGTCTTCCAACTGGCCACAGTGTGCGGACCTGGGTGGGGCTGAGGCCTCTACCCTCTCGGCTCTTTCCTGGCTTGGGTGGGTTTGATGCCATCTCATCCGTACATGACATGTGACCTAGAGCCACTTGGTTTTCCTCCTTGGGTCCTAGATAACCAGGGACTGTCTTGGCCTTTTGTTTCCTGGCTCTATGTGAATTTTTAGCTTGTCTTGGTGCCTGTTCTGTTGGGCTGGGTCCTGGGGCCACACCCAAATACCCAGCCTCAAGATCTCCTGCTCTTCTTGGGGGAGGTGGGTGGCATCCAAGACGGCAGGACCCAGGCCAAGCCCCTATCCTCCCTTGCTTTGGTTTCCTTCCTTCTCCCATGAGCACAGGGTGAAATTTCTCTGCCCCTTGTTGGTGCTCTTAACCCACTGTGTGGCACTGGGCCTTGTAGGCACTCCCTCTAATTCACCCTGCAGTCTGCCCTTCTGTGAGCCCAGAGCAAGCTTTGCCACTCTGGTCCTTAGGTTCTTGGCCTGAGGCCTAGGAACTAAAGGTTAAGGATTCTGAGTGAATGGCTGGTCTGTCCCCTAACTCCTTCCAGTTGGCCCTAATAGCTCTGAGCTTCCCTGAGACCCTCCCTGATCCTTTATCTGTCTGTATCTGTCCCTGGCTTCCCCAAGCCCCAGGCTGCCTCCTGGGGCATCAAACCCTCAGTCTAGGCCTTCTCTACTGTCCTAGGGTGAAGGAGACACTGGCCAAACTGGTTCCTCCAAATTCCTGTCCCTAGGCCCCCTCTGGCTGCCTCTGTGCACTGGGTTGTGTGGCTTTGGCCTCCTAGGATCTGACTTGAAAATGAGAGGGCAAGTTTGATGTATATTGAACTCCTACTAGTGGGGGCCTCTCTAAGCCAGAACTGACATTTGGGGGTTGGGGGAGGCATTGAACCCTCAAAGGAAATACTCCCTTGCCTCATGGTGACAAGTGCTATGAAGTAAATACAGGGCAAGGGAGAATATTAGGGAGGAGGGTGCTGTTTGGAGAACCCACAGTTCAGGCCTCACCGAGCTGGAAGCGTTTGAACTCAGAGCTGAAGGGAGGCAGGGCCAGAGGGAAGGGACCTTGAGATTATTTGAGGAAGTGATGCAGGCTAGGCCAGAACAGCAAGTGCTGAAGTGAGCAGCGCGCCTGGCACATCTGAGGAGCCTGTGCACAAAGCAAGAGCGTAGAAGGCAATGAGCCTGAGTTCTGGGGATTCCTTCAGCAGGAGGTGATTGGCATTTGACAGTAAACTAACATAGCCGACATTTGTGGGGCACTGACTGTGCAGGCCCTTCCTTCCCCATGTACTCTTATTTCAGTTTCCTTGTAGCCAGGCAACGTACACCAGGAACTGACAGCATTCTCCTGCAGAGGAAGCTGAGACCCCTGCTCGCTCTCCCCACGTGTCGTGCACAGGCATCCCCTAAACACCAGTGCTGGTTGGGGTTAGGCCAGCATCGCCCAGGAGAAGGGAAGGCCTTGTATCTTTGGCATCTGCCTTGGGGAGTCCCTGGCATTCGGGGAGCACCCTGCCAGGCTCTGTGGAGATATTTTCATGAGATTAGCAGACAGTGATGGCCTTCCCCCCCCCTCATACCAGGACTGAAATGAAGCAGATGTGTCCTAGTTTTTGAGTTTCCACCTTGGCTGTGGAAGTTAGCAGGATGCGGTGGTGAGGAATTCTAGGACAGTAGCATCACATCTGGCAGGCCTGGGGCCTAGTGTGTGCAAGGATCTCTGAGCCCTGAGACCAGTATGGGTGGATGAAGGGGATGGTCAGGGGTGAGGCAGTGGAGACCTCAGGCCGATCCTCAGGGCTCAGGCACTGGACTTAGTCCTTCGGGGCCTGGGAGCCACTGAGGATTCTATGCAACTCTAGTCAGTGTTTGCATTTCACCACAGTGAGCCACAGGGTGCCAGATGCCGGGATTTGAGAGAAGCCTTGTGAGCCTGTGAAACCCTTGTTCCTACCTGCTTGGGCAAGGTGACCAGCCTCCAGAGGTGCCATCTGACACCTGCCTTATACTTCCCAAGTGCCCCAACTGGAAGGATGACCTCCTGAAGGCTGCTTGGCCAGACTGTCCACCAGCCTGGACGGCTATGACTGCCCTCTTCCCTGGAGGTGTCAGGACCATGGGACAATGATTTGTCCTATAGGCTGGAGCCAGACCTGGACTTCACTCCACAGTGGTCCTGACTAAAGCCAGGGCGTTGGGGCCTTGGCCAGGCCTGGTCCCACTGTACTGGGCTGAGCTCTCCTGTCCACCTCCATCTGGCTCTTTCTCCTGATTGTGTTCCCTCATTGGTCTAATCCGTGTCTCTGGTTTCTGCTCTCTCATTCCTACTGTCCTCCTCTTTGTTCCCGCCCTCTCTCTGTACCTCCTGTCCCTTGTTCTGGTGGCTAGAGGCCAGCAGAAGTGTAGGGTATTTGGGGCAGAAAGGGCAAACTGATGCCAAGCTTGGCTGTGAAGTAGATGAACTTCCCTTCCCTCTCGGCCTCCCCACCACATCCCTCACGGACACCTAGGCCAGCAGACGGTCACTGCTGCAGCTCTGCCCAAATCATCCGCAACTGGGAACAATAGAGTCTGGGACCCCCTGAGTCCTGAATAAAGCCCTTGCCCTACCCAGCCTCAGCATGCCTGTTTGCAAGGTGGCTCTGATTAGGCCCCTCTCAGGCCTTCCAGACTGATGGTTTGTGCCATGACTTTCAAGAGTCATGTGGTCTCTCTGGGATGGGGAGAATGGCTCCGGCTGACCAGGGTAGTTTTGGGTGTAGGCAGTATGTTATGCATGGTTTCTGTGGATTAGAACTCGGGCCTTTGATCTGCAACCTGACCCAGGTCCAAAGTGAGATGAGTTTGAGGGGAAAATACTCAGATTCTGCCTGGTGTGGGGAGGGCTTGCCATCTTGAGAATTGGGACAGCCCAGACTTTACATTCCCAGCCTTAGGACCTACCTCCTACTGTGTGCCTCCATTTCCTTGGCTGGGTAGTAGCAGACTGTAGTCGGTGACCCCTTCTCATGCTCCAAAACTCAGATGGCCACCAAGGACATGTGGAGGAGGGGACCTGGTGAACCTGGAGCAACTTGTGCCCCATCAGCTGGTGGCTTCTGCCCAGTCCTAAGTGACAGTGACAGAGCCCTTGTGTTCTCAGGGTAAGCAGGGAACTAGAAATGTGTGTGGCTTTCCAATTTAGATATTTTTTCTGTTTTTTCTTTTTCGAGACAGGGTTTCACTATGTAGCCCTGGCTGGCCTGGAACTCACTGTGTAGACCAGGCTGGCTTTAAATTCACAGATATCCCCCACCTGTTTTCCAAGTGCTGGGCCTTGAATGCTAGAATTAAAGTAAAGGAGTGTGCCACCACTCCCCACTAGATCTTACTGTTAAAAAGAGCAAAACTGCCCAGGGCGTCCTGTTGGCAGCCGTGTCTGTCCCCACGTGCTGGGCACTAGCCCTTGTCACATTCTGGTGGCCCTCACTTTTCCTTGGCTGTAGTTCTGCCCACCTTCTGCCTCTAGGTCTCCTTGTCCCTCATCTCCTCCTGTATCCCGGCCCCCCACTCCTGAGGCTTCCTGCTTCTTGAGCCCTGGGCCTGCCCAAGAACAGGAACTGGAAAGAGACAGACAGGTCCTGCTGTCTGATCACTGTGTGGCCAAGAAACAGTGGAACTAAGAAGCCAGGGCTGGGAGCCTCAGGCCCTGGTCTGCTCCTGTGACCCTGAGGGCCTTGGTGTCCTGTATCCTGGCCAAGGGCATGTGACCGAAGTGCCACCTTCAGTCTCGGCCTTTGCATGGGACAGTTGTTCTGGTTCTGGCTCCAGTGGATCAGCAGCTGACCACGTCATGGCTTAGACCAGGACCCTCTCATGCCTAGCCTCCATAAACCAGGCTGGCCTCAAACTCAGAGATTTACCTGCCTCTGCCTCCCAGGGTTGGGATTAAAGGATTAAAGGAGTGTGTCACCACACCCAGCTAATGTTAATTTTGTCTGTGTGCCATAGTGCACAAATGGAGGTCAGAGGACAACTTACAGGAATCCGTTCTTTCCTTCCACCCTGTGGATCCAGGGGATGAAACTCAGGTCATCAGGCTTGGCAGCAGGTGCCTTTACCTATTGAGCCATCTTGCTGGCTCTTTAAATTTTTTTGTGATGCTGGGGATAAACCTACAGCCTCAGCATGCTGGTGAGTGCTCTGCCCCTGAGCTACATACATGCCCATTCCTCACTTTTCTCTTTAAAATTCTTATGCGCTTTTATTTTGTGTGTGCGTGCGTGCGTGCCATAGCATACATATGGAGGTCAGATGACAAGTAGTGGGAATTGGTTCTCTCCTTCCACCACATAGGTCCTGGGGAATGATCTTCGGTCATCATGCTCGGTGGCAGGCTCCTTTCCCAGCCGAGTCATCTTACCAGCCCAATTTCTATATTGATCCCAGTGGCTACGTGGCAGCACTTTGCTCTTTACACCCCGTCCTAGTTTGTTTCTCCATTGCTGTGACAAAACACTCTGACCACTACCAACTTGGGGAGGAAAGGATTTCTTTATCTTACATCTCCCAGGTCACGTTTCATCAGGGAGCCCAAGGTAGGAATTCAGGACAGAAACCTTATAGGGCGTGTACACTCTCTGGGCGCACTCCCAGAATGGCACTCCCCTGCCGTGGTCTGGAGGAATGCTGGTCTGGTCCCGCGGGCTTCTCTGTGCCTCTATGGACCTCAGGCGTGGTATGCGCGGGTGTCTCGGGGTCGCTCTGGGCCCCTGGATCTCGGGGTCCCGCCACACCTGGCTAGTCGCTGGCAGGTCTGGCCACAGGCATCGGGGCGGGTGCCCCGCAGGCTTTTCCCTGCGGCTCGGGTCCCGTGTCTCTGGGAGCTTCTCTGCTGCAGGAGCGTTGTCTTGCCGAAATCCTGTCCCTATTCCACCCATGTACTTTTCCTCAGGATGCAAGGTCCACTGGCCACTGAACCCCACGGGAAAAGTATGAAGACAGCGAAAGCTAGGATGTCCGCAAGTTGGTCAGGTTACGAGGGAGTGCGCCCCCCGGAGAGGCTAGGTCGCCGGTAGTAAGGCACAGAACTCAAGACTTGGCTTAGTCTGTGTTACAGCTTTATTAAGTGTCTCTGCTCTCAGTAATTCAGCAGCTCTGCGACCCAGCTCTCTGTGTCACAGCTTTCTGCGACCTAGCTTTCTGTCTATTAAGAGAAAACTAGGATACTTATACCATGGGGGTAGTGGTAAAAGCTTTGGCTGTTAGATGCTTTGTGAGGCATTCTGTTTACATATGGAAGTGGGTTTCTGCCAGACTGCTGTCTGCCTGGAGAAATTACAGGAAGGCATGGTACCTTTCAGAGCCAAAGGTCATGTTTATGTTATGGCATTTGTGGCGGACACTTCAAAAGGAGAGACAGGAAAGATGCCAGGAAGACACCCTGCTATGAAAGGAGCCCTCAGCACATGATCCCGAGCTGCATGAGTTGTCCGGTCGTGAAGGGACTTCAACTTTGCATAACAGAGGTCTCCAACAAAACCTGGAGGCAGAAGCTAGAGCACAGGCCATGGAGGATCATTGCTTACTGACTTGCTCCCCTGGCCCCTG
>NW_008340140.1:5858500-5878963 GCF_000622305.1 Nannospalax galili
TTAACATTAATATCACAACATAAGACAGTACAAACTTAAAAACCCACAGTCCCTAAAAAATCCAAACCCTTAAAAGTCCATAGTCTCTTTTAAAAGTCTCTTAACTGTGGGTGGGCTTCTGTAAAATCCAAAACAAGCACTGTCTTATTTCAAAGGGAAGAATCGGGCACACCTAAGCAAATCCAAAGTCTACCAAAGTAGCTCAAAGCTGGACATCTGGGATTCACTCACGATCTTCTGGGCTCCAAAGGGTACTGGCAGCTCCACTTCTTTGACTCTGCCATCTACAGCACATTCAGCTTGTCCACAGACCCAGGCCAGCTCCATTCCACACCTACTGCTGTTCTTGGTGGTCATCCCATGGTCCCGGCATCGCCAAAAAGCTGGAATCTCCACTCAAACTGAGGCTGCACCTTCACCAATGGCCTCTTCTTGCCTCTTGGGGTGCAAAGCCTCAGATTCTCTCCATGACCCCTTAAATCCTGGGGTCTTCACTGCAACTGAAGCTGCACTTTTACCTATGGCCTTTCTTGGCCTCTCAGAGTGCCAAGCCTTGGCTGCTCTCTGTGACCCCTTCATGCTTTCAACACCAGAACCATGCAGGAGACTCTTACATATTTCCTGCTTCCAGACTGAGATAGAGGCTCGGGTCCCCTCTGTGTGCTGACCCTGAGGAAACACCTCCCAGAAGACTTCACCACAATGATGCTGGTATCTTGATACTTAAAGCTGATTTTTCAGCCCCAGCTAACCAGCATCAATTGTCCCAGTAAAGCAAAGGTTTTACTTTAGGTTCTGGTCTCTTCTAATCACAGCTGATTCTACAGCCCCAGCCAACCAGAACCCATAGATTCTTAATTCAAAATCTCACACAAACAGCCCTCATGGTCTCTGTTTCCCTTTGAAGCTTCACAAGCCAGGCCTCTATCGTCTACAACTCTTTCAGCATAACTGTTCTGAGCTCCACAGCAACAAACTCTGAGCACGCAATGGCTTTTCCAGCCCAAAGTTCCAAACACTTCCACAGTCCTCCCCAAAACAACTGGGTCAGGTCTGTCACAGCAATCAGTCAGGGTTCTCCAAAGAAACAGAACCAGTAGAATGAATACATATGTATAGGGATTTATCCACTTGGCTCACAAGATAAAGTCCAAGTAGTCCAACGATGGCTGCACCACACTGGAGAGGCTGAGAATCCGTGGTCGCTCAGTCCACGAGGCTGGATGTCTCAGTAGTTCCAATCTGGCACTGAAAGCCTGATGAATTCCAAAGGATCGGGTAGTCTTCATTCTGCAGCAGCAAGACGAACTCACCTGCAAGAGAGAAGGCAAGCAGCAAAAAGCCTGGCAGTCTCCTCTGCCTTGGCCTTTTATAGGGCTGTCATCAGAAGGTAACACCCACATTTAGGGTGTGTCTTCCAGCTTCAGATGACCCAATTAAGATCTCTCTCATTTCAGTTAATCCCAGATCCAGTCAAGTTGACACCCAGGATTAGCCATCACAACCCCCTTGTGAAATGACCCCAGTGCCTGTGTGTACCCATGTGCAGACGGCCTCCCAGGCTTTATCCTAGCCACAGAGAAGCTCTGATTCTGGGGGGACTATGGCTGGTCCCCAGGCCATGGACACTTGGGTCTGTCCATAGTTTTGAATGCCCACCGCTTTGGGGTGACTCCATTTGTCTGAACTTGTGTGTCTATAAATAGGCACCATTCAGAGGTCTGAGGTCTGGATCCTTGTTGGTCCTCCTGTAGCCTTCAGGGGCCACACTGCTGTCTGATTACGAGTAGCTAGTTAGCCAACCCTGTAAGTTTCTTTGACCTTCCAGCTCATTGCCTGTACCCTGCCATATGGAGTCTGGACAGGCTCCAACCTTCCCTTTCTTGAGGGATTAGAGACCAGCTGTGGTCTCTCCCCTCAGATGAGCACCTACCGGGGGGAACAGGTGGGGCCAGAACTCTTCCAGTTAAAACAGAAGTCATTCAAGCTCCCTCAGGAGTCCCATCCCTAGAGCGCTTCAGGAGAGACCAGCAATAGGTCCTGTCTGTCAAAGAATTGGCACTTGCATATCTAGCTCACAGACATGCGTCCACCGTCCTGCTTCACCAGTGCCTTCTCTGGGCCTTAGTGATGTCTATGAAATGGGTGGGCAGACATGCTTGGCACGGCACACTTCTGTACTGCTGAGGGTCCCCATGGCCTGCGCCCTCACTTGACTCTTATCTCCCCACAGGCAAGCGCCTCCAGGAATGGTGTTCTGTGATCCTGTGCTTCAGCCTCATCGCCCACAACTTGGTCCACCTTCTGCTGCTGGCCCGCTGGGACCACATGCCTCTTGTCATCCTGGGTGTTGGTGAGTGTTGACAAGGAATCCTAGGGCACTTGCATTGAAGACAAGCTGTGGAGGCCCCACCTACCATCTTGGTGGCATTCCACTGCCCTGTTTCTTGGGGCCCAGCATTATGATGTTATCCCTGCTTCCTGTCTATTAGGTTCTATCCGTAGCATTCAGAATGTTTCTCGAAGCTGGGTATTGTGGCGCACACCCTTAATCCCAGCACTTGGGAGGCAGAGGCAGGTGGATCTTTGAGTTCAAGGCCAGCCTGGTCTACATAGTGAGTTCCAGGCCAGCTGGGGCTACAGGGAAACCCTGTCTCAAAAAGACAAAAAACGAAACCAAACAAAACGATCCAACGACCCTTCCCCCATCCCCTTTTCCCAGCTATTTGCCCTGCTTCCTTCTTCACCCCACCTTCCATTCTGGGGGTTGTGTTAGAACCTCTTTCAGGCTGGCCACTGCCTGCTTATGGTGCTGACATGATGGCAACTCCACTTGCTGCGCCTCCCCCCAACCCCTAGCCACCTCTATTTGTCCCTGTCCTTCCAAGATGGCCACTCACTGTCAGACACACCCCTACCTCAGGACCTTTGCACAAGCTGTTTGCTGTGCCTAGAGCCCTTAGGATACTACACAGTCAATCCCCAAGATCAGCTGAGAGGCTACCTGCCTAGGCAGCCCTCCTCGATGACCTCTCAAAAATAGTCCTGTTGGTCCCAGCACTTGGGAGGAAGAGGCAGGTGAATCTCTGTGAATTCAAGACCAAGCTGGGTCTACATATCAAGTTCCAGGCCAGCCAGAGCTACATACTATCATTTAAAAAGGAGACTGGATAGATGACTCAACAGTAAAGAGCACTTGCTCTTGCAGAAGACCTGGGTGGGTTCAGTTCCTGGCACTGAGGTTGGGTGGCTCAGAACCACCTGTAACTCTAGTTCCAGGGTATCCAGTGCCTTCTTCTGGCCTCCAAGGTCATCTGCACATGTGGTGCATATACATACACATAAAAACAAACAAAATTGGGGGGTGGGGGGGACTAATGAGACATAGTATCCTATAGTCCCAGCCAGTCTAGAATTCACTAAGTAGACAAGGCTACCCTGGATCTTGCAGAGGTCTGCCTCCCACGTGCTGGAACTAAAGGTATGTGCTACCACACCCGGCTCAAATACATCTTAATTGAAAAAAAAAAAAAAGCCCTGTCACTATTTCCCCACCCCTGCTCATTCTCTCTCAATTCAGACTTCAATTTTTATATCTATATATCTATATATATATAGATATAGATATATAGATATAGATATATATTTTTATTTATTTATTTATTTATTTTTTTGTCTTTTTGAGACAGGGTCTCCCTGTAGCCCCAGCTGCCCTGGAACTCACTATGTAGACCAGGCTGACCTTGAACTCACAGAGATCCGCCTGCCTCTGCCTCCCGAGTGCTGGGATTAAGGGCATGCACCACCACGCCCAGCATATTTTATTATTTTTATTTTATGTGTATGAGTGTATTGCTTGCATGTATGTACATGCACCCATGTCATGTATTGTCCCTGGAGGTCAGAAGAACGCGTCAGATCCCCTGGAACTAGAGTTATAGACAGTTGTTAGCCACCATGTGGGTGCTGGAAATCAAACCCAGGTCCTCTGCAAAAGCAGTGCTCTTTTTTAATTATTAACTAATTTTTTGGTCTTTTTGAGACAGGGTCTCCCTGTAGCCCAAGCTGTCCTAGAACTCACTATGTAGACCAGGCTAGCCTTGAACTCAAAGATTTGCCTGCTTCTGCCTCCAGAGTGCTGGGATTAAAGGCGTGTGCCACCACGCCCAGCTATTATTTTTATTTTATGTGTATGCGTGTATTGCCTGCATGTAGGTAAGTGCACTTGTGCCTGCAATGCCCTCGGAGGACAGAAGAAGCTGTCAGATCCCTTGGAACAGCTGCCATGTGGGTGCTGGGATTCGAAGCTGGGTCTTCTGCAAGAACAGTGTTCTTAACCGCTGAGCCATCTCTCCAGCCCTGGAGTCCCGTCTAACCAGAAGCACAGAGTAGGCAGTAATGTCTGCTGGTACCCCTGGCTGTAGCGGACTCCTTTTCAGACCTCTGTCCTCTGGCACAAGAGTTTACCCCGTCCTAGACTCCTGGGCTGACCACAGGGTGTTGGTGCTCTTGGTCCGACCCGAGCCTCCCTATGGATTTTGGTACTCTACTCTCATTAAAAGCATTTGGTCACCTAAGCCCATAGCATGGAGGCCTGCTAACCCTCTGGGTCCAGGGCATTGAGGGGCACTGCCAGTGCAAGGCAGACGTTAGCCTACCCCATGCTGGAGAGCCATCAGCCCCCCTCGGACTCCTTGTTGGGAGTTGGGAGGCACCCCCAACCATCCCAACAGACTTAGTGCAGAGAGGAAGGCAGAACCTCAGCCAGGGTGGCTACAGCAAGTGGCAGATGTCGTGAGCCTCATCCTGCATACTTGGCCATCGGGGCTGTGCAGTGCAGGCTCCAGAGCAGTAGTGGGACGAGGTCTGGAAGGGACAGTAGCCAAGGCTGTACCTCAGCCCCTGCTCAAATTAACAGTGGCCGTTCTGTGAGCTCCTGCTGGGGTCCCACCCCACACTGGCCACCTCACATTCTTGGTAGCAACCTCTTTCAAGGTTTCTGGCACCATCCTCTGGCCACCGACTCTTACCAATGCCAACAGCCTTGGCTCTCCAAACACACCCTCCCTGGCCAGAAGCAGACCCCCTGCAGTGGGTCCAGCTGTGTGCTGTATAGTCAGGTCATCCTCTCCCTCCCTGATCTCCCAGCCCAGTCCTCACAGGTCCTCACAGTCCAGCATGGCATGGCCAAATTCAGCAGCTCATGGGCTGATAAGGGCAGGTAATATCCTGATAGCAGTGTTTGCACAATCCGCAATCGATTTAAATAGCCGCCCTGATTTGTCTATTAACACGCAGACTGGCACTGAGGGCACAGTGCCAGCTCGTCCCTATCTCCCCAGAGGTTCCCCGCACCCCAGGCAGCCCCGGAAATCAGAGGTATCTAGTTGGTAAAGCCAGGCTTGTGTGATGCAATGCTGGAGACCAGATTGAGATAAAGCCACATTTGCTACAGCCTGAAGGAGGTGAGGGAGGAGGTACGGATGGACTTTCCAAACTTGATGGATTTTCCAAACTCAGATGAGCTATGTGGTGAACCACATGCGGTCAGGCTGTTGTGGGTAGGTGGCGGGGTCAGGTGTGATCCTGGGATCAGCCTAAGCCATGGGAGGATGACAGTGGAGGGAGAGAGGGGGGCCTGAGGGAAACTGGATAGAAGCCCAGACATCCAGAGGTAGGCACCCAAGGGGTGGAGAGAGCCTCAAGGGTAGCCGGGGCCCAGAGCAGACTGTCAATAGACTTGGGTGGCCACCACTATGATGCCCAGCAAAGGGACTTGGCCCTGAAGGTTACCAGTAACTGTGCCAAGGGCACTTTATAGTGACTGGTGACCAGTGAGCGGTGGGTGTCCAAGCTGTTTTGGGGAGAACACAGTACACTCCTTGAAAGGGGATTGGGGGGTCCCCTAGAGATGGAAGAAGGGAGACTGACCCAGCAGCTAGCACAGGAAACCCAACACAAGAAGTGCAGGGGTCAGCAATGAGGTCAGGAGGTCATGCTGCCTGGGGCATCAAGAGATTATATAGACACTCAGGGCCTGTGTCCACCTGTGTGTCACCTCTCCTCATCCCCACCCCAGCCTTCAGGGTGTCACAGGCAAGCTGGAAGAGGCCTGGATAGAAGCATTCCTGTCCCCTGTCCTCTTCCCAGTCTGCAGGGAAGGATGATTACCAAGGTAAACCAGCTGCCACCCACCCCGTTAAAGGGGCCTCAAAGGCAGCTGGGTGGCCTAGAATGGGTGCCCTAGAAACAATTACCCCGCCCCAGGGATTGCAGGGCCATTTCTTCCTGCAGGGAGGGAAGGGAAAGCCCCTCTCACCTGGGATACCAGTCCCCACTCTGCCAGCAACCTCTAGGGGACAGGTGCTGGCTGTCTGACAGGTAGAAAGACTGAGGCTCACAGAAGGATGCAAGACTCAGGCCAGGGGGAACTGCCAGCCCAGCCCAGCCAGATCTCTGTCCATTTTTCTTCTGTTTGATTACCCTCTGCTGGTTGTCCTCTGCGACTTCATTTCCCACACCTGGATGTGAGCCTGAGCGTGAACCATTGTGAGTGACCCTAGCAATGCCCTCTGGAAGGAAGGTCAGGTGTGGCTGGGCCTATCACTGCACATGAAGGGAGGTTACACTGCCGAGTAGATTTTTTTAAATATATATATTTTTTAATGTGTGTGTTTTACCTGTGTGTAAGTGCACCCACGTTGTGCAATGCCCAAGGAGGCCAGAAGAGGGCATCAGATCCCCTGAAACTGGCATTAGGAATTAGCCACCATGTGGGTGCTAAGAGTTGAACCCAGGTCCTCTGCAAGAGCAGCCAGTACTCTTAACCACTGAGCCATCTCTCCAGCTTCTATTGTTTTGTTTTGGGGTTTTTTAAAAACATTTTTTTTGTTGTTTTTTTATATGCATGTATGTGTGTACCCATATTGTGCAGTGTCCATTGGAGGTCAGAAGAGGCCGTCAGATTTCCCTGGAACTGAGGTTACAGATGATTGTTAGCTGACATGTAGGTGCTGGGAATCAAACTCAGGCCCTCTGCAAGAGCAGCCAGTGCTCTCAACTGCTGAGCCATCTCTCGGGCCTCTGTTTTATTTTGTTTTCTTTTGAGACAGGGTCTCATGTATCCCAAGTTGGTCTTGAACTCTGTATAGCCAAAGATGACCTTGAATTTGTGGTCCTCCTGCCTCCACCTCCCAAGTGCTGCAGTGACAAGTGCTTGTGCCACCACACCTGTTGATGCGGTGCTGGGGTAGAAGCCAAGGCTTTGTGGTATGCTAAGCAGTGCTCTATCAACCAAGCACCAGCCCAGCAGACTGTTTCTTAGGTCAGTTTAGGATTTACAGGAGCAGCTTCGAGTGTTTTAAGTCCTGCACAAGTTCTTGTATTTGACAGTGGCCAGTGTTACTGTTTTGTATATGAGTTCCACGTTCGATTCCATTTCCTCAGTCTTCACCAACATCCCACCAGCCCATGTAGCATACCAGTGTGGTCACTTGTCACAATCCTAATTGAGGACCATTGAGCTGTGGCAGTCTCAACCTCCCCCCCCCATATAGCCCTGGCTGTCCTGGAACCCTCTATATAGACTAAGCTGCCCTCAAATTCACAGAGAGCTGCCTGCTTTTGCCTCCTGAATGCTGGCATGGAAGATGTATACTAGCATGTAGACTCTTGCTTAGTTTTGTAAGTCAGGATCTCATGTAGCCCACACTGGCCTTGAACTCACTATGTAGCTCAGACTGACCTTGATTCTTGATCCCCCAGCCTCAGCCTCCTGAGTGCTGGGATTGCAGAGGTGCACAACTGCATCTGGCCTGTGTTCTCTGCTTTTGGGCGATACTAGGGATAGAACTCAGCCCCTTATACATGCTAGGCAAGCAACGTGCTCCTCTGAGATCATTTTGGTTTTGTCAAAGGCAGAGGTCAGCACAGCTTGCCACTGTGTGGTCACTTTGCCCCGGATCAGGGAGCATCTCCCAGTTTCTCCCATGTCACTCTCTCCTTTGCTTTGGAGGGAGTGACTGAACTTGCACAACTGTGGGAGTGTATACCTATCATCCCAGTACTCGGGAGGTTGAGGCAGGAAGATCAGGAGTTCAAGGCCAGCATGAACTCCATAAGATTCTGTCTTAAAAACACAAATATCTCTGCCATCTTTACTCAGAGAAATGAAGGTATCTGTGAGCACACAGGCTTCTCAATGAATGAGCACTGTAGTTGGAGTCGAACAGTAGCTGAATGGAGCACACTATGCACTCCACTAGATAATGGAATACTACTCAGTAGCAAAAAGGGAATGACCAGCATACATGACACATGGGACTACAGATGAACTGGAGTAATAAAGTAAGCCAGACAAAGAGCATGCATATCATGATTTAACATACAATATGAAGTCCTAGAACAGACAGAAGCAGGTCTGTCTGTGAATACCTAGAGTAGGGGGTGAGAGGGAGCCTGCTAGGGGTTGGGAATGTACTAAACCCAAGAACCAAAATTACTTGTAACAAGGCATTGTGGTGATCCCACCCCCATGTGATGACCACAGCACTGAGATGTAGCCACGATAACTGGTAGTTTTCATGCCTGGACTCGCAGCTCCTGCGTGGCTTACAGCCCACTAACTATAGGTGCAGCCTCATATCAGGAGACCTGGAGCCATGCAGACCCACACCATCACTGCCTGCCAGTTAAGCACAGTTGTCACCTAATGTGAGCTGTGACTGGGAAAGGGAAGCACTTCGGACTAGGAGCCTTGGAGGGCCCTCTAGGCTATACCACAGGCACCCAGTCTCTTCCCCTGTAACTGTTTGTCCTGAAGGCATGTTTAAAGTTGCCATCAACTAATGGCATTGGGACAGGCCTCTGAAGACATCAACTGCCCTCATGCAGGTAAAGACATAGAGGTTCAGGTGGCAAGAGGCCCACCTGCCGTCAGTCATACACAGAGGCTCAGGCTTACCTGAGGTCACACAGCAGTGTGCCAAAAGAAAGGCCCCAGCCCTCCCCCGCTGCCTCTCTCTCTCTCTCTCTCTCTCTCTCTCTCTCTCTCTCTCTCTCTCTCTCTCTCTCCTCTATCGCCCCGCCACACGGTTCCTCCTCCCTGTAGCCCTGGGCCACATGGCCTCTTGTCTCTCATGGCAACTAGAAGCAATATATGCATACCATCCACAGTACAGGTAGGTGCTCTAATGATGCCTTAGGCCTGCTGTTACTTTTCTGTTGCTGTGATAGAAACACTGACCAAAGCATTTTATAGAAGGAAGAGTTTATTTGAGCTTACAGTTCCAGGGGAATTACAGTCCATCATGGCAGGGAGGCATGTGGCAGAGGTGGCTGGAGGAGGAGCAGCAGAAGCTACGTGTGTCATCACGCAGGCACAGGAAGCAGAGAGCAACTGGAGATCTGGCAAGGCTTTAGAACTCTCTGAGCCCAACCCCAGTGACGTGCTTCCTCCAGGCTAGCCACACCTTCTAAGACCTCCCAGAACAGCGCCATCATCTGGGGACAAAATGTCCAAATACTTGGAGCCTATGGGGGACATTTTCATTCAAACCACCACCCCTGCTGTGTGCAGGGGAGCAGCAAGTCCTTTGCCTCAGGCAGTGGCACCCCTCTACCCTTCGGCTTCTGTGTGCCAGCAGGCACAGCTGCGCCATGTTGCCTGCTGGCCTCCCACATACTCTTAGCCCTGAGAAAGTGCAGTGCCTGCATGAAACTATGTCACTATCTGCCCACTGTCCCTCCTATACTCGGGATGGGTAGATGGATAGATGGTGGATGGATAGATAAGTGTGTAGCTAGATAGAGGGGTATATCCCAGCTTCTAAAGGCCTGACTTCAGCATCTGCCCTTAAGTCAGATGCATTCCCACATTGGCCCACACTCTTAAATCTGTCCCCTAGGTCACCAGTTTCTCCCAACTCAGAGAGTTATCCTAGGGATTGCTTGCAGCCCTCAGAGTACCCTAGGCTCTGACAGGTGTCACCAAGGGACTGAGGACATCATTGCTACTCAGAGAACTTGGGCCTTGGACACCCAGTTTACAAAGAGCAGCAGTGCAGGAAAGCTGAGAGCACACAGCTGTCCAGGTCATCCTCAGCCCTTGTCGGTAAGCTCGGGGTCAGTGTGTTTCTGACCTTTGAGCTCAGTACACAATGGGTTCTCACAGAATGTGGCTTGATTGGCTGAAACACACTATGTACTGCAGGCCTACTGTGTGCCAAGCACCATTTAGCCCACAGATGTGCCAGAGCATGGGGTCTAGCTCTAAATAAAAGAGCCTACAGTGCCAGTCCCAGATTTGGAATTTTACTGCAGTAAAAATGGCAAAGAATGAACATCCTTAGAGAAACCAGTTGGAAGTTCGGCAGGCAGTGTGGCCCCAGTTAGGCCAGAACCAGCTAGCACATGGAGCTAGGACCTGATGATTGTGAGGAAACAAGCTGTGGTGGTCTGGAAAAGGGGGAAGGTTTCAAGCAGAGGAACAGCACAGACAAAGGCTCAGAGGAGGAGGCTTGGGTGGCAAAAAAATCACGGGCTACAGGAGTGAGGGGAGGACAGTATAAAGTGTCCACTTATACTGCTGGTCACTGTGCCTTGGTTTCCCCACACTTACGTAGATCATAGTACGTACTGCCGAGCTAGATTTGAATCTCAAGACAGGTTAGGAGCCAGGCTATGCCACTTGCCATGTGTGTGACCTGGGCCTAGCTACTTCTCTCCAGGCCTCTGGTTCTCTCTCTGTAAAGTGAGCGTGTTAAAATGCTACCGACAGATGGAAAGACACAGGTAAAGCACCTAAGTGTTAAATGAGAGAGCACTTGATAAAAGGCATTCTTTATAATCTTTATCACTCCCATCTTACAAGACGAAACTGGGACACAAGAGAGGTTAAGTAACGTGCAGGGCTGGAGAGATGGCTCAACAGTTAAGAACACTGGTTGTTCTTGGAGAAGACCCGGGTTCGAATCCCAGCACCCACATGGCAGCTAACAACTTGTAACTCCGGTCCTAGGGGATCCAACAGCCTCTTCTGACCTATGACACGAGTGCACTTACATACATGCAGGCAATACACACACACACGTAAAATTTAAAAAATAATAAATTTTTTTAAAAAGTTAAAAAACAAAAAAGAACAGCATTTAACTTCTGAGCCACCTCTCCAGCTCTGATTTTGTCTATTACTGATGAAAGCTAGGTGGGGGGTGAGGAAAGTGGCTTGTTTGTGGGTGAGGTACTGCTTTTATTTCACTGTGGAGCCCAGGCTAGCCTCAAGTTCTGGCTCCTCCTGCCTCAGCCTCCCAAGTGCTGGGATTCTGGGTAGGAGCCCCGACACCAGCTCAGGAGAGGTCCTTTTGAAAGTCAGTCTAGGAGGACATTTCTCCAGCCACCACAGCACAGTGGACTCCCTGCATGTGCCGCTGTGGGGTGGAGAGAAGGGGGCTACCACCCTAGAGAAGGCTGCTGTTCTAAGCATGCCCACTTCACTCTCTCTGGACTCCCAAAACTGTGGTGAGTCCTGGCCTCTGCTTCAGACAGAGCAAGTTCAGGGCAGACCAGGGCCTGGAGTATGAGGCCCAGGCTCTCACCTCTCTCCCTTGATGGATGAGCAAGTGCGTGGCCAATAAGCAGATGAGTGACTGCTAATGAGGGAGGTGGGGATGTCTCCGTGTGTCCCCTGCCCCAGCTCACATGCTTGTTGTCCACAGTCATGGGAGCCCTCATCGCTGACTTCCTGTCTGGTCTGGTGCACTGGGGTGCCGACACGTGGGGCTCTGTGGATCTACCAGTGGTGGGGAAGGTGCGTATGTCGGGCTGCGTGATCCTGGGTGAGTCCCTTTCCTCTCAGAGCCTCAGTTTCCCTGTCTGGAAGATGGGACTAAACCCCAGAGTCAGTCTTCACACTCTGTTCCAAGACTGGACCAGGAATCCCCTGCTTTCCATAGCAGCAGAGACATCAGGTGGGCTGCAGGCGGCTCAGACAGCCTCATGGGAGCTTGCCCTTGAATCCTAGCCTAGCTTAGTCTGTCCCTCTCGGCCTTCCGTGTCTCAATTAGATTTTACCCTTTGTTGCTTACGCTTTCTGGGTTGTGGCAGAGAACTGAAGTCAGGCTGGTTTCATCAGGTGAGTGCTCTCACTCTTCCTGGCACCGGTTTAAAGCACGGCTGAGGTGGAGGGTCACTCTCCATCTTCCCTGGTGGATGCAGACTGGGGCTCCTGGCTTCCATGAGTTCCTTCCCCCAGTGGTAATCAGACTCCTAGCACATGTTCCCATGGGTCCAGCAGGGCTCACACTGCTCATCCTGTAGCCAGTCACTGTCTGGGGGATGGATGCTTCAGTGACAGTTCCTGAGTCAACACTCATTCAGCCACAGGAAGGTCAGCTTTATCTGTCAGCCATCATCAAACTCAGCTGCTCCCAATAGAAGCTTGGGGTTTAGGGAGACAGGGTCCCTTTGATGGTAGAAGTCCCTGTTGCAAGGTAAGGTTGTGTCCACGACCATCAGCACAGGTGGGGAGACTGAGGCTCAGAGGAGTTGGGGAAGACCACCACCAGACTTTGGCCTGGGAAGAGGTTGTGTTGGTGGTGGGGTGCCAGGACCTGCAGTGATCAAAGAGCCCTGGTGGTGTTTTGGGGGTCTGGAGAACATGGGCTGCCTCAGGCTGACCAGCAGGCTGTACCCACACCCCACCCACCTCAGGCTTTCATCCGGCCGTTCCGGGAGCACCACATCGACCCCACGGCCATCACGAGGCATGACTTCATCGAGACCAATGGTGACAACTGCCTGGTGACGCTGCTGCCACTGCTTAACATGGCCTACAAGTTCTGTACCCAGAGCCCAGGTGAGGCCTACAGGTGGCACTCCCCAAAGGGTGTCAGGAACAGAGACCCCGGGAATCTCCTGGGGTGTGTCAGGGCTTACTCTTCCCACTGTTAAAGTACACGCCATTAGTGAGGTACATGGAAAACGGGGTATTGCGTATCTGTTCCCAGCTTCCTTTGGAGCATCCTCTCTGACAGGTAATGAGCTACCCTCCCCAGCCCCCCAGGATGCTCCTTCCCTCCTGCTCCACGAAGCTGAGCTGTTCCCTCCCATGAATCTCTGGCAGCCAGGCCTTGTGCTTTTGTTATTTAGAGGAAAAAGTGTGCTGTGAGGGCTGGGGTAGGATGCAGTGGCCAACGGCTGGCCTGCCATGCCCAAGCCCTGGGCTCAAGCCCAGCACTGAAAAACAAGTATAAGGGGCTAGAAAGGTGGTTCAGTGGCTAAGAGCACTGGTTTCTCTTGTAGACCAGGGTTCAGTTCCCAGCACCCACATGGTGGCTAACAATTTTAACTCTAGTTCCAAGGGATCTGATGTCCTCTTCTGGCCTCTTTGGGCATTGCGTACATGTTGTTCACTTACATAACATGTAAGCAAAACACTTATGCACATAAAAATAAAGTATATGTTGTGAGCCCAAGCCTAAGCGATGCCAGTGTGTGGAGGAACTGTCCCAAAGCTGGCCAGCTCACCACTATCCGTCAGATCAGTGGATGAGGCAAGGCCAGATCTGGTGGCACCTCTCAGTGGGAAGAATCCGGAGGATCCCTGTCCATAAGCCTGAAGCCAGCACGTAAGGAAGCCCTCAGGCCTGCAGCTTTGCCTCTGAGGGCTGTTGACACCCTAGAAGCCCACAGGCCTGGCTGAGGCAAAGTCCTCACCCAGTCTCAGGCTCTGCCCTGCCTCCCTGCCTCTGTAGATATCCTTCCCCAAAGAAAGACTCCCTCAAATCCATGAACCAGCCATAGGTCCCCACCCCACTCACATAAACCATAAGTGGCAGCAGGAATCAGAACCCAGGCCCAGTTAGCTACAGAGCCCACACCCCTAGCTAGTCTCTGGGCTCCCTCCAGCCTCTGAAGACTTTAGCCCAGAGAAGGCCAAGCGGCCTGAGGCCAGCAGGAAGGTCGGGAGCTGCCAATGGCCAGTGGGTAGGGACAGTGGACCACCAGCCAGAGGGACAACTGCACATATCTCACAACCCTCTTTCCCACCCTGCAGAAACCCTGGAACGGCTGTACCCTTGGGAATGTTTCGTCTTCTGCCTGACCATCTTTGGCACTTTCACCAACCAGATCCACAAGTGGTCGCACACATACTTTGGGCTGCCACCGTGGGTGATCTTCCTGCAGGACTGGCACATGATCCTACCACGGAAACACCACCGCATCCACCATGTGGCACCTCATGAGACCTACTTCTGTATCACCACAGGTGAGCGGTACATCCCCAGGATCAAGAGGGCAGAGGTGACACAGTCCAGTCTACCCAGTGTTCCCAGGATGCACATTTATTGAGCACCTGCTATGTGTCAGGCACTCTTCTAGATGCTAAGTAAGGATAGGGCAGTGAACATGACAAAGGCCCTACCCTACTTCAGACTGTTGTAACTCCAGACACCCAGCCAGCCAGCAGGCATGTGTGGAGTACCTATTATGTGCTTATACTGCTCGGGGCTCAGGATCTAGCACTGAACAAAATAGGCAGAGTCCCTGCCCTTGTGACACTCCTCATGTCGTTGTGAGATAGGGAGTGAATAAAATACACAGTAGAGCTGGGACAGGAAATAGAGGCCTCACCTTTAAAAGGGCAGGGGGTGCTCTAGGAAGGCCTCCCTGAGAAGGTGACCCTGACCTGAGGCCAGAAAGGAGTTAAGGGAGAAAGTCCTGATGACACAGTGGCTTATACCTTGTCTTCCCAACACTGTGGAGGCTGAGTCAGGAGGACCAAGAGTTTGAGGCCAGCCTGGGCTATATAAGAAGACCTTATTTCAAACAAACAAACAAAAAAAAAAAACAGGAAAAGCCAAGCATAGTGGTGTTATGTCTGTAATCCCAAGGTAGAGGCAGGCAGGAGGATCAAGAGTTCAGGGTCATCCTGGGATGCATAAGGTCAGCCTAGGCTATATGAGACTGTGTCTCAAAAAAACAAACAAAAACTCAGGAAAGAATGAATTTAAAGAAGGTGAATCTTAAAGGCTATACAGATATGCACAATTGCTAGGCTGGGGCTGCTGCCTAAGATGGTGTCAAGGAAGGGTTCCCAGCAGAGAGGGCCCAGGTGATCACACACACACACACACACACACACACACACACACTCACTCACTCACTCACTCACTCACTCACGCACACAGTGCCCAGCAGAGAGGGCCCAGGTGATCAGACACACATACACTGTGTCCAGGGAAAAGTTGTGTTCACTAAGAAAGCTAGTGACTTGCGGGAAGGCCCCAAGTCCTCTCCTGGGAGGTTTCTATGTCCTGCCTTCTTTACCCTATCTCCTGAGGGGTCTCACCCCAGGCTGACTCTCTCCTCACTCAGCCCCCTGACTATGTCTGCCATAGGCTGGCTCAATTACCCCCTGGAGATGGTGGGCTTCTGGCGACGCCTAGAGGACATTATCCAAGGCCTGACTGGTGAGAAGCCTCGGGCGGATGACATGAAGTGGGCCCAGAAGATCAAGTAGATTATCTCTAGCCCCCTGCCTGGTCGCCAGCCTTCCCCGGCCTAAACTGAAGCCATCTGCCAAATTCCAGCCTCTTTGACCTGCCTCTCCAGTGGAGAGGAGTCCCCTGGGCTGGGCCCCGGGCGCCCCCAGCCCACACCCAGTGACACAGACTACTTGAGCTACGAAGTTTTCGGTTCCTCTTTTCCTGTTCTTTCCTTGGGCCCTCCCGGCTGCTTGGAAGCCAAGTCTAACTGCAGAAGAGGAACCAGCCCCATCCCAAGCACCTGCCTACTGCCCAGCCCTGGCTGGCATGAGGGCCTCTGACTCACTTGGTCTGTTGGACCCAGTGATCCAGGGTGCCTCCAGGACACTCATATGTGCCTGGATAATCATCCTCACTCAGCCCTACAAACTGACCTGCCTGGGGGGCCTGGGTGGGCAGACCGCCCCAGCAGCCACCCAAGGATGGCAGAGCTGGGCAAGGGTCCATGACAGCTAACGGCAGAGGCTAGAATCCCCACCTGTGTCTGGACACCCCCTTCTCACCCACACTTCTGCCCACATGTCCAGCCATACCTGAGTTCTCCCTGTGAAGGTGTCTTTATGGGGCATGGCCCTTGCAACAGGGTTTGGTCATTTGGGGAGGGGATGCTGTGTCCCTTCTGGCCAGTGTGTGAGAAAAAACAAGTAGGGCTTTTTTTATTTTTGGTCGTTTTTTTTTTTAAAGGTGCTTGCTTGTCAATGTAAATAATAGAAAGCCTTAATATCTTTCTGTAACATGGAGTAATATTTTAAGGTCATGTTTTGGATGTATATAATATATTTATAACAAAGCAGGAAGAGCCTACTTAACCTAACTGCCTCATGGTGTTTCTTGGCTGACTGGAGAGTGAGGGGCAGAGCTGCGGTAGACTCTACCATTCCCAGCCCCCAGCACTGGCCTAAGGAAGGGGCTTTATTGCCTGAACCAAGTGAATTTCTTAGGGGGGGTTCTTTTTGAGATAAGGTCTCCCTGTTGCCACAGCTGGCCTGAAACTCACTATATAGACCAGGTTAGCCTTGAACTCATAGAGATCTACTAGCCTCTACCTCCCAAGTACTAGAATTCCCAGCTGTTAACTGAATTTTAAAAAATCATTTTATTGGGGGGCTGGAGAGATGGCTCAGCGGTTAAGAACACTGGTTGTTCTTGCAGAAGACCTGGGTTTGAATCCCAGCACCCACATGGCAGCTAACAGTTGTCCGTAACTCCAGCTCCAGAGGATCCAATAGCCTCTTCTGTCCTCCGTGGGCATTGCACTGGTGCACTTACCTACACACAGACAATATACACATACACATAAAATAATAAAGAATAATATTTTATTGTTTCTATTTTATGTGTGTGACTGTATTGCCTACATGTATGTAAGTGCACCCATGTCCAAGGAGGTCAGAAGAGGGCATCAGATCCCCTGGAACTGGAGCTGGGGACAGTTGTTAGTCACCATGTGGGTGCTGAGGAATCAAACCCAGGTTCTCTGAAAGAGCAGCCAGTGCTCTTAGCCATCTCCAGCCCTGTGAATTTGTTTGCTGAGGCAGGGTGTCATGCATCCTGGATGTAGATGAGGTTGGTCTTGAACTCCTTATCCTCTTGTCTCCATGTCCCCAGTGCTGGGATTACAGGCGTGCAACACCACACCCAAGACAGTGAGTGACCTGTGTTCAGACACTTGGGGAGGAAAGCTGGGTGAGTGGGAGTGACCTTTCATAGATCATGCTAAAACAATGCTCTCTGACCCTTGCTCAAGAATTCTTTCAGCAGATGGACCTGAGTTACTGATGAGTAACTCCAGCACACATACTCGTAATTAAAAAATAATAGCCAGGCGTAGTGGTGCACGCCTTTGATCCCAGCACTCGGGAGGCAGAGGCAGGTGGAGGGAGGCAAGGCCAGCCTGGTCTACATAGTGAGTTCCAGGACAGCTGGGGCTGCTGGGAGACCCTGTCTCAAAAAAAAAAAAAAAAAATTAAATTAAAAAAAATTTAAATAGGCTAGTTTCTGCACTGTTAATTAGCGGGGGAAAAGGCTTGTTAAAGGCGCAAATGACAAGAATCTGAAAAATAGTTTCATTAGTTTTTATGATTATATCTGAGCTGGCATGGTGGGACACACCGTTAATCCCAGCACTTGAGAGATGGAGGCAAGTGGAACTTGGAGTTTGAGGCTGACCAAGGCTACACGGGGAGACCTGTCTAGAAAAAAAACCCTAAAAACCACAGCAAAAAAAGATTGTCTGTCTGAGAGAATATGTGTACAGGTGTGCCTGGAGACCAGAAGAGGGCCACTGGGTGTCCTGTCATTCTCCTATAGGGTCTCTTCCTGAACCTGGGGATTGCATTCTCTTGGCTAGACTGTGTGCCAGCAAGCCCCAGTGATCCTCCTGTCTCTTCCCCCCTCATAGTTAGGGTTTATAGGCATACATGAGACACTCCACTTGTTACATAGGTGCTTTGAACCAAATCTGGTCCCAGTGATTACTCAGCAAATGCTTTTAACTGCTGAGCCATCTCTGAAACCTCAGTATTTATTATGTGGCCCATAACTGTATTTTCCTTAAAGTTTGCCTGTCACTGGACTTGTCACTACATCAGGGACCACTGAAGGAAGGGGTCTTCTGTTTGTTATTGCATTAGGGCTAGAAAGCAAGGCCAGGTTTGGTAGCACAAGCCTATGAGCCTAGCTATTCAAAAGGCTAAGGCAGGAGGATTGCAAGTTCCAGGCATTCCTGGGCTACAGAGAAGAGCAGCCTGGACAATTTATCCAGGCTGTCTCAAAAGTAAAAAGAAGGGGAGCTGGAAAGACAGCTCTGTGATTAAGAGCACTGGCCACTCTTGAAAAGGACCAGGGTTTGGTTCCCAGCACCCACGTGGTGGCTCACAGCCGGTAATTCCAGTTCCGGTTCCAGGTACTCCAACCCGGCCTCCTTGGGTATTGCACACGTCGTCTACTGGTGTACATACACACATGTTGGCAAAACACTCTTATAATAAAAATCTAAGAAAAAAAGCAGAAAGAAGACTGCGCTTGCGTAGCATGCACAGCCCTGGCCCCATACCCAGCACTGCCCAGCACTGGCAGGTGTGAGGTGACAGAAAGAGAAAGTGGAAATGAATAGCCAATGATCAGCTCCTCAAACTGCAAAGCACACAGGTTGGGTCTGTTGTCACAGCTGAAGGACCAGGGGTTTGATTGGAGATCAGGTCTCACAGTCAGTCCAGATTGGGTAATGTGCCTGCCCCTGAGACAGTCACCTTGGTCAGTGGCCAGGTGAAGTCTGATTGGCTAGTGCTGAAACCTCCCCCAGATGGGTGGGGTCAACCCTTCCTCAGTCACTGGAGGGAGAGAGGTTCTCAGAAGAAAAGGTGGTAAAAGTCTGGGTGACGGGTGGGTGTGGCCAGCAGTGGGACTCCAGAGGGTGCAGGGGCAGCTCATTGGCTTCCTGTTCTCAGGTCCTACCTACCCCAGTGGGAGGAAAGGCCAGCTTGAGTCCAGCATGTGGTCTAAGCTTCAAACCCAAACTTGAGTCACACAGGATAGAAAAATACTTTGCACGTCGGGAGGTAGGTGTTTTGTACTGGGTTTCAGAGTCTTGGGGTCACTTGTGAGATGGGCTTTTGAACCCAGGATGGGGGGCCATTTCTTAATATCTGCTGAGCTCTGACCCCAGCCCTATCCAGCAGCCCCTACACCCCAGAATTGGGTGGGTACTCAACACCATTTGCAAATGGGGAAACAGGATGAAGGTCATGTGGCATGCCTGAGGTCACACAGCTGGTAGAGGACTGAACCCGGATCTGAGCTGCTGTGCCATACAGAGCCCTCTAGCCTTAAAGCCCAGGAGTGACTTCAATGGAAGAAGAGAGGTGAGATGAGGGGCCTCTGAAAACAAGCAGCTGGGTAGGAAAAGGCAGCTAGTAGCTGGGCATGGTGGTGCATGCCATTAATCCCAGCATTTGGGAGGCAGAGGCAGGCTACCTCTGTGAGTTCAAGGCCAGCCTGGTCTACATAGCAAGTTCAGGGCTGGGGCTACAGGGAGACCGTCTCAAAAAAAAGAAAGGCAGCTAATGTCACCACATCTGGATTACTGGTGCTGGGTACTGAACCTCTGGCTCCATGATAATTGGTAGACAAGTACTCTATCGACTGAACCACATCCCTAGATTTTTACATGCTGGCTCCAGCCCAGTATGGTGGCTTACCTCTGTAGTCCATGCACTGGGAAGATGGAGACAGAAGGATCCAAAGTTCATGGTCATCCTCAGCTACATAGGACTTCAAGGGCTACATGAGACCCTGTCCCAAAAAAACAAAGAAGCTGGAGAGATGACTCAGGGGTTAAGAGCACTGGCTGCTCTTGCAGAGGATCCAGGTTTGATCCCCAGCACCCACGTGGCAGCTAACCATATGTAACTCCAATTCCAGAGGATATCTCTGGAAGAGATGCCCTCTACAGGCATGCAAGCAAAACACTCAGACAAATAAAATAATAAAACATACAATGTTCGCTCCATGTTTTAAAAAATATTTAAATTTCACATATCCTCTGTGTGAAAGGGGAGCTTGTGCACTGCATGTCAGAGGACATTTGTTTGCTTGTTTGTTTGTTTGTTTGAGACAGGGTCTTATGTAGTCATAGCTGGCCTGAAATGCCTTAATGTAGACCAGGCTGGCTTGGAACTCACCAAGATCTGCCTGCCTCTGCCTCTGTTCTGGGAATAAAGCCCTGTGTCATCAAGCCCAGCCCCTCCATGTGTTAAACATGCTGTGGAGAGCTAGGCTATGTCTGGAGTCCCAACTCCAAAGATTGCCACTGGAGAATCACCTGAGGCCTCAAGTTCAAGACCTGCATTAGCATTTTTACCAAGACTGACTGCTCGCTCTCTCTCTCTCTCTCTCTCTCTCTCTCTCTCTCTCTCTC
>NW_008340140.1:5879015-5890149 GCF_000622305.1 Nannospalax galili
CACACACACACACAACTGCTTTAGGTGTTGATGGGAGGGCCTGGGTTTAGGCGGCTTGTGCTGCCATCTGGTGGGCAAGTTGAGTCAGTAACATGGAGGGCAAGCAAGCATGGGATCCCAGCGTCAATTTGGGAATGCCTTGAATCTGCAGTGCTAGTTTCTCTTATATGAAGTTTAGGTGTTTAGGTCTGTCCTCACCTTAACTCTCACCACCTAAAGTGAAACGAAAGGCCACCCTTAGAATGCTAAAGCATGCAGAAGATAGACCACAAACTGAAGGGAATGAAGAGCTAGAGCAGGGCCAGCTGACTGCAGCCATGGGCCCATCCAGCCTGTCCAGCTCTCTAAAGCTCATGAGCAGTGCATTTTGTAGTGAGAAGGGGGGTAGATTTCACAACACAAAATGTTCAAATGTCAGTGTCCATGGTATAAGTTCAGTTGGCACCCAGCCATGCCCATTCATCCTCTCTCTCTCTCTCTCTCTCTCTCTCTCTCTCTCTCTCTCTCTCTCTCTCTCTCCACTCACTTTCTTCTGTCTCCTCTCTCTCCTGCTTTTAAAGTTGGGGCTGTAACTGGGCATGGTAGCACATGCCTTTAGTCCCAGCACTCAGGAGGCAGAGGCAGGTGGATCTCTGTAATTTCAAGGCCAGCCTGGTCTACATAGCGAGTTCCAGGCCAGCTGTGGTTACAAGGAGACCCTGTTTCAAAAAGACAAAAAAAAAGCAAAAAAAGTTGGGACTGTAGCAGCACAGATGGGTGGTGACAGATCAAATGACCTGCAAGGCCCGAAATACCCCCTGGCCTTTTCAGAAAAGGTTCAAAGCCCTTTGTAGCTGAACATGGCCCTGCCTGAGATTTTAGTTCCTTAAGCCTTCAGTTTCCCTCCCAAGGCCATCTCTCTGAGAGACAGAGAGAGAGTGTGTGTGTTTAGTAGCCCTGGCTGGCCTTGAATTCACAGAGATCTGCAGCCTCTACCTCTGAAATATTGGGATTAATGCTGTGTGTCACCATGCCTGGCTTTAAAAAAAAAAATCACGGGGCCAGGAGAGAGGGCTCAGCGGTTAAAAAAACTGTTCTTACAGAAGACCCGGGTTTGAATCGCAGCACCCACGTGGCAGCTAACAACTGTTCATAATTCCAGTTCCAGGGAATCCAGCCTCTTCTGTCCTCCTTGAGCATTGCACCACACGGGTGCACTTACCTACATACCGGCATAACACTCATACACATAAAATAAAGATAATTTTTTTTTAATTTTACTTGCCGGGCGTGGTGGAGCATGCCTTTAATCCTGGCACTTGGGAGGCAAAGGCAGGTGGATCTCTGTGAGTTCAAGGCCAGCCTAGTCTAAATAGTGAGTTCCAGGCCACCTGGGGCTATAGGGAGACCCTGTCTCAAAAAAAAAGACCCCCCAAAAAATTTTACTTATGTGTGTGCATGAATGTCAGCATGTGGGTATGTACCCATGAGTACAGTTGTCCGTGCTGGGAACAGAACTCTGGTCCTTTACAAGAGCAGTGATGGTAACCCTGAGCCATCTCTCCAGCCCCTGAAAACCCATCACTGACGAGACCCTTGCAAGTCCGGTGTATGAGCCTCAAAGTCTGCACTCCCTTCCCTTCCACACTAGAGCAATGTATGAACCAACCAGTGCTCTACCTCCTCTTTTCTCATGTAACAGATTTTGGGAGAATGTTTCCAATTATCAGACAGTTCCTTATTTCTTTTTAAAAATATTTTACTTTTTTTTTTTTTGGCTTTTTTGAAACAGCGTCTCCCTGTAGCCCCAGCTGTCCTGGAACTCACTATGTAGACCAGGCTGACCTTGAACTCAAAGAGATACGCCTGCCTCTGACTCCCGAGTGCTGGGACTACAGGCGTGTGCCACCATGCCCGGCTTTTTACTTACTATTTTTATTTTATGGGTATGTAACTGCACCACGTTTGTGCAATGCCCGTGGAAGTCAGAAGAGGGCGTCTGATCTCTTGGAATTGGAATTGCTAATGGTTGTCAGCCACCATGTAGATGCTGGGAACTGAACCCAGGGTCCTCTGCAAGAGCAGCCAGTGCTCTCAACCACTGAGTCAACTCTCCAGCCCCCCCTTATTTCTTCTCACAGCTATGTACTTCAACTTAGGGTCAGAACAACCCTGGTTTTTGTTTTTATAAGACAGGGTCTCACAGTGTAGCCCCAGCTGGAACTCGCTATGTAAACCATCCCAGGTTAGCCTCAATCTCACAGCAATCTGTCTGCGTCTGTCTCCTGAGTACTGGGATCAAAGGCATGTGCCACCACACCTGGCCAACCTTGTTTTTGAGACCAACCTCTCTCTGTAGTCCAGGCTGGCTTTGAATTCACAGCCTTCCAAGTGCTGGGATTACAAAGTGTGCCACCATACCTGTAGTCCACACTCATATATTTTTTTTAACTACTTCATTTATTATTTTTTATTTTATGTGTATGAGTCTTATGCCTGCATGTATGAAAGTGCACCCATGTCATTTAATGCCGGAGGAGGACAGAAGAGGCTGTCGGATCCCCTGGAACTGGAGTTACAGACAGTTGTTAACTGCCGTGTGTGTGCTGGGACTTGAACCCAGGTCTTTTGCAAGAACAGTGTTCTTAACCACTGAGCACCTTCATATTTTGGTGGTGTGTGTGTGTGTGGCATATGTGTTCCTGTGTGTCTGCACATCCATGTGTATGCATATATATGTTGGGGCCCGGGGTCAATGTCAGGTGTCTTTCTCTCCACCTTATTTTTTGAGACCGGGTCTTTCCCTGAACACGGAGCTCACTGATTCCACTAGTGAGCTCCAGGGATGCTCCCGACTCCTGCCTTCCCAGCACTGAGGTTATAGGAGTGATGCTGGCTGCCTTGGTTGGCTTCAACTTGACAACACCTGGGAAGAAACTGATCAGGGAATTTCCTCTATCACCTTGGTCTGTAGGCCATGTCTATGAGGCAGTGCCACCCCACACCTCTGGGCAGGTGATCTTAGGTCGCATAAGAAAACAAGCTGAGGCATGGGCCAGATACGTGAGCAGTAAGCAGCTTTCCTCCATGGTCTTTGCTTCAGTTCCTGGCAACTTCTCTCAAAGATGGACTGTCACTTGGAAGAGAAAGCTGAAATAAATCCTTTCTTCTCCATGTTAGATTTGGCCAGCATTTTATCATAGACACTAACTAAAACACTGGCTGCACACATGGGGACTGGGAATCCAAACTCAAACCCTTGTGTTACACAGCAAGCGCTTTATAGACTCCTCCACCTTCATTCTTCAAGCTCACCTGTCATAGGACGAGGTCATCTTCAGGCTCAGGGACTATAAACTACAGTCCTGCACACAGCAGACCTTGGCTTTACTCGGGGGGCAGGGGGATGCAGTGGACACCAAGGACCAGTTTCTCAGAAACGATTGGCCAGTCAAGGGTGTCTGCTTTCCAGTCTGATTGCTTTCTGTAAGTCTTCCTCCCAGGCTACGCCCGTCTGCGCTCTTAGCTGCCCAGCACCTGTCTCCCCACACCTGTGCCAAGTCAGTGTTACCTGGTGTTCCGTTCTCTGCCCATCTGATAGGTGCTTGAATTTGCATTTCTCTTATTGTGTTTCACGCCTCCTAAGAGGCGTCCTGATTTCAGAACTCTTCCAGTGTAAAATGTGCATTTCAGAATCACTGAATGGGCTGTGTGATGTGAGCTTGCTTCTCACTGTACCCTTTTCTGTTCCTGTTCTTTCACAATTTTCCTGGAAGACAGGGCAGCAGTGGTGTGATGGTGAATCTTTTCAGAGGATGGCAGTAGGTGTTGAGACAGGGTCTCACTCTGTAGCTCAGGCTGGCCTCCTAATTCACCACAATCCTCCTGTCTCAGCCTCCGGAGTACTGGGGTTCCAAATGTGAGCCACCATACCTGGTCTGGTAAATTAGCCCTGTCAACTTGATTGACTCTGGGAAGCACCTGGGAGATGAGCAAGCACAACCTCTGAGCGTGTCTGTAAGGGTGTCTGCAGAGAGGATTTGCTAAGGAGGAAGAAACACAGCAGAGCAGCTGGCGGCTGGTGAAGTAAAAACAGGAAGGAGAAAGTAAGGAGCCAGACAAGGACTAAGCATTTGGGGTTCGGTGGGTGTGGTGACCTATGCCTGTATCTCCGCCTTCAGAGGGCTGAGGCAAACTGCTGTGAGTTCAAGACCAAGCTGAGCTACATAAGCAAGATTCTATACCATAAACAGAATCTGGGGGTCACATCCCCAGCTCTGCTGCATGCAAACTGACTTTGGACAAGGTGCTTAATCTCTCTGTGTCTCAGTTGTTTGATTCGCAAAATGGGATGATAACTGAGCAAGTGAGATGGCTCAGTGGGTTAAGGGTCCATCCTCTGGACCTACATGGTAGGAGAGAACCAATTCCCTAAGGTTATTGTCCTCTCACCTGACATGTGCATGTATACACACATGCACACATATAATCATAAAACAAATTTTTTGAGACAGGGTAGCCCTGTAGCCCCAGCTGGGCTGGAACTCACTTTGTAGACCACTTTGCTGGCCTTCATTTCATAGAGCTCCACCTGCCTCTGCCTCCCAAGTGCTGGGATTAAAGGCAAAACAAATTTTTTTAGTGGTGACAGCACTGACCCCATATGGCCATTAGTGTGTCCTGAACGCCATGCTGCCAGAGCACAGCAAGTGCTCAGAGAACATTTGCTCTGATTGCCATCTTTCTTTTCTTCCTCATTTATTTATTTAAAATAATATTTTATTTTTATTCTATGTGTGTGAGTATATTGTGTGTGTAAGTACACCTATATTGTACAATGCCCACAGAGGCCAGAAGAAACTATTGGCTCCCCTGGAACTGGAGTTATGGACAGTTGTTGGCTGCCATGTGAGTGGTGGGATTCAAACCCAGGTCCTCTGCAAGAGCAGTCAGCATGCTAAACCTCTGATCCATCTCTCCAGCCCCTATTCATTTATTTATTATTGTGTTGTGTGCCACAGCACACAGGTGGAGATCAGAGGACACATTTGTGGGAGTCAGTTCTCTCCTATCTCTACGGGCTCCAGGGATCAAACTTGGGGTGTCAGACTTACAGAGCAAGCACTCTCACCTGCTGAGCCATCTCGCCAGCCCAAGGCAAGTGTAGCCTAGGCTGGCCTCCAACTCCTCCTCTGGCCCCTGTCTTGTCAGCATATCCTACCAGCGCGTGCCACCACAACCCCCCCCCATCTTGCTTATATTCTTTTTAATGGTTTTTTTTTTTTTTTGGACTTTTTTTTTTTTTTGAGACAGGGTCTCCCTGTAGCCCCAGCTGTCCTGGAACTCGCCATGTAGTCCAGGCTGGCCTTGAACTCACAGAGATCTGCCTGCCTCTGCCTCCCGAGTGCTGGGAATAAAGGCATGCACCACCACGCCCAGCAATATTTTATTATTTTTACTTTATGTGTATGCGTGTATTGCTTGCATGTAGGTAAGTGCACCTGTGTCATGCAATGCCAGAGGAGGACAGAAGAGACTATTGGATCCCCTGGAACTGGAGTTAGACAGTTGTTAGCTGCCATGTGGGTGCTGGGATATGAACCCAGGTCTTCTGCAAGAATAGTCAGTGTTCTTAACCGCTGAGCCATCTCTCCAGCCCCTTTGCTTACATTCCTAAATTCATTTTTTATGTATATGAATGTTTTGCTGGCATAATACGTAAGTGCACCACTTGTGTGCAGTGCCTACAGAGGCCAGAAGAGGATGTCGGGTCCCCTGGAACTGGAATTAAGTTAGCTGCCATGCGGGTGCTGGGAATCAAACCTGGGTCCTAACCGCTGAGCTATCTCTCCAGCCCTGCTCCCATGTTTTCTTCTCACTTCTTTTCCCTCAGTGCACACACTACAAGGCCTTGTTCTAAGCTGAACTAATCCTTTTTGTCATTCTCCCCACCCAGCACCACAGAGGACCTTCCTCCTTCCCTCTTTCCCTCCTTCCCTCTCTCCCTCCCCTTTCTGAAGTAGTAATAGTAGAGATTGAACCTCCATGCACACAGAGCAAATCCATGCATACAAGGCAAATGCTTTACCACTGAGCCACAGCCACACAGCTCTAGCCTCTGGAATGCCATTCCCTGTTCCCCAACCACAAAAATAACATATACAAAATCCAGACATTGCACAAATGGACTGTCCAGGAAGAAGCCAAATGCTGGGCTAGGGGTATGGCGCAGCAGCAGCAGTAGTAAATGCATAACTAGGAAACAGGCTGGATGCTCATCAGTGGAGAAGCAGATGGTTCCATGATCCCCTCCCTCAGCCTCATATCCCAATAAAACTGTACAATTTAGCAATGAGACCATATATTAAATGTCTTCCCGACATGCTCAGATAGCTCCCAGGGGGCTCTAAGTCCATTAAAGAATGTGTCACTCTGCCTGTAAACCACAGACAGGATTGTAATTCTGTCTTCTCTGTGTCTGTGGTCTTGCTGTGAAGAGCTTATCAGCTCCTCTTTGTGGGTTCTGTATCACTGAATCTAGTGCATATACCCTGCCTTTCCCCTTAAATGCAATGTGGAAACATACATGAAGGGAATATGTTTGGCTTCCTCAACTTACGTAATCACTAACTCCCCTTATAGCCAGTCTTGTCGTTTCCTAACTGGTATTGTTAAGTCAGCTTCTGATAGAGTACATTTCCAAGCCTCAATAGGGACCTGGTGGACGTGTACTTTTGGTCTTGCTCAATGTGTGACAGCAGAACATCTGGAATTGGAATCTAAAAAGGGAAGCCTATGTGTACTGGTATATGTTCTTCCTCAAGTATATATATAAAACCATGCACCAACTTGAATAAAGAGAGCAGCCCAGCTATTCTTCCACCCTTTTTAGTGGGAACCAGCATTGCAGGATCTGTTGCTTTAGGAGTTTCGGCTTTGGCTCTGGGGGATCAAAACGTTAAGATTCTAAGCGTCAGAGCGGACCAAGACATAGACTATCTTAGAAGTTCTATAGGACAATTGGAAAAACACCTAATAAAACAGCCAAAGAATGAGGTAAGGCTTCAAACTGATACGAGTCCCTCTTCTCCTGGTCTCTCCATGGCTAACTACTCTCTTAACAGCAATTGCAGCCCCCTGCTTCTGTTACTTTTAGGTGTTACTGTAGGCCCTTGCATTTTAAATTAGTTACTGGGATATATTAGGAAGAGAATCAACTCTGTCAAAATATTAGCATTACAGGCTCGATACCAACCTATAACAAATGTGGATCAATGATTTGATCCGTATGAACCAGAGCCAGTAGGGAATGTACTGACCAAACTGACCCCATTTTGGATAAAGTAGCCATCTTAGAAGCTTAGCCATGGTGTATTTCTAGCTCAAGGTTTGTTTTCAGAAGCCCTGACCCCTTTCTCCCTTTCTTCCCAGGAGAATGCTGCTGGGGTCACTAGCTCTCTAGACATATAGAAAACAAAATTATTATGCTATGACTAACTGCTGATTCTGGCTTCTGTAACTTGCTTGTTTTGCTATTTTAGGGTACCTTGACATGTAGCTGAGATCGCCCTCTACCCTGTTATTCGGGGACCACCTTGTCAACATTCCTTTTTGTGGTTTTTAGCTTTAAAAGGTCCCCTTTCCCTCTCCCCACTGCAGCACCCTAATCCAATATGGAGACTGCAGTCCACGCTAGCTTGAATATAATCTTTTATCCTGATCTGAATTGAGTCTGGTAGTCTTTCCTCAGTAGTCCCGGGGTCCATAACAATGTATGTGGTGGAGGGGTAGGCAGGCTATATGTAGGAGTGCATATGGGGGCCAGAAGTCCACACTGGACATTTTCCTCCATCATTCTTCACCTTATTTTTTGAGATAGGTCTCATTGAACCTGGAGCTCACTTATTCAGGTAAACTGGCAAGCAAGCCCCAGGAATCCTCCTGTTTCTGCCTCCCCAAGCGCTGGGATTACAGGTTTGTACCACCAGCTTTTAAATGGGTGATTGATGTTGTGTTGCAGTTTCCTCCAGTTTGAAACATTCCATCCTGTAGGGAGGCTCCTTAAGACTCATGAACTAGACAGACTTTGCAAGGCTCAGGAAGCAAACAGCTTACAAGTCTCAGGCAGTTCCTGAAACTTACAGGATTCATAAGAGCCTCCTTACCCCAAGGTTATATAAGGGTAACTGGCCGAGGTGAGTGGGGCCTATGACCTGAAGAACTGCCTACAGGTTTTGCAAAGAGCCCCGGGAGGGAGTCCCAGGAAGGGGACCCGAATGAATCGTCATCTCTGTTGGGATGATGTTTTGTTCACCCTCACACATATGCTTTGAGACAGGGTCTCCCAGTAGCCCCAGCTGTCCTGGAACTCACTATGTAGACCAGGCTGGTCTTGAAGTCACAGAGATCCGCCTGCCTCTGCCTCCTGAGTGCTGGGATTAAAGGTGTGTGCCACCACACCCAGCTAAACGCTCTTCTAAATTCACTAGTTCTAGTAACAATTTTAATCTTAATCACGGATCCAATAAACAGGATTCTCTTGTGCCAATCAGCTGAGTTCATTGGCCCACGCACGGCTCAGTATGGGTGAATGGTTGACTGCTAGGTACTGGCTGTGACGTCAGGAGGACCGGCGTCTAAGGGGTGGGGCGTGGCTCAGTACTACAACTCCCAGAGGGCTCTGCGACACCGCTGGACTACAATATCCAGCATGCTTAGGGGTGCAATTTAACGTCTTTCTGCTCTGAAAAGGAATTTGCATCATCACCTGGGGCAGTAGGATCTATGCTAGCTGGCTGATACTTTTTCTGTTTGATTTTGTTGTTGTTCAGACTATCTCAACAAGTAGCCCTGGCTGGCCTGAAAAACTCTATATGTAGACCAGGCTGGCCCGGAACTCCTGGAGATCTGCCTGCCTCCTAAATGCTGGGATTTAAGGCATGTGCCACCCCTGGCCTTTTGTGTTTTTTTTTGGGGGGGGGGGCGGTATCTCACTGTGTAGTCCAGGCTGGCCCCAACTCTATCCTCCTGCCTCAGACACCCTGGTGCTGGGATTATAAGCATGCACCCCACCCAGCTATCTTTATAAAACTCTTACCAGAAAGGTGAATGATGAAGTCTGGAACCTTCTAAAGTGAGTCTACCTCAAAGGCCCAAATACTCACCTTGTTCCTGATATTTTGCAGTGGCCCAAAGTCCACAGCAAATATTGTCTGAGCTTCCAAAGGCTGGTTTGTGCCATGAGATATATGAAATAAAGCCAAGTTGTTTCACTTATAGCTGGAAAAACCAATGCTTGGCCGGCCGACTGAGAGCCAGTTATAGCTCAGATGTTTCACTGGAGAAACCAGGAAGGCTTCCCTAAGGAGGTAACGCTGATCTGAGATTGATGGTGGGAATAACGACTCTGAAGAGGGTGAGGCCACATGGAGTTCCAGGGGCATTGAAAGAGTCAGGGCCACACTGGGGAGGTGCCAAGGGTTTCTGACATATGTAATGTCAGGCTGGGGTAATGTCTTACCTTGAGGAGACACACCTCTTAACACACAGCCTCCTTAAATGCCCAGCCCTGTGATCAGGGCCTTGTGGGTAAGGTTGTCATCCATCCCAGGCTGCCAGAGACCTAGTTTCCTTCCTTCAGTCTGATGCGTGTCCTTGCTGGATGATAATTCTATGTTATTGTGTGTTTTGTCCAGAGGGAAGGGAGTGGAGAGATGCTTAGTAAGCATAGTTGTCATAAACGAATGGAATGTTCTGGGTGAGGGTTTCCAGCTTCCCTGTTCCTCTGCCAAGGGCTTAGCAATGTGACTTGACCTTTCTCAGCCTCAGTTTCCACATCCACATAAGGGCTTCATGATAAAGGAGTTATGTGCTGGATTTACCATGTTTGCAGATGCTAGGTCTCCAGGACCTTCGCGCATGCTGTTCCTTTTAACCGCCTATGGATCATTCAAGTCTGTGTTGAAATATGGCTACCTTAAGAGACCTGATTGTTCCTGCTGCCCCTTCACTCTATCTTGTCACAGGTACTGCTCTTCCAGAGGACCAGAGTTCAATTCCCAGCACACATTGTCGGGCAGCTGGCAGCTGCCTCCAGCTCCCTAAGGGATCCAACATCTCTGACCTCTGAACACCTGCACTCATATGCGCGTACCCACACAGAGGTGGTACACATACACTTTCCTTCCTCCGCGGGCATTGCACGACACGGGTGCACTTACTTACATGTAGGCAATACACGCATACACATAAAATAAAATATATTCTTAAAAAAAAATAATAAAAAGTTTTAGCCCGGTATGGTGGCGCATGCCTTTAATCCCAGCACTTGGGAGTTACAGGCAGGCGGATCTCTGAGTTCGAGGTTAGCTTTGTCTACATAGTGAGTTCCAGGCCAGCTGGGGCTACAGGGAGATGCTGTCTCAAAGAGACAATAAGCCTTTTTTTTTTTTTTTAAATGAATGTGCCTACGTGCCTCGGCAAGGCTCTCAACCCCTCTGCCGCCCTGTCCCAAGCCTCAACCTCTGCAGCAGCAACGCTGCAAACAAGACCATCTGGCCTGAGTTCAAACTCTGACTCAGCTACTTAACAGCTGAGTTGGGCTAAATCGCTCCATCTCCCTCGGCTTCATTTTCACTTTAATCGCGACCTGCTCGGGATGTGATTAGGACGCAGCTAGAGAGGAACCGGACAAACTCGGGCGCAGGGCTCCGCGGCACTTTCTCGTTTAGCTGTCCCGGCTGCGCCCTCCCGAGTGCGGTCACCGCGGCTCCTCGGGCCAAGCACCCGCAACCTCCCTCGCACCGGCCTGGCAGGACTTGCAAGTTGCTAGGCCCTCGGGCACGCAATCTCGTCCTCTGAAAACCTAAGCAAAGCCCTTCCCGCCAGGCTTGTGCGCCCGGAGTGGGCGTCAGCAGCAGCCACTGCGCCTGCGCACACGCCTGCGCTCTAGCGCCCGACGAACCGCAAGGGGGGGTGAAGAAGGGGCCGGCCTTCGAGCTACAGCGACACAAGATGGCAGCCACCACAGGCTCGGGTGAGCGGGGGCGCCGGGCGTTCGGGAGGCTGGGGCGCGGGCCAGGCCGGGGCTGAGGCTCCGCGGAGGCTACGGCGGCGGGGCCGGGGCTCCGTGCGGTCCCTGCGGCTGCGCTCGGTG
>NW_008340140.1:5890282-5901365 GCF_000622305.1 Nannospalax galili
TGCAGGGGGGCGGCTGAGGGGCGGGCTGGGGCCCCGATGCCCGGGACCGAGTGCAGGGGAGTCGGAGTCCCAGGGACATGGCAGTCCCGCAGGCCGCCAGCCAGGCCACCCCGGGGCCCGCCGGCAGTTTGGGGACAGGTCAGCAGAGGAAGCGGTGATTCCAGAGGGAGAGTCTCTGGGTGGCCGCTTGGGGGTAGGGAATCGGGGCGTCTACATAGCATGAGCCGGGGACCCCATCGGGACCAGGCCCCTGGGCTGCAGAGGCGGAAGGCGTGCCGGGAGTGGAGTGTTGGGTGGGGGCGGACAGGTGAGCCGGGAGTCCGTTGGGGGTATCATCGGTGAGAAGGATGAGGTGGGGTGCAACCCCACAGAGGTTTCTTTGAGAGAATAAAAACCTCCGCTTCCTGCCCCGAGCGGATGGAGGAAGTGCCTGCTTGGTGGAGGCGGTCACTCCCTTCCACTCCTTCGGATAACTGGGAAAGATGTGGGTTCAACTCAAACGCTCCCCATTGTCTGGATGAGAATGGGGAGAGGAACGCTGAAATTAGAATGCTTAGGTGAAGGGCAAGACTGGCAAGAGGGAAAAAAGGTGGTGCTTTTAGGGGAGGGGTTCTGCCACGTCTTAATGGGCTCAGGGAAGCCTAATGTACCACGTAGGCTAGACCAGAGGGAGCCCCAAAGGGGCTGCTTCAGGACTGATACTATACACTTGGGCATCCGACTCAGTGGTCTAGAGGAGATGGGGTGGGCATTGGTGGATCCCTTGGGGTCTGGAGAGGCAGAGTCGGGCTCTGCAAGTGCAGAATTTAGGAGAGACTGGGTGTCCCCTTTTGGTGAGCTGCACCCTCAGGTGTCTGGCAGTGGAGGTAGCCAAGGGTGAAGGGTAAGGATGTACCACCAGCCTGGGTACTGAAGTCCTGGTGAAATTAGGCCACAGTAGCAAGAGTGTTAGGAGTGGATTGGTGGTTGAAGGGGAAGCTTAGGGTAGTCATCATTTCAGAGTGGGTTGAGCCTGTAGAATTCCAAGGAGCCTTCCTTTTGTTTCCAGACTGGCAGCTAAAAGGATAGGAAGCAGAGATTCTGCCTGCAGTGGCCCACCACAGATTCTGCCTGGGGTCTTCCAGAGAAGACTAGACCTAGGTTCCAGCATGCTCAGTGCTGAGTCAGTCATTCACTTAACTGCCATGGGCAGTCCCCACAGACCTAGGCTGAGTCAGGTGGACTGCCTGCTGGGGAGCTTTTCCCAGCATGTGTCCCTGCCAGGTTTGGGAGCACAGTGCCCGTGACAGCCAGTGTTGGGGTGGCACTGCCACTCAGCTCTGCTCGAAGTTACCTGAAATGGCCCCACAGTCCAGCTTGACAGCTACTTCAAACTTCTTGAGGCCCTACCAGTTGCAGAATCCTTTAAGAAGTGCTATGGTAGGCAGACAACACATCAGCAGACCCCGCTGGGATGTGGCTTAGTGGGAGAGTGTTTTTCTAGCATGTTGGAGGTGCTGAGTTCAATCCCTTGCACTGCAGCCATAAGCAGGAGCACTTGGCTTGGTTAAGGTACCATAGGATGGACTTTGAGGTACCATAAAGTGGGATTCCCACAACTCTTCCCTTTTCCAGATTATCACTGGGGGCCTCTTAGGTCCCACTGTAAATAGTAAACAAGATAAACCTAGTACCTGCCCTTGAGTTTCACTCAAATCAGACTGAAGGCCACTAAGGGTGTAAATAATTAAGGTCACCTCAGAAAGCAGGAAGTGCTGGAAAGGAAATTGTATGGTGGGCTAATCCTATCTGAGAGGTCAAAGAAGGCTTTTCTCAGGGCAGTATTTGAACTGAGACCAAGATGGCAAAGGGCCTGTCCTGTAGCATGTCCTGTGGAACTGTGGGAGGACTGTCAGTGCAGACGCCCTGTGATAGGACCAGCTTGTCATGCTGAAGGGCTAAAGTAAGAGGCCATGGGGTGGTGAGGTGCTCTCAGGGTAAAGGCCTAGTGTCTGAGTTCATCCCTGGGACCCGCATGGTGAAAGGAAACAACTGACTTTCACAAATAGCCATCTGACCTCTACATATGCGAAAAATAAATAAATAAAAATTAAAAAAAAATTTAGTGCATAAGGGAGAGTTAGTTGTTAAGGAGATGGAGAAATACCATGTTTTTGGCCAAATGTTAGGGGAAGCCATCAAGCAAGCATCTGTTTTGAAGCAAACACTGTGTTGGATGGATGGATGGATGGATGGATGGATGGATGGATGGATGAATCCATGCTTTGAAGAGAAGGGAATAATAAGATCTGACCTGTGCCCCAGGACTGCAAGAGAGTGCCAAGTGCTGAGAGTTCTCAGAACCTTAGGGTAAGCCGCTGTGGGCAGGCCTCTGCCTCCCTGTGTCCTTCAGGTGTGCTCAGGCCTAGGTCCACCTGCCCATACACTGAGCCTTTTCATTAATCTGCACCCAGGAAACCACTGTGGAGCTTGGAGTTCCTGTAAGGCTGAGCTTGGGTTTTGTGTCACTGCTGCCTGGTCCAGGTACCAGCCCCTTCACCCTTTTGCTGCTGGGTGATTTGACACAGGTCTCAGAAACTGAGACAGCTCTCCACAGACCAACTTCATATTGTTGTGTCCAGGCCTGCAGGATGTCAGACAGTGGCCCTTGGCTCCCAGGTCCTTCCTCTCACCCAGCAGCCCACATGCTGCCCTGACAGTTAACTAGACACCGGGTGCCAGAGGGACATGCCCTGGCAGCGTGCCACTGTAAGTTTGCATGCAGGGGCATGGCCTTGGGTACATCCAGCTTCTGGAGGTGTCACCATCTGGGCAGTAGTAATTGCTGTCTTCCCCTCCATTCAAGGATGTTCCCTAGACAGCTGGAGATGGGAGATAAGAACCCAGAGTTCCTAGTAGTCCCCTGAGGGTCCCTTGACTCAAGTGCCTTTCTACTCTATGGGCCTACCTTCAGGACAGCTACTTCTAATGTGCTCTGCCAAGGACGAAGGCTGTGCCAGCGGGGGAGCTGACTGGGCCAGTGCAAGATGGATGTCTGTTACTTTGCTGTTTTTTTATTTTTTTTGAAGCAGGTTCTCATATAGCCTAGACTGATCTCAAACCCACTTTGTAGCATAGAATGACTTTGAACCCCTGATCCTCCTGCCTCTGTCCCTCCAAGTGCCTAGCATGCCCTTGGTTCCATCCTCAGCATCAAAAGAACAGGTGTGTGTCACCACTCCCTCCCAGCAGCTACTATGGTGTCAAAAATTGCCAAGTTGGGGGCTAGAGAGAATGCTCAGCAGTTAAATGGGTTAAGCGCACTTGTGGTTCTTCCAAAGGACCAGAGTCCAGTCACCAGCACCCACATTGGGTGGCTCACAACTGCCTGGAATTTCAGCTCTAAGGATTCAGTGCTCTCTTCTGGCCTCCGTGGGTCATGGCATATACACACAGAGACACATAAAAATAAACATAATCCCAGCACTGGGGAGGCAGAGGCAGGCAGAGCTTAGAGTTTGAGGCCAGCCTGGTCTATGTAGCAACTTCCAGGCCAGCCCTGTCTCAAAAAACACCCCACCATCTCAAAAAGAAATAGGGAAGGGCTGGAGAGATGGCTCAGCAATTAAGAGCACTGGCTGCTCTAGCAGAGGACAGAGGTTCAATTCCCATCCCCCACGTGGCAGTTGTTAACCATCTGTAATTCCAGTTCCAGGGGATCCAGTGCTTTTTTCTGGCCTTCATGGGCATTGCAGGACATGGGTGCAGATACATGCAAAACATTGATATCCATCAACTAAAAGCAATTTTTTTTAAGTAAATAAAAATTTTAAATCTTTTAAAAAGAATTGCAAGTGAAGTTGGGTGATGGTTTTGCTCCCTGACATTGATGTAGGGGCTGGGGAGATAGCTCAGTGGTAAAGTGCTTGCCTGACACAGCCCAAAGTTCTGTCTCTAGCATTGAAAGCAACAACTGAAAAGCTACATTACCCTCCCATCACCACCACCTCCTTCTCTCCCCTCTTCAGTACTCCCGCTGTGTTTCACACGCTTATCCTGAGCTGTAACTACAGTAGTTGGATGGCAGTAGGACACAAGCTAGGAATTCTCTGCTGAATCCCAAAAGAACACAGCATGTTGGGAGAGGGGAGTGTCCTCGTAGTGACATTCACATCACAGCTAGTGTTTCAGGGCACCCCAAGCACTCTGCCCCACCTCTCTGTCATCCACCCAGCTCCCGACAACCCAGGAAACTAGCAGACAATGGAGGGACAAGCCACTGAGAGGTGGGGGTCAGCCTGGAGCTGGGGCAGCTTGACCCCCTGACCTCCCCCAGCAGCTCCACTGCCCAGGAAGGAAGTGGACAAGGCTTGTCTTGAAGTGTTTAATCTCGGTGAGAAAGGGTGCTAGTGAGAAGTGCCTGCACGCTACAGCAGCCCTGTCTCTTAACTCCCCTGGCCACTGTTTGCCCTTCTGTGTGATGTGCCATCCAGCCAGAGGCAGGCCTATGGGCTTTAACCCCATTGTTTTGGTTTGTGACAGAGCCTTAGTGTGTAGCCTATGCTGGCCTCATTCACAGCAATCCTGCTGCCTCAGCCTCCCAAGGGTGGGATTAGAGGTGTCACCGCCTTACATGAGGTGTTTTTGAGGTCATTCTGTGCACCTTACTCTGAGTAACTGGTCTGCGGCTCCCTACATGGCCCCTCCAAAGTCCTCTTGTCCTCCGTGTCTAAACCTTCAGGCTGCTGCTTTTCCTTGTGTTTTCCTTTGGGGTTGTTTTGAGACGGGGTCTCACTGTGTAGCCTAGGCCATTCTTCGACCTTCTGAGGACTGAGATTACAGATGGGCAGGCACCACCATGACTTGAACTTGCAGGTGGAGAACTTGAGCATTTCCTCTTCTCAGAACCTGTTGGGAAGGTGAGGAAACTGAGACCTGAGAGGGGGTGTGGCTGGCCACAGGCTCAGAGCAGTGATTTACAGAGTGGGGAGCAGAGCTGGACAGTCTAGCTGGGCAGGGAAGGGGCAGGAGCCTTTGGCTGTGCTCTCTAGTCCACTCACTGCCTGCTTTCCACACCTGCCCATCACGAGTGCAGCAGGTGTGAGAGCCTGAGCTGTGCGCTCCAGGTCCCCTACCCTTCCCCCACCCCGCCCGCATTGTCCACTCAGAACCAACCAACCAGGCTTTTTCCTGGAGGACAGGGAAACCTGTCCTGCCACCCTGAAGAAAGCTAAGTGCCCACAGACTGGGCATCTCAGTGGCTTTGTTCCTAGCTTCCCAGGTTGACTCCCTTCTAATACCCAGCCTTAGGAGCTGACTTCCTGTTTGCAGAGCCTGTACATGGGGTGGGATTCTGTCGGGTCTTTTCGGAGGGATGTAGCAGGTGCTCAGTGAACACTAGTGGGCTAGTGTAGTGAATTCATCCAGGGTTCATTTTGATAGAACCAGATACATAAATAGGGCTTGCAGGACAAACAGTGCATTTCACTGGGCCATGCAAAGTAGGCGCTCTGACAGTGCAACTTTCCCTGAAGGAAGCCGGTCTGCCAGGAGAGTGTAACCAGAATGTAGTGCCCTCCTCACTTCCCACATCTCATTCTTGGCCCCTACTGCCTCAGAGACTCTGCCGTTGGTCTGGACCCACCAGCAGAGGTGCTCAGTGTGTTCCACTCTGTCGTATTGAGCTATAAAGATTGAAAGGTTGTAATGGATTCTTCCCCTCGAGCCACACACCACCTAGGACTGAGTGACTTGGAGAGTTGTCACACTGCTTGGGCTGTCCTCAGAAGTTCCCATCCCAGAGCTCCCAGAGGAGATCTAACCTGTTCATCCCATGCTCCAAAAGAAAGACATCCCAGGCTGGCTCCCAGCAGTAGCCAGACCAGCTGGCTGTCAGAACAAAAGTCACTTGACCATCACTGATCATTTAAACAGGAGTTCAGGCCGCAGCAAACACAGGCAGTGAACAGAGCCCCAAAGATGTTTGTATTTTCTTTTTTTGTTGTTGTTGATTTTGGTTTTCGTTTTTGAGACAGGGTTTTACTGTAGCCCCAGTTGGCCTGGAGCTCATATGTAGGCCAGGCTGGCCTCAATCTCAGAGATCTGCCTGCCTCTGCCTCCCCACCTCCCCAATGGTGGGATTAAAGGCATTTTTTTTGGGGGGGGGTTTGTTTTTAGAGACAGTGTCTCACTCTAGTCCAGGGTAACCTGAATCTTGAGGCAGTCCTCCTGCCTCAGTCTCCTCAAAGATTTTTTTTTAAAATATTTATTTTTTTTATGTATTTGTATTGCCTGCATGTATGTAAGTGCACCTCTGTTGTGCAGTCTCCATGGGGGTCAGAAGAGGGCATCATCATATCCCCTGGAACTGGAGTTAAGGATGGTTGTTAGACATCATGTGGGTGTTGGGAATGGAACCTGGGTCCTCTGTAAGAGCAACCAGTGCTCTTAACCCCTGAGCCATCTCTCCAGCCCCTCTGCTACTTTTTCTTCTTTTTTTAAAAAAATATTTTATTATTTTTATTTTATGTGTATGCATGTATTGCCTGTGTGAAACTAAGTGCACCCGTGTTGTGTAATGCCCATGGAGGACAGAAGAGGCTGTTGGATCCCCTGGAACTGGAGTTGTTAGCCGCCATGTGGATGCTGGGATTCGAACCTGGGTCCTTTGCAAGAACAACCAGTGTTCTTATTTTTATTTTGTGTATGAGTGTATTGCCTGCATGTATGTGAGTGTACCTGTGTTGTGCAATGCCCACGGAGGACAGAAGAGGCTGTTGGATCCCCTGGAACTGGAGTTGTTAGCCGCCATGTGGATGCTGGGATTCGAACCTGGGTCCTCTGCAAGAACAACCAGTGTTCTTAACCACTGAGCCATCTCTCCAGCCTCCTTTTTTTAAAAATATTTTATTTATTATTTTTATTTTGTGTATGAGTATATTGCCTGCATGTATGTGAGTGCACCCATGTCGTGCAGTGCTGCGGAGGTCAGAAGAAGGCTTCATATTCCCCTGGAACTGAAGTTAAGGATGGTTCATAGCCACCATGTGGGTGCTGGGAATTGATCCCAGGTTCTCTGCAAGAGTAGTCAGTGTTCTTAACCACTGAGCCATCTCTCCAGCCCCATCCCCCAACGATATTTAAATTTAATTTATTGTTGGTTTGGTTTTTCAGGCCGTGTCTCCTGTAGCTCAAGCTGACCTCTGACTTGTTCTCACTTGTAAAGGAGAGGGTGACCTGGAACTCCAGTCCTGCTGTTGCCTCCCAAGTACTGGGATTACAGTGCATACCCTTGCACCTGGCTTTTGCATAGGCTCAAGGGTCTGAACTCAAGTTGTCGTGCTTGTGCAGCAAGTGCTTTACCTGCTAACCAGCTCCCTCCTGCTTTTTATTTGTATTGATTATTTTGGAGGCAGGGTCTTGTGAAACCTAGACTAATCTGAAACTCACAATCCTCCTGCCTCAGCCTCCAGAGATTAAACATGCAGGTGTGTACACACTAACTTTAAAAATCCTTCACCCACAAATGTTGGTGTTTGGTTGGCTGCGTGTATGTTAATGCACACATGTAGTGTCCTTAGAGGCCAGAGAAGGGCGCCAGATTCCCTGGAACTGAAGTTACAGATGTTTGTTAGCCACCATGTGGGTGCTGGGACTTGAACCTGGGTCCTGTGCAGAGCAGCCAGTGCTCTTAACCACTGAGCTGTCTCTGCCCCCACAAATACTTAATACATTGCCTTGCTTCAGATTACTGCAATCAGTGTTTTCCTACGATGCCATATAAACCTATCAAATATTCTTAACTTTTCAACCTGCTTGTCATAGTTTTTCTTGGTAATATGCTGCAGCTGCTGACTTTGATGTTTTATATTTAGCCAGGAGAGTGACTGCTGGGCTTTTAATACTGACACAGATCCTGGAAAATCCTCTGGAAAGAATTCTGAAGTGATAGGAGCAAATAGTTCCCTTTAAAAGACTTGGATTACCGTGGTATTTTAGTACCATGGTGAAGCTATCTTAAGACTTCCTAGTTAACTTTTCATTGATCCACGGATTTAATTAGACTTGCTTTCCCATCTTCCCAGTTTTCCCAGCATGCCTCTGGCTCCTATGAGACCTCTAGTTCTTTCTCCTGGTTTGCAGGAACATGGCTCCATTTTATAGCCTCCTGTTGTCACTGACACTGTTCTCCCAGCTGTACTTCAGATGTCAGAGTCAGACACATTCATTGGGACTTAAAATGTCAGCTGATTTGCCAGGTGTGGTGGCATGCACCTTTAATGGAGCACCCAGGAAGAAAGGCAGGCCAATCTCTTGAGTTTGAGGCCAGCCTAGTCTACATAGTGAGTTCCAAGCCAACCAGGCCTATACAATGAGACCCTGTCTCCCAATAAAAAAGGCTGATCTTACTGGTCTGATTGGTTAACATCCCATAGAAATAAGATAGGCTAGGACATCTCTGGGCTTTCTGGCCGCTGTTGCATCTGCTCTGAGCCATGTGGGGATTTCAGCATTTGGGGTTTTATTTGTGATGGGGGGATGTTTTTGTCATGGGACAGGGTCCCATTCTGTAGCCCAGGCTCTTTAGAAGTCACTGTGTAGATCAACTGGCCTTGAACTTGGTGTGATCCTCCTGCCTCTCCTGAGTGCTGGGATTACAGTCCTGAGTCTCTACCATTCCCAGCTTATATTTTATCTCTCTCTTTTTAAAAATATTTATTTTTATTTTATGTGTATTTGCGTATTGCCTGCATGTAGGTAAGTGCACCTGTGTCGTGCAATGCCTGTGGAGGACAGAAGAAGCTGTTGGATACCCTGGAACTGGAGTTACGTGGACAGTTGTTAGCTGCCATGTGGGTGCTGGGATTCAAACCCAGGTCTTCTACAAAAACAACCAGTGTTCTTAACCGCTGAGCCATCTCTCCAGCCCCATATTAATAGATCTTTTTATTTTTTTGGTGAGGTGGCATGTGCCATGGCACACATATGGAAGTCAGAGGACAGATTGTGGGAGTTGGTCTCTCCTTCCACCGTGTGGGTCCTAGAGATCAAACTCAGGTCAACAGGTTGGTGGCAAGTCCCTTTATCCATTGAGTCATATTGCTGGCTCCTGAATTTCACTTTAAAATTATATTTGTTTATTGTGTGTAGGTACCTGTGCCACAGCATGGGTATGGAGGTCAAAGGAGAACTTGGGGGAGTCAGTTTTCTGCTCCTTGGGTTCCAGGGAATAAATTCAGGTCGTCGGACTTGGAAGTCAGTCCCTCAAGGCACCAAACCTCTCGCTGGTCCCTAAATCTCACTTTGCTGTATTGGTTGCATCCTGATTGTGAGCTCACAGCTGCATTTAGATGGGATATGCCAGCCTGCCCCAGTGTTTGGATCCATGTCGTTAAGATGTAGGACTAAGGTGCCCTTGGACTGTGTAGCTGTCAGTGCTCTTTGCTTTGTAGAATATTGTTGTATTAGCCTCCTGCAGTTTCTAAAAGGTCTGGGATATTAATAACTCGCTTTTGTAAATTTTATTAAACAAAATTCATTTTATCATGTAAAATCCTTTCTTGGGGTTGGGCATTTGACTCAGTGGTAGGGCATTCGCAGAGGCTCTGGGTTCAGTCCCCAGCATGGGAATAAAGGAATATTTTCTTTTGTGAGGTTCAGTGAGAAAGAAGTAAGTAGCTGGTCCTGGTGGTGTAAGTGGTACATAGCCTGAAGACTTGGCTCAATCCCCAGGACTCATAAAAGTGGAAAGGAAGAACTGAGTTTTCAGAGTTGCCCTCTGACTGCCACATAGACGGTACTTTTTTTTTTTTTTGGTCTTTTTGAGACAGGGTCTCCTTGTAGCCCCAGCTGGCCTGGAACTCACTATGTAGACCAGGCTGGCCTTGAACTCAGAGATCCACCTGCCCCTGCTTCCGAAGTGCTGGGATTAAAGGCCTACGCCTCCAGGCCTAGCATCACAGTACATTTAAACAAAAACCTCAGGCATCTGTTAAATATCAGCATCCAGTGTTTGGTCCCAGCTGACTTAGGGTTCACAGTATGACAGGAAGATTCAGCTGCTTGTTCACCCAGGAAGCATTTACTGAGCACCATCGTGTGCCAGACAGCAGGCAAGGTGGGTGAGTCACAGCTTTAGAGAAGTTAAGTCTGAATGAGGTAACAAGGGAATGGAAAGAAGGTCAGGGTTTGGGGGGCAGCCTCCAAGGGCCTCCACGGTGGAAGATTCCACAGCTCATTCCATTCAGGTGTGGTATAGTTTTTTTTTTTTTTTTCTTGCGCTTTAAAATCCATATTAAGGGCTAAAGAGATGGCTCAACACTTAAGAGCACTGGCAGAGGACCTGGGTTTGGTTCCCAGCACTCACATGGTGGCTAACAACCATCCGTAACTCCAGTTCCAGGGGACCTGACAACATCGTCTCATATCCACAGGCATCGCATGACACAGTAGCACTTACATACATGCAGACAATACACTCATATACATAAAATAAAAAATATTTTTTTGCCAGGCATGGTGGTGCATGCCTTTAATCCCAGCACTCAGGAGGCAGAGGCAGGCGGATCTCTGTGAATTCAAGGCCAGCCTGGTCTACATAGTTCCAGGACAGCTGGGGCTGCAGGGAGACCCTGTCTCAAAAAGACGCACACGCACATATAAATTTTTTTTAAGCTACACTAAACCCTTTTGATAATATTTATACTATTAGTTTTCCAAACTGAGCCTGATGGGCACACCTGTAATTCTAGCACTTGGGAATAGAGGGTCAAGGTCATCCTTAGATAGCTGGTTTAAGGGTAACCTGGGCTACATGAGAGCTGTCTCTTAAAAAAGAAAAGAAAAAGCTCCCTTTTAATGGTTCTGTGAATGTTTCCTGGTAGTCTTTTTCAGAAATCAGAGTTAGGATTTTATAACACAGGGTTGTTCATTCAGCGGTGTCTACATGCCTGCTGGAGAAGGAAGCGGACAGAGTAGGTGGAGGTATGTTCAGATGGGAGTGGGATGGATGTGTTTAAAGTGTCCAGTGGACTTGCATGCAGAGGAGCTAAGCAAGAGGTGAGGGAGAGAGAGGGCTTGGAAGGAGGGAAGTGGTCAGCCCCCA
>NW_008340140.1:5901970-5938818 GCF_000622305.1 Nannospalax galili
ATCGTGTGCCAGGCAGCAGGCAAGGTGGGTGAGTCACAGCTTTAGAGAAGTTAAGTCTGAATGAGGTAACAAGGGAATGGAAAGAAGGTCAGGGTTTGGGGGGCAGCCTCCAAGGGCCTCCACGGTGGAAGATTCCACAGCTCATTCCATTCAGGTGTGGTATAGTTTTTTTTTTTTTTTTCTTGCGCTTTAAAATCCATATTAAGGGCTAAAGAGATGGCTCAACACTTAAGAGCACTGGCAGAGGACCTGGGTTTGGTTCCCAGCACTCACATGGTGGCTAACAACCATCCGTAACTCCAGTTCCAGGGGACCTGACAACATCGTCTCATATCCACAGGCATCGCATGACACAGTAGCACTTACATACATGCAGACAATACACTCATATACATAAAATAAAAAATATTTTTTTGCCAGGCATGGTGGTGCATGCCTTTAATCCCAGCACTCAGGAGGCAGAGGCAGGCGGATCTCTGTGAATTCAAGGCCAGCCTGGTCTACATAGTTCCAGGACAGCTGGGGCTGCAGGGAGACCCTGTCTCAAAAAGACGCACACGCACATATAAATTTTTTTTAAGCTACACTAAACCCTTTTGATAATATTTATACTATTAGTTTTCCAAACTGAGCCTGATGGGCACACCTGTAATTCTAGCACTTGGGAATAGAGGGTCAAGGTCATCCTTAGATAGCTGGTTTAAGGGTAACCTGGGCTACATGAGAGCTGTCTCTTAAAAAAGAAAAGAAAAAGCTCCCTTTTAATGGTTCTGTGAATGTTTCCTGGTAGTCTTTTTCAGAAATCAGAGTTAGGATTTTATAACACAGGGTTGTTCATTCAGCGGTGTCTACATGCCTGCTGGAGAAGGAAGCGGACAGAGTAGGTGGAGGTATGTTCAGATGGGAGTGGGATGGATGTGTTTAAAGTGTCCAGTGGACTTGCATGCAGAGGAGCTAAGCAAGAGGTGAGGGAGAGAGAGGGCTTGGAAGGAGGGAAGTGGTCAGCCCCCAAGTTCTGGGGGAGCCCGGGGCCAAACCACAGCAGACAGGGGTGCAGGAAGGAGGGCGTGCATGGAGGCAGCAGGGAGGAGCTGGGTCAGGGGTGGTGGGGAAGTAAGGTGGGGTCTGTCCCCACTGCAGTGAGGGACTTGTGGTGGCCTCACATAGGAAGGTGATGGTGTCCACCTATAAGGGTGGCCACAGAGAACAGGCGAGGTGAGCCAGGTGGAGCAGGAGGCTGTTAGAGGTGAAGGTGGCATTGTCCACAGCAGCCACCAAGGAGAGGGTGAGCATGCCAGTCTGGGAAAAGAGCTAGACAGAGGCAGAGAGCTGGGGTAGGAGAGCTGTTGATGCCACATCCAAGATTGAGGAGCAAGTGGTTGTTTGGGAAGGAGTGCAAAGAGTTGTGGAAGTGTTGTAGGTGTGAGAGGCAGGTCTTTACCAATGGCTGCCTGGAAGGACTTGGGCAGAGAGGCCCATCATAACTCTTGGAGCAGCCCTTTGTAGAGCTGGGGATCAAACCCACTGTCTCATGCCTGTTAGGCAAGTGCCACCACTGATAGGCCCCCAGACCACACAACTCTGTTCACTGGTTAAGCCCCTCAGATAGGGGTGGTCATGGCCACCTAACAGTGTGATGGGTGCTCTTTGGGAATTTGTTCCCACTGCTGTGGGCTTAGGTGATAGTCATTAGCCAGGGCAGTCATTTGTATCCAAGCCAGATTTGTTGTTATTATTGACCTTTAATAGGTTTAGATTTAGGGCCAGGAGCTGGAGAGATGTTTCAGTGGTTAGGATCACTTGCTGCTCTTGCAGAGGACCTAAGGTCATCTCTAGCACTCAAATCAGGCAGCTTACAACCCCCTGTAACTCCAGCTCCAGGATATCTGGCTTCCTCTTCTGGCCTTGCACTCATACATACAAACTACACACAGACACATATGCATATGTATAATTTGAAGGAAAAAAAATTTAGGGCTGGCAAGACCATTCAGTCTAATGTTTGATTTCTAGGGCCCACATGGTGGAAGGACAGAACTGACTCCTGCACATCGCCACCTGATTACAAACACAGCATTAAGTATAAATGGAGTAAAAAGTGTTAGCTTTAAGTCCTTTGTTGGGGAGCGGTACAGCCATGTGAGTGTTGAGTGCACACACATGAAGCTGGAGCAGGAACGCCCGCTCTCGTTGGCCTCAAGACATGGTATGGGCTCTCTCTCGACCAGAAGCTGCCTGTGTCCACCCTCAGTGCTGGCTTGCAAACACACCCAGCCGTGCTCTGCTCTCAGCGTGAGTGCTGGTGTTGCTCAGACCCTCATACTTGCAGGTGTTCCTAGCCATTGAGCCACCTCCCGCTCCACCCCTTCATACGTAACTTTTCTGAACAAATTTTTGCTTGGCTTTTTGCCTACGATGTCCAAACCTCTTTTTAGTTTCGTGTTTGTCCTAGGAGACATGATCTAGTACAGCTGATTGTGCAGATATTTTCTGGTATTTTCCAAACCAGTGAGTCAAAGGATACTATTAGGTTTTTGTTGCTTTCTTTCAAGAACTGCATGTGCTATTATTTAATGTGTTTTCAGTCAACTGGCTCCTTTTTAAATTATGTTTTTATGTGTATGCATATTTTCTCTGCATGTATGTAAGTGTACCGTGCACATGCAATGCCCACAGAGGTCAGAAGAGGCCTTCTGGGGGCAGGAGAAATGGCTGTGTTTAAGAGCTCTGGCTGCTCTTGCAGAGGACCCAGGTTTGATTCCCAGTACCCACATGGCAGCTAACAGCCACCCATAGCTCCAGTTCCAGGGATCAGATGCCCTCTTCTGACCTCAGCAGGCATTGCACAACACAGGTGCACCTACCTTCATGCAGACATTACACTCACACATATAATTTTTTTTTTTTTAAAGAGGGCATCAGATCCCTTAGAATTGAAGTAACAGATGGTTGTCAGCTGCCACATGGGCACTGGGAACTGAACCCAGGTCCTTTGTAAGAGCAGCTAGTGCTCTTAACTGCTGAGCCATCTCTCCAGTCCCCTTAGCTGGCTCTTTTGCTTACATTTATTTTGAAAGGAAACCTTGGTTCTCTAGCCAATCTTCTCAGTCTCCACCATTGTCTGATCCTTAGATCCAGGGTGGTAATATTATTGTGATTGTTTCCCTCATGTGCATCTCTATCATAAACTGTTCTAATCATTTAATCCAGTTGGGAAGTTGGCACTGGCTCAGTTGGTAAGGTACTTGCTTTGCAAGAATGGGACCTGAGTTCCAGTGTTAGCACCCAAATATGAAGGTAGACACGGTATAGACACTTGTAACCTCAGTGCTGTGGAGGTCGAGATGGGATCCCTGGGGCTCACTGGCCAGTGAGATACCCTGTCTCATAAAACAAGATGAACAGCACCTGAGGAACACCATTTGAGATGTTACCTCTAGCCTGCTCATGTGCACAGCCAAACAAAAATTTTTTAAAAATATTTATTTTTGTGTGTGAATACAAGTGCCTGCAGAGTCCAGAAGAGGGCATCAGATCCTGTAAAGTTGGAGTTGTAGATGGTTGTGAGCTGCCTCATGTGGGTGCTGGGAACCAAACCTGGGTCCTCTGCAAGACCAGCCAGTGCTCTTAACCATTGAGCCATTTCTCCGGCCCCACAAACACTTTTTTTTTTTTTTTTAAAAAAAGAAGCTTGCTATTACTATAAATGAGAAATTGGGATAGTGCTATTTGCTCTAGTAGTTTGGTGGTATTAGGTACACACAGGACAAGTACTCTGCCACTGAACTGCACTCTCAGGCCATAAAGAAGTTCCTTTTTTTTGGTGCTGGGGATTGAACCAAGACCTCTCAAATGCTAGGCAAGTGCTCTGTCACTCACTGCACCACTTCTCAGCCTAAGACCAGCAATAAAGGTGAAGCCACTAAAGTCACCTGGTGAGCAGCTCCATCCTTCGGACACTCACACCAAATCCTGGGTGCTAGAATTGGCCTCTGTTTCTCAGACACATTGCGGGCCACCTGACAGAAGTCCAGTCATCTGGGACCTCTGAAGTGCCTGGCACTATGGACTTCTCAGTACCATGAGTGCTGTCCCATCTCGGCATTTGTTCCATTGTGTTGTCGCCCCATTCCCTTGTCTCAGTTGGTGTCTATGCTGTTCCTTGACTCTTAAGAAAAATCCAGCCTCTGGGCTTTTGCACATGCTGTTCCTCGGCCTCAGAACCTCTCCTCACCTGCATAGTCACACGTTGCTTTGTCTCCATTTGCAGCAGGTGCACCTCCCCAGCCTGTCACAGTTATTCTGTGCTTATTCTGTCTACCCTGAGGCCCCTTAGGGTGGTGATCTCAAGGAAAACAGGCCTACCTGTTTCCCAGTGCCCAGGGAGGAAGGGCCTACAAGGGAGGGGGTTAGTGCTGACCTGGGCCCCAGGCTTCAAGAAGCCCAGAATATGCTCGGCAGTCCTCTTGGTCCTGCAGGACCCTCGCTCCACTGTCCTTAGGGTGAGAACTTCTAGTCTGGCCAGATGGGGATTTGGTGTTCAAGGCAAAGAGAACAGGTAACTTGAGTGGATCCTGAGTTTTTTCCCAGGGAGAGTTGGGGAGGAGGCCAGGAACCAGCCCTCTGGTGTTAATTACCACAGCAATGCCCCCCCCCCCCCCCCGAGCCTGGAGGTGGCTCAAGGTTCAGGAGTTTGGGTGTGGACTTGGGTAACATTTGTGTATTGCCTTCATGGCAGTTTGCTGGGCTTTGTAAACCAGAGAGCCATTGTCCTTGTAGCATTACCACCAGTTAGAGGGGCTATGGTTTGCAGAACGGAAAAGGCTTGAAAGTTTCATCCTGGCACGTACACTGATGACTGCTTGAGAGTTGTCTCGGCCAGGAGCATCCCCACAGTCTCCCCTGCCGTCTCCAGTATGCAAGCCGGCTGCCTAGGAGGAACCCCGTTTCCCAGGGCGCAGTGGCCACACTTGGCACTTGGTACTGGAGTTCTCTCACCCATCTCAGATCCCCAGGGAGCCGCAGTGAGATTGGAAACACTGGGTGGAACACACATGTGGAAGGGCTAAGATGGGGTGAGACTATCCTTCTCGCTACCCAGGGCTTTGTGTATGGTACAGGTGTGGCAGCCACTGCTGCAGACATGACAGCCAGTAGAGCTGTGTGCATGCTGCCCTTGGTGTCCCCAGATAGCAACCATGGATGCCTGCTTTAGGCTTATGAGACCCCTGGACTTGCTAGTATCTTGAATTTCTTTCCATTTATTTTAGGAGTAAAAGTCCCTCGAAATTTCCGACTGTTGGAAGAACTGGAAGAAGGCCAGAAAGGAGTAGGAGATGGCACAGTTAGCTGGGGTCTAGAAGATGACGAAGACATGACACTTACAAGATGGACAGGGATGATTATTGGGCCTCCAAGAGTAAGCGTCGAGCTACGGCTATAACTGTCACTGTCTTAAATTCACTGCCTCCTTTTAAAACACTGGTAGCCTTGTCACGGAAAAAGCTCACCAATGGTATATTTTCTGAAATGTGGCTATTCTTTTTTTGACCAGTTTCAATTTATATATGTGAACCTCCTCTGATGCGGTTTAATCCCTCTCTATGGTAAGCAAATTCCTGTTTAGACCCAACGGTGTGAATTTGTACTGATGCAGACAGGCCTCTGTTCGCTGTGCCCTAGAGTTCAGAACAACTGCACATTCATTGGCTGACAGCAGCAGATGGCAGTGTTCCTGAGGCTAGCCCCTGGTTCATAGGTGTCTGTGCCCCTGTGTCCTTCTGCCTGTCATTCTGCTGTGCCCAGGGGTCTTTTCAAAGGCCCACACCAGGGTGGTGGAAAGTGATCTCTTTGAGAGCTCTGTGGTTTGTGGGGTTTCAGAGGCCTGTTGTGAGAGTGCAGGCTTCACCTCTGGAAGTGCTGGTCAGTGCTCATGAGGCACTGTTATGCATTCCAGGTCACAGATGGGGGAAGCAGATTCAGGACTGAAGTCATCAGCACAGAGCCAGCAACTCCCAGCCCTGGTCTGTGTGCCCAGGCTACCCTCTCCCCTTCCTCCAGCCATGACACCCTCCTGTCAAGAAGTTGAGTTTTCATTGCTCACCACTACAGTGGTGGGATCAGAGTGTTAGATAATGACTTGGTGACTTGGTGCAGGAGTTGGGGGAAGCGCTCAGAATAGGGGACTCTGGCAGATGAGCCCTGTGGCCTGACTGTGGTAGGACCTGTGGAGTGTTTATACCTAAAAATGGCAGCTTCCTTCTTTCTCAGCATGTGGGGGTTGGGGGAGGCGCTGCCTATGGGCTGGGAGGACACAGGATATGGCCCAGGCAGGAGCTGACATCTGTCCCTGGTGCATTAGCAGTCAGAGACTCCCAAGCTTGTCACAGAGGGTTGTTGATACACTTGGAAATTAAGGGCCTTACCATTTACTCCTGTTTTCCCAAGTCTTTTTTTTTTTTTTTTTGGTCTGTTTTTTGAGACAGGGTCTCCCAGTAGCCCCAGCTGGCCTGGAACTCACTATGTAGACCAGGCTGGCCTTGAACTCACAGAGATCTGCCTGCCTCTGCCTCCTGAGTGCTGGGATTAAAGGTGTGCACCACCATGCCCGGCCCCAAGTCATTTTTTAAACTCCATGATGATGCTTTATATACAGAGTTCTGGTAATCTGGTTTTACTCATTTCTTCATCCTTATCCTGGCACCAGATTGTAATCTTTAGGTAGAGTTCTGGGGAAAGCCCACTGGGAAACCTTGCTTCTCTGGACTGCTCCTTCCTGCCTGTGTCTTCTCAAGGGGATCCTGCTTGAGGAGGATCTGGGAAATAGCTTGGGGTCAGGCAGCTGCTCAGGAGGCCTATGAACCAGCTCACTCATGGGCTCATTCAGGATAAGAGCAGACCAGGGAGGGCACCAAATGCACTAGATTTTTAGAGACCTGAGTAAAAATCCAAAACAAGAAATGGACATGGTGGCACTCCCCTGTAATCCCAGCAGTGTGGAGATGGCAGCAGGAAGATCAGGAGGTCAAGGCCCTTGGCTACACAGGGAGGTCCAGACCATGCCACATACTTGAGAACCTGCCTCCAAGCACAAACAAACGGAAGGCAGTAAGCCTGTAAGTTCTGTTTGAAATGCTCTCTTCTACTTCATTGTCTGAGCTGGGTGTGGTGGGGCACACCTGCAAACCCACCTGTAAACAGGAGGTAGAGGAAGGAGGGTTTCTGCAAGTTCCAGGCAGCCTGGGCTCCATAGCAAGATCTCAATGAGCAGCATAAGCGCTAAGTGCCTTCTCTGTGTCTAGGTGTGTGTATTTGTACACATAGCTCAGATGTTGGGAACCTCAAGCCATGCCTGGTTTGCCACTGAGCCACACCCCAGACCCATCTGTGCATTTGTTGTCTTGAGCCAGGCTGACAGCTCACACCTACAATCCCAGCTGGGAGGCTGAGGCAGGAGGATCACTAAGGGTTGGAGGCCAATCTGGACTACATACCCAGACCCTATCTCAAAAGGCGGATAGGATGTGGGTGTGTGCTTAGCACGTGAGTGCAGGTACCCGCACAGGCCTCTGGTCTGAGATCTCCCTGGAACTGAGTTATAAGAGGCTGTAAGCGGCCCACCATGAGTTCTGGGAACCAAACTTGGGTCCTCTGCAAGAGCTGGATAAGGTCTTTGCAGCCGAACTGTCTCCAGCCCCCATCCCTTGGTTTGTGGGATACGGTGTAATTATGGCTTAAGATTCCACTGCTGCTTCTCAAGTGCTGAGCCCACAGATGTGTGTCATCGCATAGCTTAGGCACACTCTTTAATTGATTGTTTAATTAATTAATTAATTGGTCTTTTTGAGACAGGGTCTCCCTGTAGCCCCAGCTGGCCTGGATTCATTATATAGACCAGGCTGGCTTTGAACTCACAAGAGATCTGCCTGCCTCTGTCTCCCAATTGGTGGGATTAAAGGTGTGTGCCACCATGCCTGGCTAGGGCACTCTTAAAAGACTGTTGAACCAGGCAGGGCGTGGTGGTGCACGCCTTTAGTCCCAGCACTCGGGAGGCAGAGGCAGGCAGATCTCTTGTGAGTTCAAGGCCATCCTGGTCTACGTAGCAAATCCAGGCCAGCTGGGGCTACAGGGAGACCCTGTCTCAAAAAAAGCGAGGGGAAAAAAAAAAAAAGTCATAAAAGCAACTATTTGTAGGTGCGTCCTGTCACCATTCTCTTTTATGATTGATGTAAAAGGTACGTGCCCTGTAGCAAACATAGGACCTCTTGGTTTTTGAGTTGGGGTTTCACAGAGCTTAGGTTGGTTTTTGAACTCCTGATCTCCTGCCTCCACCTTTCAAGCGCTGCAGTTACAGGTATGCATTATCACACCATGTTTTGATGCAGTTGTTAACTTTTTTCCTCCAATGTATATATTTATTGAATTTTGTGGGTTTCATACAATACATCTTAATGATATTTAGGCACTCCCCCATACTCCACCCACAGGTTTTCACGCGTTCTGCACGCGTTAAGGCCTATGGAGTCAAGTTTGTGTACCCAGATGTCCCTCAACGTGAGTTCATCCACTGGAACCCATTCAGCCTATCATTCCCTTAAAGAAGGTCAGCTCTCCCTCACCCAGGAGTGATCAGCTGCTGATAGTTCCTCAGCTACAGTTGGGGCCTCCTGTCCATTTCCCCAGTTCTGTGCTGGATTTTGTTTAATTGAATTTGCATGGGTCTTGTGCATGCTGTCAACATTGCTGCAAGTTCCCAGGAGCCAGTAACACTGTTTCCTTATGGGCATGCACAAACCCTGATTCTTAGAATCTTTCTGTACCCTCTTGCACAATGGTCCCTGAGCCCTGGATGGGTGAGGTTTAATAAACAGGAGTCCTACCCAGGAACATGTACTCTACAGACCAATTGTGGCCTTCTGTGTTCGCCACACTCTGCTGCATGAGGAAGCTTCGCTGGTGAGAGCTAAGAGATGCATTGGTGTTCTCTCTACTCCCTGTCCACTATGTTTCATGAAGCTTAGGTGTAGAGGTTCCATTGTAGATGTGTCAGTTAGGGTTGGGCATCTCACAGACACTTATTCTCTGTGTGTTTTGAACTCTGTACTAGTCTCTGTTGCAAAAGAAACTTCTTTGATGAGTGGAGACTGGTATACTTGTCTATAAATATAAGGATCCTTGATCCTTTTTGTTGTTGTTCTTTTTGAGACAGGGTCTCCCTGTAGCCTTGGCTGACCTGGAACTCACTATGTAGACCAGGCTGGCTTTGCACTCACAGAGATCTGCCTGCTTCTGCCTCCCCAGTGCTGGGATTAAAGGTGATTAAAGACGTGTGCTACCACACCTGGCTCTTTTTATTTAACTTTATGTGTATGAGTGTATTGCCTGCATGTATTAAGTGTACCTGTGTCATGCAGTGCCTGCAGAGAGCAGAAGAGAGCATCAGATCCCCCTGGAACTGGAGTTACAGACGAATGTTAGCTCCTATATGGATGTTGGAAATTGAACCTGGGTCCTGTGGAAGAATAGCCAGTGCTCTTAGCTGAGCCATCTCTACAGCTTCCAACTTTTTTGTTTGTTTTTTTGAGACAGGTCCGACTCTGTAGCCCTGGCTGGTCTCCATGGGCATCTGCACACATTTGTATACAGACATAGACATATACAGAAATAATAAAATCTTTACATTTATTTATGTGTGTGTGCAACATATGCGTGTATTACAATGTGTGTGTGGAAGTCACAGGACAACTTGCAAGAGTCGCTTCTCCTCTTTTACCGTATGGACCCAGGGATGAACCTCAGGTCGTCAAGCCTGGTGGCAAGCACCTTTACCCACTGAAGCAACTTGCTGGCCCTTGCCATATTAGTAAAGCACCTGAGTAACTCACCTCCTTATTTAGTATTTATTGCAGTGCTGGAGATCAAACCTAGAACCTTGTACATGTTAGGCAGGTATTGTTCCTCTGAGCCACAGCCCAGCCTCTTTTAGTTTTGAGTCAAGATCTCACCAAGTTGAGTTGCCCAGACTGCCCTTAAACTCTCTGTAGGCCTCGCTGCCCTTGAACTTGGAATCGTCCTATCTTAGCCACCTGAATAGTTGGGATTACAGGCATTTACAGACGAGTCTTTCTAGTTATGTGTATGAGTGTTTTGCCTGCATGTAAGTGCACCCATGCATACAATGCCTGAGGAGGCCAGAAGATGGCATTGGATCCCCTGGATCTGGAGTTATGAACATTGTTAGCTGCTCTGTGGGTACTAGGACCCAAACCCCAGGTCTTTTGCAAGAGCAGCCAGTGCTCTTAACTGCTGAGCCATCTCTCCAGCTCCTAATTATTTAATTTTTTAAAAAAATTTTGCCGGGCGTGATGGTGCACTCCTTTAATCTCAGCACTTGGGAGGCAGAGGCAGGCGAATCTCTGTGAGTTTGAGGCCAGCCTGGTCTACATGGTGAGTTCCAGGACAGCTGGGACTACAGGGAGACCCTGTCTCCAAAAAAGACAAAAAATTGTTTCTTTCCATTTGTATGAGTGTTTTGCCCACATGTATGTAACAGTCCAGTGAGTGCCACTGCTGCTTCTGTTATTTTGCTTCTGCTGAAGATGCAGCATAAAATAATTCAGTGGACCATGTTATGCAATATCCAGCTGCTGACAAATGTCTGTGTGTGAGTGCCAATGGGCTCCATGCCTGGGATGCTTGCAGGCCAAGGTCTGAGTACTCTTGTGCTATAGGGTGCCTTGCGGAGAACATGGGAGCAGGAGACACTGGCTGTGTGCCCAGGCTGGCCTGACTTGTTCCTCTACACCAGTAGTGGGAAGCCTCATTGTAAAAGGTGGTTGGTTGTGTTGGGACTCTGCAGCAGGGTATGTGTCGGTCAGTAGGCTCCCAGCCCCTCATGGTCCGCTTACTACAGGACTACACCCCATTGTTTTTCCTCATCAGTTGGCGTCCCACTAAGGTGGCACCTCTCAAGGTCACAGGAGAGCATGTAAAGGATAGGAGTGTGCGGAGAAGGGTGGGCCATGTCCTGCTTGCCTGTTATCTGTGCCCTCCCTACCAACCCTTCACCCTGGCATTGGCAGTGGGGTTCAGCTTCTGCTTTTATTACGTAGTAAGAGCCGGACCCCAGCCTCTCCACAGACATTGGTATTCAGTTTTAAGGGTCTTATTCCTTGGGCCCAGTATGGGAGCTTAGCTCCCTGCTTGTTGCTGCACTTACCCTGGGCAAACCCAGCTCCCTTGAGGCCTCTGTTAGATTCCGTTTGCAGTTCCCAGTGTGCGCTTCTCTAGTCCCCCACCTGAGCCCTTCATGGTGTCTCCCAAAAGGGCTTTTGCTAAGTGTTATCTCCTCAGAGGCAGAGTGCTTGTTTCCATTTCGGGGTTTTTTTGGGGGGGGGGGCATCTTTTTACAACAGGGTCTCCCTGTAGCCCCAGCTGGCCTGGAACTCATTATGTAGACCAGGCTGGCCTTGAACTAACAGATCTGCCTGCCTCTGCCTCTTGAGTGCTGCTGCTGAAAGGCGTGTGCCACCACATCTGGCTTAGTTTTGGTTTTATGAAGTAGGATCTCATGTAGCCCAGTCTACCTCAGACTCTATATAGACTTCAGCTTCTGACCCTCCTCCTGCTTCTACTTTCCAATGCTGAGATTATAGCTTGTGTCATGGTTTCTGTATTTAGATTTTGTATTCTTTGCATTTTTTTGTTTGTTCGTTTGTTTTGAGCCCCAGCTGGCCCAGGCTGGCCTTGAACTCACAGAGATCTGCCTGCCTCTTTAGTCCTGGGACTAAAGGCATACGCCACCATGCCCGGCTCTTTGCATGTTTTAATGGCAAATTCTTATTCTTTTCAAATTCTTCTCTCATAATTTCCATATTTTTTGATTAAGTGTGTTTTAGCATGCTTAAATTTACAGAAAAATTGCACAGGCAATGCAGAAAGTTCTCTGCGCAGCAGTCCACTCCATCCAGCAACAGAGGTGTTGGTACAGTACATGTTCATGGTGAAATAAATGTCATATGTGTAATCAGCCATGGTGGATCACCTATGATCTAGCACTGCAAGCTGATGCAGGAAGATCTCAAGTTCCAGGGCAGCCTGGGCTATTTAGTGAGACCCTGCCTCAAAAAGAAAAGAAAACGGCTGGAAAGTTGGCTCAGTGGTTAAAAGTACTGGCTGCTCTTGCAGAGGGTCTGGGTTTGGTTCCCAGCAGCCACATAGTGGCTAACAACCATCCATAACTCCAGTTCCAGGTGAATTTGATGCCCTCTTCTGGTCTCCACTGGTGCTCTATGCACATGATGCACATATATGCATGCAAGGAAAACACTCATAAAATTAAAATACATAAAATACTTAAAACCCATACTTTATTTAAGTTGGTTTCTGCTGTCACAGCGCCTCACATTCTGGTGCATGGTAGGAACCCATCAGAAGAAAGCTGCTAGGAATGGCTTGCTGTCCAGGCATGCCCTGTCCCCTGAGCCAGACAATGCCAGAGCGCCAGGGAAGCTTGGGCCGTGCCATCAGCATAGAGAGCATTTGCATCTTGCGGCTTTCTTTGACATGCAATAACTGTACAAATTTATGGGATTCATTATGATAATTTGATATATGTGTACATACAGTGTATACTGATCAACCCAGGATAATTGGCATTTTGATCTCTAACCAGTGACTGGAGAGCAACCTTTATAGTGGTGTATGACACACACCTGTGATCCCAGCACTTAGGAGGAGAAGCAAGAGGGTCATAGGAGCTTGAGGCCACCTTTCAGCTACATCCTGAGTTCCAGACCAGCCTGAGTCAAAATACAAAAGCCAAGGAAAACAAAAAACAGCTGTATGTAATGGCACATGCCAGGCAGATCTCTGTGAGTTAGAGGCCAGCCTGATATATAAGACTTCCTGACCAATTAGAGCTACATGGAAGGACTGTATCTCAAAAAAAAAAAAAGGAAGAGAAAAAGAAAAAAACACAGAAAACAAGAAAAACACAGAGAGACTGGTAAGGTGGCTCAGCAGGTAAGCATGTGCTTGCTATGCAAGCATGAGGACCTGAGTTCAAATCCCTAGCAGCCATGTCAAAAGCTGGTGTGGTCTCATGCACCTGTAACACCAGTACTGTGGGGATGGAGACAGGAGGATCACTGGGCCTTGGCCACCAGCCTGGCTCCAGGTTCAGTGTCTCCAGCAAGTTGCAAACTAGGGAGACCTTAGCAGATGCAGGCCACTAGCGCACAAACCATGGGAGGCCATGCCTCCACCCAGACACCATGCAGAGTGCCTAGGGTTTTGCTGGCCACACTGGACAGCTGGTGGGTTCCGCCATTCCCTGGGGGCGAGATAGAGGAGGCACAGGCTGAGGTAGTGAGACCCAGAGGGCTGGCTCAGTCAGCTGGGGATGAAACTGGTTTATAGGAGTAACCCTGAACCTCACCTGAGGGTGTGGCCCTCGGTTTAAGAAACTGGCTCATTCCCCTGGAGACCCGTAGGTGGCACTGTTTGCACAGCAGCAGTTGCTGTGAACACCCAACACCAGAGACAGGATCTGTGCAGGGTGGCCCTTGCTCTCCAGGGCATGACACTCCCTTCAGTGTGGTCTTTAGACACAGAACAGTATAACTTCCTGTTAGACACAAAGCAAGGGCTGTATGATGTTTGAGGTTGTGTGATGGATCTGGTGCGGTGGGCACTTGAGGCAGGAGCAGCAGCCTGGCACTGTCACATATTCTGGTGCTGGGCATTGCAGTCAAATGTGAGCATGAGGTTGGCCTTCCCTGGTTCTCAGCAGAGGCACACTTGGCTCAGGGTGGGGTGCATGTCACAGAGTGTATAGGCGTCAGAAGACAACTCTGTGGAGTCATTTCTCTCTCTACCTTGACATGGGTTCCTGGGATCAAACTCAAGATTATCAGACCTGTATAGCAAGTGCCTTTATACACTGAAGCATCTTTTTGTCCCTAAACAGCATTTTATTTTCAACAGGGTCTTACATAGCCCAGGCTGTCCTCAATTTCACTGAGTAGCTGAGGTAACTTCGAACTTCTTTTTTTTTTGGTCTTTTTGAGACAGGGTCTCCCTTGTAGCCCCAGCTGTCCTAGATTTATCATGAAGATCAGGCTGGCCTCTAACTCACAGAGATCCTCCTGCCTCTGCCTCCTGAGTGCTGGTATTAAAGGCGTGCGCCACCATGCCCAGGAACTTCAAACTTTTGATCCTCCTGCTCCAGTTCCCCAAGTGCTGGGGTTATAGGTGTACACCACCACATCCAGCCTCTGTTGACGTAGTGAGACTTTGTACCTTGGATAGCCTAGAACATGCAATGTAGACCAGGTTGTCCTTGAACTCCCAAATCCGCCTGCCTCTGCCTCCTGAGTACTGGGACTAAGGTCCTTGGTCCTCCAAGGTTCATGCTGTCACTGGGTCAGCTTCATGGCCTTGTTCCTTACCTACTTGATGATGCCAGGCCCTCTCAAGGTACCATAGAAGAAGCTCCTGAGTCCTGGCACTTAACCAGTGGAGACCCTTCTGCAGTGCCTAGCCTGGAGTGACGGGGAGGGCAAGAAGTGGCCCGTTCCACAGAGAGTAGCAGACCTGCCGAGGGTTGTGGTGACTGCGGGCCCACGTGGGCCCATTGACACTTCAGGCCTGAGTAACACTAGTGTCTTGCTTTTCCCCAAGCCCAGGGCCCTGCGGCCAGCTGGGACTTGCACCATCCAGCTGCCCACAGCAGCTGCACCCTTGTGCCATCTGAGGGGTGACAAGAGTCTTGGCAGCTGCCCTCCTAACTCTTCGTAACTGCTTGACATCTCTGTACCCTTTTTTTTTTTTCCAGACAATTTATGAAAACCGAATATACAGCCTTAAAATAGAATGTGGACCCAAATACCCAGAAGCACCCCCCTTTGTAAGATTTGTAACAAAAATTAACATGAATGGCGTCAATAGTTCTAATGGCGTGGTAAGTAGCTTCTCCCACCCAGCCTGTACTGTGTTGAACCACCAGGGCTTGGCCGGCCTGTGTGCATGCTCTCCGTTATCTGGTGCAGGTTAGTCTTATGTGTCTGCAGCTTTGGGCAGGGCCACTGTCCATTGTGTCTTGTCACTCACCTGAGCTCACTCCAGCCAGCCCTGTGCTGATAAGAGGCTCCCTTCTGTGCTCCTGATGCTGAGGTGGAGATGAGGAAGCAGACACAGAGGCAAGGCCTTCCCACACCTCTTCTCCTGCACCTTGGCCACAGGCACCTGACATTTTTCTTAACGCTGTTTTTGAGACAATCCCGCTCTAGCCCAGGCTGGCTTGGGGCTCATTATGTAGCATGGGCTGGCCTCTCCCCATGGCGGGCCTCTGCCCGAGGTGGTCCTCCTGTCTTAGCCTCTGAGTGCTGGAGTTGTAGGTGTCACTGTGCCCAACAGAGACCTGACTTTTTAAGCTCCACACAGTCACACCATGCCCAGCCTCTGTCCTTTGGGTCTTCAGAACATGGCAGAAAGAGCTAGAGATGAACTGTCCTCTGTGTATCCTGTGTGTAGCACTGTATTGGGACCATCAGTCCCAAGTCTGGTGCTTTGGGGGACACCTGGGCGCCTTACTGCCCTCCCACCCTTAGCCCACCCTGGGCATGGGTGGTACAGGTGCAGGCCAAGAGAGGCCCAGGTCGGGCCAGGCTGAGTCTCACCAAGTGCCACATCATTACTCGTTTCCGCACACCAGGACGCAGAAAGGGGCAGCAGGCCGCCGTCTCTGTCGTCATAGGGCAGCAGACCACCACAGGGACGCCGGCCTGGTGCAGCCTGGGTATGATGGGGGCCATGTGGGTGCAGCCTACTAACTCAGGGAAGGCTTTGGTCCTGAACTGGGGTAATCTGGATACTTTACTTTCTGTAGGTGGACCCAAGAGCCACATCAGTGCTGGCCAAGTGGCAGAATTCCCACAGCATCAAGGTCATCCTGCAAGAGCTTCGGCGCCTAATGATGTTGAAAGAGAACGTGAAGCTGCCGCAGCCCCCGGAAGGACAGTGTTATAGCAATTAATTGCCAGGAGCCCGGCCTCCCTCCCCCATCCAATCTAAATCTTCATTTTCCACAGTAGTACATTTTCTAGATACATCTTGTAGACCTCAAAGTACTGGAGTGGAAGCTCCTGCTCCAAGGCAGTCATCTTAAGATACTGTACGTGATACTAATTTTTTTTTGTCCATTTGAAATATCTAAGTTGTGCAACATAACAGACCATCCCATCAAGTGTAACCACTGTCCACGTAGGTGAACTCTGGGATCACGAAGGTGTATTGAAATCGGTTCCCATCAGGAGTGGTGGGGCACAGCTAATGCAACTGTGAACAGACACGTCACACAATCACCTGCTGCTGACACGCCTGGGTCTGCCTTCACCCTCTGCCATAGCCGTGCGTGGTGGCCCTTTAGAGTAGATGGGAAGGCTTCAGGTAGCAGCCCGTTGGACTACTGCTGGGTTTCGGGGTGCTTTGCCTGTACCCCTGCTTTCTTAAGTCTTAAAGTGACACCCCTCACAAGCCATCGTCCTATCCCCATCCACCCCAGCTGTGGCCGAAGCAGATTGTAACCCTTCACTCCCTCTGAAATTGGCCTTCAGTGAGGGATTCAGGGCTTCCCGTCTCTTCCCCCCACCTTTATCGGGGTGCTGCTTTCTCCCTCCTCCACACCCTTGTTCCCCATCACCACCGGATACTTCCACAACACGTGCTGTGGCCAGAAGCCATCAGATGAGGTTGCAAGAGCCTGGCCTCACTTAGCTCCGGAACCACACTTGTTCTCACGCCACCAGCCTGGAAAGTGAGTGCCCGGTCCTCGGCCCTGCGGTCATCAGCCAACGTGCTTTGAGCTCAGGTCTCCATGTGAACACAGCAGTCACAGAGTGACTCAGACCTGCCGGCGCTCAGAGTCCTTGGTTACACCTGGAGAGAGGCCTCAGACACGCTAAGCACACACGGGTCAGAGTCAGTTCCTTTTCCTGTAATTGATTTGCTTTTAAACAAGAAGGTTTGAAGAGGGCTCTCGTGGTCACCCTGGCCATCCATCGGGTCTAGTGTGGAACCTGACATCTGGGAACAAGAGGCCCTGACCCAGGTGGACTCTGGGTTCGGTGCTGCTGCTCCTCAGCCCCTCGGCAGGGACTCAGATTTGTGGGCCTGGCCTCCTGGCACGCTGCCCCATCTCCCACTTTTCTGTTCAGGACCACTAAATGCTGAAATGTGGATGCGTACTGAAATAAAGGCAATTCATTGTGTTCCGAAAGGGTTGTTTTGTTAGCATTTGTGTAAAATCATCTGTTGAAGTGTCACGTCGGAAAAGCAGTTGATGTTTGTGCTCACTCTCTGGGGCAAACTTAGTTCTATGGGTTTACCATCCTATAAGTCAAGTCTAACTGTTCATGAGCAGCCTTTTCCTGTCAGACCATTGCCTGATTCACTGTAATAAACAAATGTACGTTACTCTCAGCAGGCTGTGCTCCTCTTCCTCCAAGCCCAGTCACTGGGTGCGTTGAGTTCTGTAGATGCTCTGGGGATCAGGTTAATGTCTGAAAGCAGGGGTTCCCCTCTTGTAGAAAAAGATTTAGGGTTTTTAGTCAAGAGGCAAAATCTAGGCTCTTCTATGACAGCTTACACACAGTGAACGAGAACAGATGTGAGTGATTCATGAAACCCAGTGGTTACTGTGTACTCCCTCGTGACAGTTGCTAGCCTGCTGTGTGAGTGGATTGGCTCAGGCGGCATTCCGACCGGTGAGGCTCAATCTTCCAGAGACTGTCAGAAGCAGGCCAGGTTGACCTGCATACTGTTTGCTTTCTCTATCCCCAGAGATGAGTTTTCAAAAGGTCCTTGGGGGCGGAGGCAGGAAGATCAGGAGTTTGGGCTACATAGGAAACCCTGTCTGAGAAAACAGTAGCTGAGCATGGTGGTAAAAACCTGTAGCCTCGCCGGGCATAGTGGCACAGGCCTTTAATCCCAGCACTCGGGAGGCAGAGGCAGGCAGATTTCTGTGAGTTCAAGGCCAGCCTGGTCTCCATAGTGAATCCAGGACAGCTGGGGCTACAGGGAGACCCTGTCTCAAAAAGCCCCCCCCCCAAAAAAAAAAAAATACTAGCCTGGTGCTTGGGAGGTGGAGGCAGGAAGATCAGGAGCTCAAGATCCTAATTGTGTGCTCAAGGTTAGCCCACCAAGCTCCACTGGATAGCTCTAGACTCATCGCGCAAACAGCGCTGGTTAAATTCAGTGGGCCACAAAAACAAAGACAAGCATGTGAGAAAGGGATTGGTGGGGAGGGCCAGCTGGAGCTACAGGGAGACCCTGTCTCAAGGCAAAAAAAAAATTTGAGTTCAAGGTCATCCTTGGATAACTTGGCAAGTTCAAGGCTAGTCTGAGTTTCATGAGCCCAGTCTCAAAAAGAGCCAGATGGAGTGGCCCACACATTTAATCCTTGCGCACTAGAGACAGAGTTTGAGGTCAGCCTGGTCTACATAGTGAGATCCAGGCCAGCTAAAGCTACGTACTGAGACCTTGTCTCTAAATAAGTAAAAATGAATAAAAAAGGTTTCCAGCCACTAACTCACCTTGAGGAGCCATATACTGACTGGACTGAGTAGCAAAAAAATTGATGTTACCAGCTGTGGTGTTGGCACAAGAATTAGAATCTGGTGATTGGCAGCTTGTCCACAGCCTAGGTAGGCCTACTGTGCAAGAAGGGACGTGTCTAGCTGCTTTGACCCAGAAGTTGAACTTGCTGCTGTGACCTGCTGCCTGTGGCCATGCAGGGCCTGGGTGGCCTGCGGCAGGCACAGAGATTCCCTTCTGACTCGGTCAGCTCAGGTGTCTGAAGACAACTGCAGGGGAAGCCTGGGCTGACCAGTAGGCCACCTCCAGTGAGTTCTGTCTGGAGGTAGATTGAGCCAGGATGTTTCTGGACTCTTTACCCCAACCCTTCCCAGAAGGGTGAAGAAAGATGGGAGGTACTGAGCTGGTTTACAAACGCAGCTAAAACACTCCAAAGCCAGTTCAGAGCACAATGTGCAAGTCTCCTGCACCAAGCAGCCAGAGGAGGGAAGAGTCGAGTCCTAGAATTTACCTCTGCCACCTTCCTGACTGCTTTCTTAGCCAGTCATCTGATGGAAGTTAGGCCCCCTGACCTAGACAGGTGGACAGGCTTAGGCCGGACTTTAGGGCATCCCAAGTGTCTTGGCTGAGACAACACCTTTTGCCAGGTGAGTTCCCCTGGCTGCACCTCCCCACCCATCTCCAGCCCCTACCACTCTCTGGTCTTGAAGGGAAGGACTGTGTGTGGACAGCAGCCCCTCTGGTGAGCCAGTGGCAGGCTGGACTGCCTGTGACCACCCAGCTCCCTGGTGGCCAAGGCCCCTGCACACAGCTCCTCTTAATAAACTTTGTAGCCCTTAAGTGGGCACCATGAGCCAACTATACTGTGGCCACCGCTTGTGACATACAGTGACTGAGGACGTGAGTGGTGTCAGGTGGACAGCCACTCTACATCCCCCCGCCCCTTGTGCCTGCCAACAGGTCCCTGCTTAGCCTCTTGCCCTAACCCTCAGGGCCTCCCCGAGGAGCAAGAGGATGTGTTCCTCTCCCTTCTAGCCTGTGCTGGCTTTGCTGCCTCATCACAGCCCTGTGAGGGGACTTGGGGCTCAGCCTCAGGGACTTCCTTTTTCTCGCAGCAGCCAAGGGACTGCTCTGGGGAAAGGCAGCTTATAGAAGCATCTCGTTCTTTTGAGAGAAGCAAAGAATGGGCCTACAGTGCCTGGTCCCTGGCTTTGGGCTGTAAGGCCCACACAACCACTGTCACCTGCTGGAGTGACTCGGGAAAGGGAGATCCCCAAGCTTGAGGCAGCCCTGTAGCTGCTGCTGGTGCTGACGCTACAACACGTGGGTGTGAGGGCCTCATTCAGACTTGGGATGTGGGCTCAATGAACAAAAATCTCTCTGTGGTGGCAAGCTTTTTATTTTATTACTTTTATGCGTGAATGTATCACCTGCATGTATGTGTTATCTGTGTTGTACAGTGACATCGGAGGTCAGAAGAAGGTGTCGGATCCCCTGGAACTGGAGTTGTGCATTATTGATCATATGGTGCTGAGAATCGAACCCAGGTCTTCTACAAGAGCAGTCACTGCTCTTAACCGTGAGCCATCTCTCCAGCCCCAGGGGCAAGCTGTCTCCCAGCAAGTACAAGTCTGTTAGCCTCTGTGGGCATGGGCACAGCAGCCATACTCCACATAGGGCACCCACCACTGCCCCACGTCCTGAGATGCCTGATGTGTGCTCTTGGACCTCTGGGAGCCTGTGGTCCTGGAAGCTCTTTGGGGAACACGCTACAGGCCCAGGAACCCAGGTAGCACCTGTATTCACAGGCCACAGAAGCTGACCACCACAAAATGACAGGCAGGCCAGGCATGATGGCACATGCCTTTAACTCCACTCAGGAGGCAGAGGCTGGAGGATCTCTGTAAGATAAAGGCCAGCTGGGGCCACAACGGGAAGGAAGGAAGACCCTGTCTCAAAAAGACCAAAAGTATGACAGACGGCATACTGGCAAGAAAGGGGGCGCTTCAGGGACTTCTTTTAGTTTATTTTTCCTTTTTAAACAACATATACATAGTAACGGATTTCAGTAGGATATTTTCATACATATATTAATATATTTTAGTCATGTACATGCCCACTTGCCCTCTGGTGTTGCTTTTTAAACTAGGGTCTCTTGTAGCTCAAACTGGCCTCAAACTTGCTGTTTACCTGAGAACTCCTGAACTCCTAATCCTCCTTCCTGCCTCCATCTTCTGAGTGCTGGGATGACAGGCATGCATCACCACATCCTACAAGAATGTCACTCTAGAGCTATGCAAAGTAAAGTTTGGGGTGTTTGTCAGCCTGGTGGGGAAGGGGAGGTGGCAGCCACGTCACAGGCGAAGGGCGCACCCTGGGCTCTTCCCCAAAGAGCACAGGAGCTACAGTATTCCATGGTAGCAATTACCCTATGACCCTAGCCCTTCAGACAGGCACTGCGTATCACTGGAAACCCAGTGCTAGCTAGCGGCTTGCTCCTTCCCAGTCCCTCTTGAGAGTGAACATGGCCTCTGTTTCCTATTCCTTTTCCTCCAGGCCCTGTAGCCCCCTCCCCATGGGCTACTCTCCTGAGGTGGACTGGTGTCACAAATGGTCAGGGTTTCCATGTGCCTTTCTATGCGCTGAGGCCTGGCCTTTACTCACTGGGGAGGTACTCTGTCAACTCAAGTTTTCCCCACATACACATCTACAAGCCACCTGCCCAAGGGAATCCCTCTACCTGACACCACCAGTGGAGGGGCCTGGCAGGTTGATGCATGTGCATAACTCTAACATGAAGTTCCTCTCTTGTGGCCAGGAGGCGACACTGACCACCCCTTCCCTAAGAGGCTAGAAAGTGGCCTCCACCCCTTCACTGTCATCCCCAGCGTCACTTCTGCTCACAGAGCAGGAGGGTCTGCCACCTCTCCCTAGGCTCTGTTCCAGTCCTTCCTTCTAGCTGATCAAATGGTCTGTCGTCCCTGTCCTGAGCCCATCTGAACCAGACACTGTGGCCTCTCCGTCCGTCCCCATCACTTGGTGTGTCTGGTTGGTGATATCTCCCAGTCTGACTTCCAGGCTTGATTTCTGTTCCCCAGCTGTAACTGGTCATGCCTGCCTTCTTTGCAGAGAGCTCTGAGTGTTAACAGCCTGCTGCAGAGCCTATTGGCCCTGAGGGACGTGTTGCCACCCAGGGCTGCCTGGAAGGGTCCCCAAGCGCCTGTGGGTTCTGCTGACCCAATCATACACTAGCTCCATGGTAGGTAGATGGCTGGAAGTGGGGGGCCTGGGTAGAGGAACCAACAGGACTGGCTAAGCAGTATGCCATCCTTGCCAGGAATTCTCAGACCCACCAGGCCTAGCAAGTCCCTCTCAGGCCCGTTGCAGACACCAAAACTGATCACACAACCCAAGGAGTTTTTGGTTATTTTGTTTTTGTCTTTTTTTGAGACAGGGTCTCTCTGTAGCCCCAGCTGGCCTGGACTTGCCATGGAGGCCAGGTTGGCCTTGAACTCACAGAGATCCACCTGCCTCTGCCTCCCAAGTGCTGGACACAACCCAGTTTTGTCCTGATGGCTGGGAATGGGGAGACTAAAATGGAAGCCACTGCTTTAAGACAGCCAGACAACCTGAACGTCAACAGGATGGGAAGTCCAGGCCAGGGAGGTGGAAGAGTCCAAAACCCAAAAGCCACAGCCCTTCCCACTCTGCAACAGGCTTCACCTTGGGGTGCTAAGGATGCTGATTAATGAACAGCTGCTCCACCATCAAGGTGGGGATGGATAGGTGACCCTTGACCTGGCCAGTTTGCCAGGCTGCCGTGGTGGCAAGGCCCCTTCCAGGACACACGCAAAATGTTTTTATTTATTTTAATTATTTATTATTTTTATGTGTATGCGTGTAGGTAAATGCACTCATGTCCTGCAATGCCCATGGAGGACAGAAGAGGCCGTTGGATCCCCCCCTGGGACTGTAGTTATGGACAGTTGTTAGCTTCCATGTGGGTGCTGGGATTTGAACCCAGGTCTTCTGCAAGAACAACCAGTGTTCTTAACTGCTGAGCCATCTCTCCAGCCCTTATTATTATTTTTTTTAATGTGTATAACTGCATTGCCTGGATGTATGTGTAAGTGCATCCATGTCATGCAATGCCTGCAGAGGTCAGAAGAGGGTGTCAGATACCCCGGAACTGGAGTTATGGATGGTTGTTAGCCACCATAAGGGTGTGAGGAATTCAATTTGGAGCCTCTGCAAGAGCAGCCAGTGCTGAGCCATCTCTCTAGCCAAATGAAACCAACCATCTAGTAGTAAAAGGCCAACTCAGCCCAAGTCAGATGTGTCAAAAACTTACGTCAGGGTGGGTGTGGGACTGAAACCGGGACACATTCAGGTTTATCGAAGGACTCTATCACAACTGATAGTGACATATTTACATGTATTGTCTGCCCCTCCCGCCCCATTGAGCGTCAGTTGTGAGTGGTGGGGCAGGGCCTATTGTGTTGGTCTGGTTCTCTCTGGCATGTGCTAGGAACTCCCTAAATACCTGTGAGTGAAGAAGTGGGCTAGTGAGTGGGAGGGCAGACACAGTGAGGTTGGACCTTACCCTCCTTTGCAAGGCTTCAAGGTCAAGCTGTGCTGCTGTGTGATTCCGGGCAGGTTCACTAACCTCTCTGTGCCTCTGTGCCTTGTGAGCTCCACTCACAAGGTTACTCTAAGATTGAGGCAAGATTTTAGGTTCAGGGCGCTTCCCACACAGAGTGCTGTCACACTCCTCTGCAAATGGCAGCACCCCTTCTCCACCCACAGCACACAAGAGACTGGAGGCCAGGATCAGCTCAGGCCTTCCTACCCACTGGAGCCAGCAGAGGGCGCACTTGAGTCGCAGACTGCCGCTCAGCTGCCCAGTCATCCTAGCTGGACTGGAGCTGGGACTGGTGGGGACAGATGTGGCCACTGGGCAGGGGAGGGGCTCTCGTGTGTACTCCCCCCCAGCCCTTGGGACTCCAAGGTCATCAATGAGGAGGGGTCCCAGCTACCCCTTGAAGCCCTGGGCTGCAATCACAAACTCAAAGGCCTGGAGGGGAGAAGTGGCAGTTCCGCATCTGGAACCCTGGCCCCGTGGGCAAGCCTTTCACCTCGTGGAGAGGTCCAGCAGCAGGTGAGTAAGGTGAGGTGACAGAGGACTAAAGGCGTTTTACCTCTGAGCGGTCTCCACCCTCCCCTGGGGGCAGGTGCTAGGAACAAACTCTACTAGGCTTTCCCACTTGCCCACACAGCCCTTTTGCGGGCTCCCTGGCAGGGCCCTCCTCCTGAACTGCCTGTCCTGGGAGAGCTCTCCTTCTTCCACTCATTCACCCAGTAAGCATTTATTGAGTGCTTACGGCATGCCAAGACCTGTACTGGGAACACATAAAGTACACACAGCCCTGCTCTGGAGCTGGAGTTAGAACAGGAGGAGGACAAGGAAACAGGTGTGGAGGTGCCAGCCAGTGCCCTGCAAAGAACGGAGGGTCGGGGGCAGCACAGGGCAGGAGTTACGGACAGTCCTGGGTGAGAAAAGGCCCAGACCAGAGGCCCTGTGAGAGGAGCAGGTTACACTGTTGCACTGAAGTCCCCAGCTCAGGGAACAAGGCAGGAACAGATAAATAGATGCATGATGAGCTAGGGGCCTCAGCAGCCCCTCTGTTCGCTCAGTAGACACCCGAGGGCAACAGGCGGATCTGCTGCAACCACGCTCTGGGAGTCTTGGTCCCCCTCCCTTGCAGGGAGCTGGGGCTGCCATGTCCAGTCAGTTTGGGGGACACCTCCCCCTAACCCAGTGTAAACTCTCAGCATTCCTGGACCAGCCTGACCCTGTGACTTGACCCTGTGCCCCTCAGACAGGACCACCCTCTTCCCAGCTAGTCCTATACCCCCACCCTGGGGCTCTGACACACACACACCACAGGTTCCTTGGAATTTAATTACTTTCCCTCCCAGATAATTCAGGCCAGAACCCTAGCAAGTCCCTTCCAGCTACACTGCCCTTATGGTCTCCCTGACCCCTCACTTCACACAGTGACCGCTGCAAGTCAGAGACTTGATGCCCCAAGCCCCTGGCCTCTCTTTCAGCCCAGCCCCAAGAATCTGGCTGCACACACCCAGGGCCTTGGCTACCTCTTTCCATTCCAGAGACCCTGACTCCCAGCATGTTGATACAACCTTTGCAACCCAAGAGCACTGCACTCCACAGTTTGTCCAGTGACCCAAGTTACAGTGCCTCCCTCTTAGCCAGGGGCACACTGTAGTATCCATGTCTGGATCCACCCATTCTGCCTGTATTTAAGGGGCGCTGCCAGAGCCCAGGGGCACAGCAGGGAGATCATCAGAGCTCCTTGCTCTGGTGCCAGTGACGTTCTGGGATTGCAGTGGACAGTTGCAGGGGGCAGGGCGGGGGGAACAGGAAGATAGACAGTAACAAGCACTCTGGGGAGAACAAAGCAGGGGAGGGTGGGTGACAGAGATAGGGCTGAGGTGTTACTGGAGCTGAAGGTCTGGGAAGGTGGCACCTGAGCAAAGATACAAAGCAAGGGGCAGGAGGGAGTGGTGCCACATCTAGGGGAAGAAGGATTATTCCTGCAGAGGAAAGAGCTGGTGCAAAGGCCCTGAGGCAGGAACATGTTGCACTTGTAGCCGGGAGGCCAACGTGGATAGAAGGTAGCCAGGAGGGAAGAGGCAAGGGACAGGGAAGTTGCAGCGCCCCTTCCCCTACCCAACCTGGAATCCATTAGGACTGGTGCCTGAGATATTTTACCCAAGGTCAGAGCTGCTGACGACATCTGAACCACGTGGCTCTACAGCCCTGCAGAGCCAGGGACTCAGAGCCAGGGCAACGTGGACACAGGCCTCGAATGGTGGCCTGGGAACCCCAGCCCAACACTGCAAAGTCTGCCTCTTTCTGTCCTGAGTTCACCAAACTCAGCCCTCAAATGCTTGGGGTTTGCTGCTGGGCATGGGCAAGCACTTTGAGGCACAAAAAGGGGTGCCATTTGCTGAAAGACACACAGGGGGCTCTAGTGGGGGCCTGAAAGTTGGGGTTAGACTTCTGAAGGCTGATGTGCCTCTGGAGCAGCTGCAGTTGGCTGCATGGGTGTACACACCTTGGGTCTACAAGCCATGTGATGGTTTAGCATAGGCTTTGAGCCACCTGCTCTGGTTCAAATCCCAATCCTGGCTCTGCTGTATGGCTCCTTCTGTCACAGGACAGAGGCCTCCAGGACCTGTCCCAGGCTCCCTCTGCACACAGCCTGGGTCTCTCCAAGAACAATGTCCCATGGCTGTTGAGGGGACGGACCTCCCCGGCTGCCTGGGGGGCTGGAGAGATGGCAGTAACTGAGCTGAGCATGGTGGCCCACGCCTTCAATTCCAGCATTCGGGAGGCAGAAGCAGGTGGATCTCTGTGAGATCAAGTCCAGTCTGGTCTACTTAGCAAGTTCTAGGGAGTAAGTTCCCGGTCTCAAAAACAAAGACATTAACTGCCCTTGCAGAAGACCCTGGTTCAGTTCCCAGCACCCACATGACTGCCTTCCTGCTTGACATCTCTTGATCTAGAACACAGGACTTTCTACAGGCCTGGGGTTAGAGGTCACCAGCTCAGTCCTGAAGGACAACAGACTTCTGGTGCAGAGCCCCACGTAATACCCACCCACTTATGAAGTCACCTGGTTCAGGCCCGGAGCATTGATAATCTTGAGCCTCAGTTTCCCCATCTGTGAACCAGGAATTTCCTAAGGGCAGGTCAAGGTGAGGTCCTGCTGTAGAGAAGAGGGCCCCTTGGGGGCTTCTGAGCCACGAAGAGAGGCTCTAGTGCCCTGTCAAATGAGGGCCACCCCTCCGGGGACACTCAGAGTCTTCAGCTGTCACACCCATGGGGGCTACTTCTAGGGTCCAGTGGGTGGGACCTAAGGATGCTGTGATCCCAGGCACCCCCCACAAGGAGGACCTGGTCCCAGCCAAGACAGCGTTGGGCCAGTGAGCAAGTTTCCTCCCTCCAGAGCTCTGCACAGATCCAGAAAGATCAAGGATCATGGGTGTCCAGGACAAAGTTCGAATCCCAGCCCTGCCTCCCAGCTGCTGTGCACCCCAGGCAGGTGTCCTTACATCGCTGATTACTGTCTTCCATAACTACAGTCTGGGGTTGTAGGGCCCACTTCAGAGGCTGAGCATGGTCAGTGAGGTGGGGGGTCTATGGAGTTAATGGGGATAGGAAAATGAACTAGAGTGGGCCAGTTCCCAACAACAGCAAGGTCAGGGTCTGCGCCAAGTCCCATACAGTCACTCATCAACCTCACCATAGTCCTGTGAGGGAAGTGATATCATTTGCCTCCATTTAGCAGATGAGGAAGCTGATACACAGAGACATCAAGCAACTTACCCAACATCACACAGCAAGTCCATCTGCAGGGTAGGGACAGGAATCCTGACATCAGTCTCTATACTCTGACAGGAGCCTCCAATTGAGTTTGCTTCATTAAACTTCTCAAAAATTGAGAAAAAAAAATTTTTTTGGTCTTTTTTAGACAGGGTCTCCCTGTAGCCCCAGCTGTCCTGGAACTCACTATGTAGACCAGGCTGGCCTTGAACTCACAGAGATCTGCCTGCCTCTGCCTCCCAAGTGCTGGGATTAAAGGTGTCCGCCACTGCGCCCAGCAATTTAAGAAATTTTTTCCAAAAAAAAATTTGATGAAATTCTTTTGCTCCTGAGATAGCAGTTAACCCCATAGCCCCACCCTGTCCAGCAGACACCTTGCCAAGGCCCAGGACTATGGTTTACAGCAGGTTCCCCAAAGGGTCTGAGACTCACCCCTTTCCCACCCCAGTCACTTCAAAACTCTTCTGGGGCCTGGAGAGATGGCAGTGGCCTACCTGGTCATGGTAGCCCATGCCTTTAATTCCAGCAATTCAGAAGAAGAAGCAGGCAGATCTCTGTGAGATCAAGGCCAGCCTGTTCTACATAGCAAGTTCTAGGAAGACCTGGTCCCCAAAAGAAAAAAAAGGCATTGGCTGCCTTTGCAGAAGACCCTGGTTCGGTTCCCAGCCACCTACATGGCAGATGACAACCATTCCTAACTCCAGTTCCAGGGGATCCAACAAGGTCTTCTGGCTTCCTCAGGCATTGCACACACACAGTGCACCTACAAACATGCAGGCAATACACTCATACACAGAAAATAAAAATAAATTCATGAAAAAGAAAAGACCCTTCTGGTCTGAACCAGCTTGATTCCATGCTTTTCCTGACTATGAAATACAGGCTGAGGATGCCTTGTGGGTCACTGGACACATGACAGGGCAGGAGTCAGATCTGAGCCTGGCAAAGTTGAATGGCCTTTCCCCCAACTGCAGGTGGGCAAACTGAGGCTCAGTAGAGAACAGTGGGGACGAACCAGGCTCTGGGCCCTTCCCAGAATGGCCTGCTGCTGACTTCCGGAACTATAGCATGAAGGACTAAGGGCAGACAGGTGGGGAACTTCCCTCCATCTGCCTGGCTCTGGGCTGTGCCTGAAGGGGCCAAATGTTGGCTACAGTTTCTCTGGAGGCTTGAGGAGGCCCAGAGGTTTCCGGTGGATTCTGGCTTCACCTCTGGGGTAGTGGTTGGGGGAAATCTATGGAATCTGATTTCCATGTCAGTTCAACCAGGCTGGCCCTGACAGGTCCCCAGTGTGGACCTGCCAATCCACATCCAGTCCCCCCATCAGCCAAGCAGGAGCCCAAACACAAGATTGGCAGGTCCCAGCCCTGCTAAGGCTCCTGGGTGAAGTTAAGTACCCACAGTCCTGCCAGCCCCGCTCTGCCCACCAATGTCCCTGGCTCCCTCCCTCACCAACTTGCTCACTGAGACACTCGCCCCACAGCATGGCCAAGGAAAGCTGTTACAATCTGTGACTCAAATCAAACGGAGCACTTCCTGTTGGGCACGTGACACACACCTGTCATTCCAGCACTCCGGAGTTGGAGGTAGGAAGATGAGATGTTCAGGCCGACCTGGGCGATATTCAAAAGAAAGAGAGAGAGAGAGAGAGGAGAGAGAGAGAGAGAGAGAGAGAGAGAGAGAGAGAGAGAGACCTCAGGGCAGGAAGACAGCCCAGTCCAGCCCCTAGTGATGCTGAGCATTCCTTGGCTTACACCAGCATCAGTCCAGCCACCCCCAGCCCCATCTCCTCAAGGCTGTTCTCTGTGTCTCTCTATGGGGTCACCATTTGCTACTGTGTGATCTTGTCTTGAGACACTTAGCTAATAGGTCTCTGAGACCTTATTTGCAAATACAGTCCCCTCTTGGGGCTCCAGGTGGATATGAGCTTAAGAAAATTCAGTCTACCACAAGTACCTACTATGTGCTCTAGGGACAGAATGACAAAACAGGCTGGACAGGCCTGTCCTGGGAGATCTAGCACAGGACTGGGGCTGGCAGGCGTGGAACCAACAATTACAGAACTGAACAAGGCTTTAATTACAACCCTGTGATCCCACAGGAGACTAGGCTGGCCAGGCCACCAGGCAAGAGCCGGCCTCTGTTTGGCCAGGGGTGGCCTTATCCTGTGCTCCACACAGACCCCACCGCTTCTTGGGCCCTGCCCCCGGGGCTATGCCACTAGCCCTCCAGCTTCCTCCAATGATAGCAGGGATGGTCCATTTGTACTTACTTGGGGATTTTTATTTTATTTTTTGGTGCTGGGGATGGAACCCAGGGCCTTGTGCAACCTAGGCCACGCACCACAGCTAAGCCACACTCCCAGTTCCGCTTGGAACTAGTTGCTCATTTGTCGTCAACAACAGAACCGTTTCTGGGACTGGAGGACTGGCTTAGTAGTTAAACGCGCTCACTGCTCTTCAGATAATCTGGGTTCAGTTCCCAGCACCGCTGTTGGGCAGCTCACAAAAAACTGTAGCGCCAGCTCCAGGGGAGCTGATGCTTCTGGCCTCTGAGGGCACCTGCATACATGTGCACATACACAGACACACACACGTACATAATTTTTTAAGTCAAGCTGGGGAGGCTGGAGAGATGGCTCAGCAGTTAAGAGCACAGGCTGCTCCCCCCCCCCCGAAAAAAGCCAGGCGTGGTGGCGCACACCTTTAATCCTAGCACTCAGGAGGCAGAGGCAGGCGGATCTTTGTGAGCTGAAGGCCAGCCTGGTCTACATAGTGAGTTCCAGGACAGCTGGGGCTACAGGGAGACCCTGTCTCAAAAAGACCCCCCCCCAAAAAGAGCACTGACTGCTGTTGCAGAGGACCTGGGTTCAGTTCCCAGCACCTACACAGCAGCTACCAACTGTCTATAACTGCAGTTCCAGGGGATCTAATGCCTTCTTCTGGCCTCCAAGTGCATTGTACACACAGGTACATGTACATACATGCAGGCAGATAATTCATACACATAAAATAAAAACAAATTAATGAAGCCAGGCATGGTGGCACACAACTTTAATCCCAGCACTCGGGAGGCAGAGGCAGGCGGAGCTCCATGAGTTCAAGGCCAGCCTGGTCTACATAGTGGGTTCCAGGCTGCTGGGGCTACAGGGAGACCCTGTCTCAAAAAGACCAAAACATCAACTGATTAATTTTTCTTAAAGTCAAGCCAGGTTCGGTGGCACACACCTTTAATCCTAGCACTTGGGAGGCAGAGGCAGGCAGATCTCTGTGAGATCAAGGCCAGCCTGGTCTACATAGCAAGTTCCAGGCCAGCTGGAGCTACAGGGAGACCCTGCTTCGAACAAAATGAAACAAAACAAAAAGGCAAAAGTCAACAGTATTGACAAAAAGCTGTGCTTTCGGGCCAGTAAGAGAGATTCCCTAGGGGCGAACACGGTGGTTGAGAGCCTGTTCCTCACACAGATCCCTCTGTCCCACCTTGCCCAGCCTATAGGGCAGAGGCTGCAGGAAGCAGGGACCACGGTGAGGAAGTTCATTCCAGTCAGAGAGGACAGTGGGGCAGGCCCTGGTGAAGTAGCAAGCTTTGGGTCTGCTTGGAAGGCAAAGGCTGCACTGACAGCTGGGTGGAGGGGAGAGGGGAGAGAGAGGCCTCAGAACCTGTGGTATCTGTCCTGAGCCCAGGAGGGAAGTATGTTCATGTGGGCTGTAGAGTCACAGCATGTGGGCCATAGGAGAATGGGAACAAGATACTGGGCCACACTGGGAAGTGCTCAGTGCTGAAGTCTAGGGTTCAATCTGTTTTGTGGGACACCCCTGTGTCCACATGACCTCATCTGCTCCTTCCGAGCCTGGCAGCCTTGTAAGCTGCAGTTCGCAGTGAGAATGCAAAAGCTCAGGGAGGCTGCTTTACTTACCTGAGGTTGCACAGCAAGTCAGGCCTGGGGAAAGCTCACACCAGGCAGCTCTCCCTGGTACCCAAACACTCATCTTTGTCTAATCCCTGGGGGCAGGACAGGCAGGTGGGGGGGGGGCTTCATCTCTAAGACATTTCCGTTTCTAGTGAAAGTGTCTCTCTCTGTAGCAGTCAAGTAAAGTTCTATGCTGGGCTTTTAGAAGTCGCCTCTGTGTTCCTCCCTCGGCCCCTGCACCTCAGTTTCCTAGATCACAGTACAAACTTCAGGGAGGGCAAGTTAGCAATGCCTCTCAGAGGAGGAAATGCAGCCTCTACAGCTCTGTAGCTAAGACTCTACCTCCAAAGCCCAGAAAGTACTTTTCTAATCTTTGAACACACAAACACAGGGTGCCCACATTGTGGAATACATTGTGGGAACCATGGGTAACAACCTAGACAGATACCCATTACCATAGGCCTGGAAAACAAAGAGAGTCACATAGTGGAATACTACACAGTTGTGAAAAAAGAGTTAGCAGAGAGAGGCTTGGGTAGATGCAGAGCAGGGGCACAAACAAAAAGCCCAGGGCTTTGAGCATGCTAGGGTAGATGCAGAGCAGGGGCACAAACAAAAAGCCCAGGGCTTTGAGCATGCTAGGGTAGTTGCAGAGCAGGGGCACAAACAAAAAGCCCAGGGCTTTGAGCATGCTAGGGTAGTTGCAGAGCAGGGGCACAAACAAAAAGCCCAGGGCTTTGAGCATGCTAGGGTAGTTGCAGAGCAGGGGCACAAACAAAAAGCCCAGGGCTTTGAGCATGCTAGGGTAGTTGCAGAGCAGGGGCACAAACAAAAAGCCCAGGGCTTTGAGCATGCTAGGGTAGATGCAGAGCAGGGGCACAAACAAAAAGCCCAGGGCTTTGAGCATGCTAGGCAAGCCCTCCACCAGTGTGCCATACCTCCAGCCCTGAACAAGGTGTATTTTTATATCATTTGTAAAACTAAACTAGGAATGAGGTACATAGCGACGTTTTGGGTTCTCAGACTATCTGTAGAATCAGAACATGGAAGAAGGCTGAGGGCTGGAGTGGCTGTGGCTCTCTCTCTCTCTTTCTTTCTCTCTCTCTCATTTATTATAAGTTGGACCAAACCCTGTCCATCTTAAGAAAGGTGTTCTGGTGGAGGCCTGGACAGCTGCAGCCAGGACAGAAGCCATTGTGTCCTTTGCTTCCGCCCGCCCACCCCACAATGCTGAACTACCATCTTCCCCACTGTCTTCTTTTTGGCCTTTTGCCCCCTCCCCAGGCAAGTGGGAACATCCACACCGTGGCTGTCAGGCTCTGTGCAACCCAGGAGCCGCAGAATGGAGGTGCTGGGCTGTGGGCAGCAGGAACCGGGACTGGAGGCCACCGCCTGGCTCCTGCAGGCCTGGTGGGGCTCAGAGCCAGCAGGCTGGAGCCAGGCGGCCTCCCGGGCCTCCTCACAGCCGCTTTTGATAAAGCCCCTCTGTGCGTGGGGCGGGGGCCCGGCCGGCTGGAGCCAGCGCACATCTGGAGGCCAGCAGAGGCCCGGGCAGCCGGCGGCTGACAGCGGCGCCATCCCGAGCCACACGCCCGGCCCTGGGTAAACATGCCTGCGCCCACCCAGCGGCTCACCTTTCGCCCACAAGGCTGCCTTTCTTCTCGAACCCTGGCTGATGCCACCACCAACATTCCTCTTCAGCATAGGGCAGAACAGGCCGTCCACCTCAAGACTGGGCCGAAATGGGAATCTGGGCAGGTTGAGGTGGAAGGGGCCTCAGGGAAGGGTCTACTGCCTGCCAAGCCCTGACCTGGCTCAGATTCCCTGGGAGGGGGGACATGCTGGTAAACTACAGTTCTGCAGATCAGGGCTGGACCCCCCAGCTCCAGCTGTGTGCCCTTGGGAAGGGCCCTCACCCTCTCTAAGCCTCACACTGGGGCTCACAGCAAATTTACACTCAGAGGCTGTGCTCAGTGTTCAAGACATTGCTGGCAAGTAAATTTCTAGGGGAGTGCTGCCCTCAGCCCAGGACTGCCTGAGGAACCTAGCCACCGTGAACAGTCTGTGCCAGGCATAAGGAAGAGGTCGTGAAAACTGGGGGTGCAGGCCTTTGAAAGATGTGTTATCTCTCAGTGGAGCAGACACCCCACTCCCACCCCCTCAGCCCCGCCTTGTCCCCCAGCTGGCGCCCTCAGCCCAAGAAACAGGCAGGCATGCAGGCAGCCAGCTATGCCCAGCATCTGTCCCTTTCCCTGGAGGATCATGACCCAGTACCAGCCTGTGGGGGACAGCATGCCTGAGATTTCACCAAGAGACAGATTCTAGGGTCAGTGGTCAGGGCCCCCAGAAGCAGAGGGTCTCCTGGCTCCAGGCCAGCCCCACCTTGAGAACGCAGGTTGTATGACAGGTACCATCTCTTCCCCACTGTAGCACCAGCAGCACACCCTGATGCCTCTGTGACACTCCATCTCTGGGTCAGGTGTTGGGGAAACTTTGAGAGATCAGACACTGGCAGGACCGTTCCTGGTACAACGGGAGAGGTATGGGAATGGTCGGGTGGCTTCCTGGAGGAGGGGGCCTCTGTGCGTACATTTGGGTGGGAAGACTGACATTCATGCACCCAGGCTTGCTAAAGTGCTTCGCAGAGCTGGGTTCTCTACAGCCATCCTAAAGGAAACTGAGGCCGAGAGGAGAAAATGCTTCATTTGCTCTGATGGGTGAGCCAGCCTGGGCTCAGTTTCCCTCCTCCAGTTCGCTCTCCACAATGCCTTTCTGGCCCTGGGTCCCTGATTGACTTGGGCATGTGCATGTGGGGCACAGGAGGCTGACTGGGGGGAGAGCTCTCCACCTGCTGCCCCCCACCCGCGGGTCCCCCATGAACCTGCTCGCCAGGCTGGAGCCAGCCGCCATCTGGAACTCCGGCCTGTTTATGGAGCCGGGCGGCTGCAGCCCTGGCCCTGACCCGGCCAATCTGGAAGCAATCTGCAGCCGGTGAGGAGTATTGGGAGTTCTCATCAGCCACAGGACCTACCACCCCCCTGCACTGCCCGAGCCCAAGCTGTGCTGGGGGTCCCCAAGGAGGCCCCTCTCACTCCTGCTCCAAGGCCCTCAGCTCAGAAGGACATTGTCCACCGTGGTAGGCCTAGGCCACACACAGGCCAGGATGAGGGTGAAGATCTGGAGCTTTTGCCAGGGAAGGAGACCCCTTCAGAAAATGCGAGCAGAGAGTAGCTAAGGACACAGAGGCAGCCACTGTCACCAGGGTCTGTGGTCTCCTGCTGTGACAGGAATTCCCACACATTTTGTAAACCAACAATTCTTCCTTCCTTGTTTCTGGGAGGTCAAGACAAAGTCTCATGTAGCCCAGGCCAGCCTTGAACTCCCTACAGAGCTGAGGATGACTTTGAACTTCTGATCCTCCTGCCTCCACCTCCTGAGTGCTGGGATTACAAGTTTGAGCCACCATGACAGGTTTATGCAGTGCTGGGGATGGAACCCAGGGCTTCCTACATGCTAGGCAAGCCATCTACTAGTGAGCCACACCCCCGGACCTCTTTCTTTCTCTTCAGTTGCTGGGAAGGCCACTAAGTGCTCTATTCCTGAGAGACACCTCATTCTTTCAAGAGAGGCTCTCACGCTGAGGCTGAGGTTGGCCTTGAATTCACAGTGTTGGGATTCTAGTGTTGTGTCCCCATTAGAGGAAACCCAAGTGCACAGGGGAGGCCCCTGCCCAGCATCACACAGAAGTGACACAAAGAGTTAAGACTCAGGACCCAGCTGCCAGGTCCCCGCCCTGAGCTCAGAAGCTCCACACCATGCTGCCCCTCCCTGAGCTCCAGGACCTTCAGTGGTCTGGAGGGTTCTGAGGTCTTTGACAGGCCTCCAGTGGTGCACAGCTGGCTTGCTTCCATACTGGGCTGGCAGTACAGCATCTGTAGCAAGCCTGGACTTGGACATGGTTCCCAGAAGGGGCCTGGTTGGTCACCATGGTGACCATTTCCTGGACTGAGGGCCATTGCCCAATGCCTTCTTTTGGGAGGTGCTGCTGGTGGATCCCACAGCTTAGGCTTGCTTCCAGGACCTCAGGGCCTGGAGTGCCTTCTCTCTGTACCAACCACCAAACTGCTTTGCTCCAGGGGTGGACAGAACTCCAGTTTCCCAGCCCTCCTCACCCAGCTATCCCCCACCCCAGGCTCCTACTGCTTGGAAAACCCACACAGGCTCTGGAGAGATGGCTCAGAGATTAAAAATCACTAACTGCTCTTGCACAGGAACCAAGTTCAATTCCCAGCATACATATCGGACAGCTCACTACTGCCTGTGACTCTAACTCCAGGGAATCCAACACTCTCTTCTGGACTCCAATGTCACCTGCACTCCAGTGCTCAAACTCACAGACACACACATGCACACACACCAAATAAAAATACAAAGGGAAAACCCACATGACATCTCCCATTTGAGCCTAAGCTTGGGCCCAGCTCCTCCCTGCCTGATGGGATCTCATCCTTGTAAAAGCACATCCATGCCAGCCTGGGCCCTGCAAGTATAAATTCCAGCCTGTTCCTGGTTTCTGGGTCCCACAGCCTGGAGCAGAGGCCAACATGTGCTCAAAAAATAATTGTTGAGCCAATCTTGATGGCTCAGGCCTGTCAATCCAGCTACTCAAGAGTCTGAGGCAGGAAGATCACAACAAGGCCTGAGCTACAGAGTGAGTTCAAGTCACCCTGGGGAGCTTAGTGAGACCTTGCTTCAAAATAAATATTAAAAGCTGGGCATGATGGCACATACCTTTAATCCCAGCACTCGTGAGGCAGAGGCAGGCAGATACCTATCTGGTTTACTTTGTGAGTTCGAGGCGGGGCTGGTCTACATAGAGAGTTCCAGGCCATCCAGGATTACATAGGGAGACCCTGACTATAAATAAATGAATAATAAATAAATAAACAAACAAGGACTAGAGGTGTTAGTGGTAGAACGCTTGCCTAGCATGTGTGAGGCCGGGGTTCCATCCCCAGCACTGCAAATTGAATAATTAATTGTTCAATGTATGAGAAGGGAACGAATGAACCCAGCCTGACTCCGCCTCCCCACCAGCTCTCTGTGACACAGAGAGCTGCCCTGGATGTAGGGAAAGCAGATAAGCAGGAGAGGGAGACTAAAGGGTTTCTAAAGTACCTGCAAAGCCCAGCTCTCCCCCAAGGGGGAAGAATCCCCATCCACCTGTCACTTGCTACACACTGTCGTAGCTGCCAGAGGAGCTGCTGATGACAGCAGAGGCCCACAAACCCTTCCGAGGAGAGTATGTAGAGCAGACCAGAGCCCTTCCCTTGGCTCCTCAGCAGGACCTAAGCCTGACTAAAGCCTGTGTTCTTCATTCTTAAGTGGGTACACACTCCGGAGGCTGAGGCAGGAGGACTATGACTTTGAGGGTAGCCTGGGCAGCACGGTGAGATCCTGTCTCAAAAAAAGTAAAGAATGCAAGCTTTACTGGGTACTGTCCCTCAAGCCTGGGCTAGAGAGTAAGTTTCAGGACAGCCTGGGCTACAGAGTGAGATTCTGCCTGGAAATAAGGAAATAAGGAAACAACTCTCTCTCTCTCTCTCTCTCTCTCTCTCTCTCTGTCTCTCTCTCTCTCTGTCTCTCTCTCTTTCTCTCTCTCATTGTTCTTGTTTTTTTATTTTATTTTATTTATATTTTGGTCTTTTTGAGACAGGGTCTCCCTGTAGCGCCAGCTGTCCTGGAACTCACTATGTAGACCAGGCTGGCCTTGAACTCACAGGGATCCACCTGCCTCTGCTTCCCAAGTGCTGGGATAAAAGGCGTGCACCACCACGCCCGGCTTGTTTTTTTATTTTTTGACAATGTGTCTTGGTCTGGCGCACACCTTTAGTCCCAGTACTCGGGAGGCAGAGGCAGGTGGATCTCTGTGAG
>NW_008340140.1:5938914-5940825 GCF_000622305.1 Nannospalax galili
AAAAAAAAAGGGAGGGGGGGAAGTAGCTGGAAAGATGGCTCAGCAGTTAAGAGCACCAGCTGCTCTTCCAGAGGACCCAGGTTCAATTCCCAGCTAACAACTGTCCATAACTCTAGTTCCAGGGACTCCAATGCCATCTTTGGTCTCCACAGGCATTGCATGACATGGGTGCATTTACATACATGCAGGCAGAACACTCATACAACTGGTCCAGGGACACAGAGAGACCCAGGAAGGAAATCACGAAATCACACACAGGTCATGGAGGGAAGGGAGCACAAGACCCAGAAGCTTGGGGCCCCTATGCCCTCTCTGAGGCTTTCTGGTCTCTGGGAAGTGGGAACTTAGGGGCTCAAACCTCATTTTTTAACTTTGCTGCAATTGTCCATCAGGGCCAGTGGCCACTTGGCCCCTCCACGAAGTGACTAACAGTGGACACAGGGCAGGCCTTGGGCCAACTGTGTGGCTGGAGCCAGCCTGGGTGTGGGCTCTCCCAGTCCTCCTCAGCCTCGGATCCTCTTGGTCCTCTGTGACGCAGCTGTGGTGTTGTTTGGCAACCCTGGCTGCCCACAGTTACGACAGCCTAGTGTGTCTGCCAGCTGGGGGTGGTGGAGCAGGGCCTGTTCCAGCCTCTGCCAGTGACCCCTTCTGGCAGCCTGACCAGCGAGGCACTGGACGCCCCTCCCTGCCCTCATCTGCTCCCTCACCTCCTTGTCTTCCCTGGCAGACACTGTGATTGTTTCAGGAACTGGAGAGTCAGTCAGTGCCTTGCTGGTGGGGTCCTACCTGTTACAGCATCACCATGTCACCATGTCCCACAAGAACCTGCACACGGGGGTTTTTGTTGTTGTTTTTTGAGATAGGGTGTGTCACTCTCTAGCTCAGGCTAGCCTCAAATCACTACATAGCCCAGGTTGGCTTCAAAATCCTAGCAATCCTCCCATGCCAGGCATAGTGGTGCATGCCTTTAGTCCCAGCACTTGGAAGGCAGAGGCAGATCTCTGTGAGTTTGAGACCAGCCTGGTCTACATAGTAAATTCCAGGCCAGCTAGGGCTACAGGGAGACCCTGTTTCAAAAAGGACCCCACCCCCACCCCCGCCAAAAAAAGGGCTGGGCGTGGTGGCACACACCTTTAGTCCCAGCACTTGGGAGGCAGAGGCAGGCAGAGCTCTGCGAGTTCAAGGCCAGCCTGGTCTACATAGTGAGTTCCAGGACAGCTGGGGCTACAGAGAGACCCTGTCTCAAAAAGAATCCCCCCCCCCAAAAAAAATCCTAGCTATCCTCCTACCTCAGCCTCTTGAGAGCTAGGATTACAGGCATGAGTTACCAAGCCCAGCATGGTAGGCACTTTATATTCATAGAATAAACAAATGAAAAACTAAACAATAGCTGGGTGGGGTGCTGCACACCTGTAATCCCAGCACACAGGAAAGATCAGGAGTTCAAGGCCAGCCTAGGCTGCATAACAAGTCCAAGGCCAATTTGGGCTACCTAAGACCCTGTATCAAAAACTAAAAACCAAAATAAAACAAACACCAATAAAAAAATGGAGGAGCAGCAGGACGTGGTGGCACGCACCTTTAATCCCAGCACTCCGGAGGCAGAGGCAGGCGGATTTCTGTGAGTTCCAGGCCAGCCTGGTCTACATAGTGAGTTCCAGGCCAGCTGGGGCTATAGGGAGACCCTGTCTCAAAAAGACAGAAAAAGGAGGTGCTAGGGCTGTGGCTCAGTTGGTAGAATGCTTACCCAGCATGCACAAAACCCTGAGTTCCATCTCCAGCACTGCATAAACTAGAATCCGAGCACTCGGGGAAGTACATGCAGAAGGATCATTAATTGATCTTCATTGTTTAGGCCACATAAGGCTAACCTGGGTTAAGTGAGACCAGGAAGGAAGGAGGGAGGGAGGG
>NW_008340140.1:5940944-5949276 GCF_000622305.1 Nannospalax galili
GGAAGGAAGGAAGGAAGGAAGGAAGGAAGGAAGGAAGGAAGGAAGGAAGGAAGGAAAGGGCAAAGGAATTGCAATGATTTATTCCCTCCCACAGGTAGCTAGAAAGCACCTACTGTGTGTTGGGCTCCAAGCTGAGTCCCAGGAGCCCAAGAGCATCCAAAACAGACACACCCCTGTGCTGGGGCAGAGTGCATTGAGCAGTAGGGACAGCCCCAGGCAGGTGCTGAAGCCCAGCTGTGGACCTGTGCTAGGGGGACAACACACCTCCATGGAGCAGGTGACTGCAGGCTAAGGCGCAGTGTCCAGGGACAGGGACCTTCGGCTTCAGCAGGGTACTCTTCTGAAAGCGGAAACCCTGAGGCGCTGAGCAAGTGCCTGGTCAGGAAGATACTGGAGGAAGTGACGCTGTGCTGGACAGGACAGGAGCAAATTCACAGGCCACTGGGAGGAAGTGTTCCCGGCAGGGCCACAGCTGGGGCAAAGGCCGGAAGACTCTTGTCACCCCTGGGAGTGGGTGGCCGGTGGGAACGACCCTTGGCCCTGGGTTTCTGCACTGTGGAGAGGGAGGGAGGGCCTTCCGGGCAGACTTCTGGAAGAAACGGAGCGGTAGGGATCTCCCAGGCTATGCACCCCCCACCCCCAACACACACACACTGAGCAGGTGCAAGGGGAGGCTGTGTCTGTGGCACTCCACCATTGGGAAGCCTCAGTTTCCCCATGTGTGGGGGGACAACCCTGATTCCCCCATTCCTGGTGGTCGGCCTCTCTGGATGCCTGGGTCCCCTGAACTATGTAGGCTGATGTGGAAGATGAGTTGCGGTGGGTGGGGCAGACCCTAGCTCCAGAGCCCGAGGGTCCTCAGGAGCTCAGGAAGAAATGACGCTGACCTTCCTTCTCTTACAATGGAAGGAAACTGAGGCCACGGCTGTAGCAAGGAGGGTTCTGGCCCTTGCTGAGCCTCACTCTGAGCAGGACACTGGGCTGAGCCCTTTGACCCCAGCTGCTCCCTAGACTTTTAGCCGGCAGGGTAGGAAGCAGACGCTGGAATGGAGTTTACAAGCGAGGAAGCGAATGAAAGCTAGGAGGAAAGTCATGGCCATGTCCAGGTCAATGGAAAGCAGGAGGGGCCAACCAGAACCCAGGGTTTTGACCTGGGACAGCTGGCAGTGCAGGCAGAATGAGGTGCGGTCCTGTTGAGCCTTATTGAAACCAAGGGCTGTGAAATGAGCAATTTTGAAAACAAGAGCCAGGGGCACGGGCCTGGTTCAATTCCCTGCTCTATTTTGGGTGTTTTATTTTGTTGTTTTTCCTTTTGAGACAGGGTCTCCTATAACTCAGGCTGGCTTCAAATGCACTACTATACAACTGAGGATTACTTTGAATTTCTGATCCTTCTGCCTCCATCCCTTGGGTGCTGGGATCACAGGTGTGTGCTACCACACCTGAGACACTGTCCTTTTTTGGAGCTTTTCTTCTTATTGTTGAGACAGGTCTTACTGTATAGCCCAGGCTGGCCCTGAACTCACTGCAATCTTCTTGCTTCAGCCTCCTAAGTGCTGGAATGCTAAGTAAGGCATAAGCCTCCTCCCAGCCCAGTTTCACATTTTTACACCGTGGGTAGCCCAAGGCAGCTGGGAGAAGTCTCCATCTCCAGTCCACCCTAGCAGCCCAGAGTTTACCCTCCTTCCCTCCCTCGCTCCCTCCCTCCCTTCCTCCCTCTCATCTTTCTTTTCTTTTGTGAGTAGGGTTTGGTCATTCTAAGCAAGTACATAAACTGCACCCAGACTTATTTGGTCCTTCCTTCCTTCCTTCTTTCACCTGAAAACTTAATGGAGATGACACAAGACCACACATATTGGTTAAACAATACATGTAAATAGATTAAATGAGCCTGTTAAAAAACAAAAGATTTGCCAGACCTGGTGTCACAGACCTGTAGTCCGAGTTACTGGGGAGGCTGAAGCAGGTATGTGTGCAAGTACATGGCCTGTCTGTCCTACACAGTCCAGCCTAGCTAACCTAGTGAGACCCTGTCTCAAAAAAAAAAAAGGAAAAAGAGGGCTGGGGCTGGAGGGTGGGGAACTGGAGAGATGATTCAGCAATTAAGAGCACTGGCTGCTCTTATAGAGGACCTGGGTTCAATTTTCAGTACCCACATGGCAGCTCACAATCGTTCATCACTCCAGTTCCAGGGAATACGATGCCCTCTCTGACTTCTGAGGCATTGCACAACATGGGTGCACTTACATACAGGCAATACACTCATACACATAAAGTTAAAATAATAAAATATTAAAACAAAGAAAAGGAGATGTAGCTCGGTGGTAGAGCACCTGCATGTGTGAGGCTCCAGGCCCATACTAATTATTATTATTATTATTTTTTTTTTTTTTTTTTTTTTTTGAAGACAGGGTCTCCCTGTAGCCCCAGCTGTCCTGGAACTCACTATGTAGACCAGGCAAGGCGTGCGCCACCACGCCCAGCTCCATACTAATTATTTTAAAAAATTAATTGAAAAAGAAAGACAAGGCTAGGGAGATGGCTCAGTGGGTTCAACACTTGCCACTCAGACATGAGGACCTGAGTTCGGATCCCCAGAACTCACATAAAGCCACCTGTGGTTGGTGCCTCTGTAGTCCCAGTGCTCCTGTGATGAGATGAAGTTGGAGACAGGAGACTCTTCAGAGCCTTGTGGGGCAACCAGCCTGGCCTGCGGCATGGACAAGGGACCTTATCTCAATCAAGGTTGAAGGCCAGGACCAGCACTCACGAGTGTCCTCTGACCTTTATACACACTATGGCACATATGTGCCCACATTTATGCTCGCATGCACATACACAAATGTACACACACACACAAATTAAAAAATAAAGGCTGAGCTAGGCATGGTGGCACACACCTTTAGTCCCAGCACTTGGGAGGCAGAGGCAGGTGGATCTTTGTGAGCTCCAGGCCAGCCTGGTCTACATAGTGAGTTCCAGGACAGCTGGGGCTACAGGGAGACCCTGTCTCAAAAAAAACAAAAAATCAAAATAAAATAAAGGCTGAGTGCAGGGCATGGGGGTGCACACCTTTAAATCCAGCACTCGGGAGGCAGAAGCAGGCAGATCTCTGTGAGTTCAAGGCCAGCCTGGTCTACATAACAAGTTCCAGTCCAGCTGGGGCTATAGAGAGACCCTGTCTCAAAAAGACCAAAAAAAAAAAAAAAAAATTCAAGAAAGAAAAGGTAGATTAAAAAATCTGGGCCGGGTGCAGCTCAGCGGGAGATACACTTTTGTATCATACACAATGCTATGCTTTCGGCCCCCAGTTCATATAGACAAATTAAAAATTTATTCATTTGTTAGACTATGATGGATCCTGTTTTAAATTCTAATCATAGTAGATAAAAACAGAATCTGCCAGAGAGGGCAAGTGGGGATCTGAGGGGAGAGAGACCCGCAGGTGCTGATGCAAAAGGTGACAAGGTTGGAGGAGTGGGGAGAGGCCACCGGATTGAGTAACAGCGGGGTGGGGGCAGGGTGGGAAAGGTCGTCTAGGCCAGCCGCCCTAGAGCATAAACAGGACCAGGACAGTCACCATGTGGATGTGCTGGCTCTCCAGCAAGCCCAGATGGACTGTCCTTCCTCCTGCAGAGTAAATTCTGGGATGCTGGGATGGGCTAGAGATCTGGGCTTCTCTCAGCCACCTGATGCCACCGAGGATACAGACCTGTGTGAATCACTGGGCCCAGGCTCTGCCACTGTCAGGTATATATGCCTTATCAGCTCCTTAAGTCCTATTGACAGGTTAGCTTTCCTCCCATTTTACAGAAGTAAAAACTGAGGTTAGCCAGGCGTGGTGGCGCACGCCTGTAGTCCCAGTACTTGGGAGGCAGAGGCAGGCGGATCTCTGTGAGTTCAAGGCCAGCCTGGTCTACATAGTGAGTTCCAGGCCAGCTGGGGCTACAAGGAGACCCTGCTTCAAAAAGACAAAAAAAACCCTGAGGTTCAGAGAGGTAACGTGACCTGCCTGAGGCCACACAGCCAGTGAACAGCAGAGTCAGGGCTTGGAGTCCATGTGTTGGGTGCTCTCTTGTGCCCGCTGGGCACCACACAACCTCCTAGGAAACCCCCACCATCTGTGCGTCCTCACTTGGGTTCTCATCCCCATCCCAGGGACTTGGTTTTCTATCTGGGAAGTAGCACACTAGGTCAGAGTTAGGACCAGGGTGACCTCCTCCATTGGTGGCTCCCAAAATGCTGTTCAGGCAGCTTCTTATTACATCCCCCTAATGACCCTGTTTGACAAGGAAGGAAACTGAGGCATCATTTCGGGGGTATGGGGAATGTTCCAGATCATGGCCTTGGGGCCTCCTGAGGGCTCAGGCTGGTCAGGGCATTAGATGGTGAATTCCCAGAACAGGGAAATCTGGGGAGGGGGTGGGACAGGAAAAGGACAGACAGGTGACCAGGGGAGGGCACTGGAGCCAGGACATGGGCTCCAGTCCCTGTTTCTCACAACAGAGCAAGTTCCTGAAAGAGGAGACCTGGAAGTCCCTGTGTCCCCCCTTAGGCTCAGCCTGCGCCCTGCCCAAACAAACAGGAAATGCCAGGCAGGCCCCCACACCCGCTAGGGCCGTGGGAAGGCTCTCAAAGAGGCCTCTGCAGTGTCTGGGCCCATGATGGATGCCTGATGTGGGCAAGGGCCTGCCCCCCTCCGGGCCTCTGTCTCCCCATCTCTAGTCACAGCTCTGGACAGACAAGCTCTGCCACCTCTGGGCTGTGTAATCTGGGGCAGTGACTGTCCCCACTTTCTCTTGTGCTTCCTCTACTGAGCTACTGTGATACCGGCAAGGAGGGGAGGGAAAGGCTGGGTTCTAGAAAGCTCATCACTGGGGAGGTGGGAGGAGAGGGCATCTCAGTGGCAGTGTGCTGGCCTAGCCTGCATAAGGCCTCAGGGTTCCAGCCCAGTATTACCCCTACACACATCAGAAAGGATCACAAGTCCTCTGCAGATGGTGCCCAGGTTTTCCCTGGGCACTTTCTGTGCCTCAGTTGCCCCTCTGTAGGCCAAGCTGCCACACTGGCTGCATCTGTGTTACTGCTGGAAAACACTGGCAGCTTGGGATGGCAGAGGCAGGGTGGCAGGGAGGTGGCATGATGGGAGGGCACAGGCTTGCAGAACCTTGGTCCTAGACCCCACAGAGGCTGGGAAAGTAAGATCCTCCAGGTCCATGCGTGCCCAGAACTTGGGAGTTGGGAGGTGGAGGTAGGAGGATCCGAAATTCGAGGTTATCCTGCTCCTCCTAGTGAGTTTGAGGCCAGCCTGGACTTCATGAAACCAGGTCTCAAAGCAACATGGCCCTCCCCCCAGGTTCCTCTGAGGCTCCAAATGCAAAGTCGGTGTCTGTATTGGGATCTGTCCCCAGGCACCGGCAGAGAACTGGGTAATGGGCTGTCCCTGCGCCTCCTACCTGGATTCTTGGCTGGAGAAGGAAATGGACATGTAAGCATGCCAAACCCATGCCCAGAGAACAGCTCACAGACTGCAAATGTCATAGCAACTGTTTCTGAAGACCTGTTACCTGACCCTGGGCCTGCGGTTCCTCCTGTCATGGGTGCCTGTTGAGAGCCCTACAAGGCTGAGTCCTCACCTATAGAGCACCCCCCAGGCACTGAGATTTCCTCTGTTCCCATCTAACACCCAAGAGGTACTGTATACAGTAGGCACTGAGTATCTCAAGCATTTGCCCTGACTCAGGGTCCCAGACATTGAAATCCTGGGTTCTGCAGCCTGCTTCCCATAGTGCTTTGCAAACCCTTGCAGAGGGGCGGTCCCCCAGCCCTAGTTCCCTTCCTGTCTCCCCCACATAGACCCACATGTCAGAAGCTGTAGACAGAACTGAGGGGCTAGTTGGTTGTGCCGGGCCTGGTTTTGGGGACTCTGACTTCGTGGTGAGGCAGGAGCCACAAGGAGCAGCAAGCAGATGTTGACTGACTCAGTTTCTCCGCTAAGTGTGCACTGAAGGGTAAAGAGGGGGTCAGGAGCTACTGCCATAGCCCAGCAGACCAGGATGGTGGCTGGGAGGTAGGTGGTCGGTTCCTTTCCTCACAGCTTCCTCAGAGAGACATCTTGTTTTGGTGCTAGGTCAGAGCAAGCAGGCATCGCCCCACCACTGAACTATGTCCCTGGCCTTTTTTTTTTTTTTGGTCTTTTTGAGACAGGGTCTCCCTGTAGCCCCAGCTGTCCTGGAACTCGCTTTGTAGACCAGGCTGGCCTTGAACTCACAGAGATCTGCCTGCCTCTGCCTCTCAAGTGCTGGGACTACAGGTGTGCGCCACCATGCCCAACTCCTGGCCCTTTTTTTAGGTTTTATTTTGAAATAGGGTCCCTTAAAAATTTTTTCTGCCTTATTTTTTCTTTTCTTTTTTCTTTTAATTTATTTATTTACTTTTGAGATAGGGTCTCCCTAGGCAGTCTTGGCTGGCCTGGAACTATGTAGACCAGGCTAGTTTCAGATCTACCTGCCTCTGCCTCCGGAGTGCTGGGATTAAAGGCATGTGCCACCACACTCAGTCCCTTTCCTTCCTTTTTGAGATGGGGTCTCGCTCTACAGCTCTGGCTGACCTGGTACTCACAGGTAAGCCCATGCTGGACTCAAACTTTTGGCAATCCTCTTGCCTCTGCCTCTCAAGTGCTGGGATTACAGGCCTGTGCCACCAACTCAGACTTCAAGCATCTCCATCCAGTTCAGCAGCAGCAGAGGAATAGGATTCCAAGAGCTGGTGAGTCCCCCAGGGTTCTAGGAGGCCTGGGAAACGCAGCAGCCTTGGGCTGAGGCAAAGACAGGCCTGTCTGGGCCTAGAGAGCTCCCACTGTAGGCCTCCTGCCTAGCTTAGACCTGCTGGAGAAGCCTGAGGGGAGGGACCCTCCCTACTACCTACCCCCCTGCCGGAATCACGCCCCTCAAGGCTTCTTCACCTGGTCAGTGCAGGATCAGGGTGCTGTTACCATCCAACCATTAATGAACTATAATTATAAATCATGAGAAAATTCCACAGCCTGAGGCTGCTAAGGAGAGACTGTGGCTACCTCCATCTTCCAGCTGAAGATAGGGTGTGTGGGAAGGACATCCCTGCCTGAGGTCAGAAGGTGGCAGGATTGCTTTTGGAGATCCCCACCCCCTCCATGCAAGATGTAGAGCTCTAGACAAAAATATGGCCAGGAACAGGGTACTGGGGGGAGAGGGAGCCCAGGCAGCTAGCCTCACATGACAAACAGGGAAACTGAGGCCTCACAGGCTCAGGGTCCTGCCCTTAGACACAGGGAGCCCTGAGGAAGGCTGCCTGGGCCTGTCTCTCTACTCCCATCCCCACCCCCCACATGTTGGGGGCTCTGAGTCCTGCAGGAAGTGGCCTGGGCTGGGATAGGCCAACGGCTTTGATCAGCTTTATGAGCCCTGGCTGTTTACGGAGTGCCCGGCCCCCACCCTGCCACCCAGGGCTGTGTCCTGTCAGTGGCACTTGAAGATATTAGCTGTCCCTGGAGAGTTGGCTGCTGGGCCTCAGCCCCATTTCCTCCAGACTGGCCCTTGGCCTTGGCCCCTGGGAACCTGGAAGGATGGGGGCAGATGGATCGGGGGTTCTATATCTGAGAGCTCATGCCTGCCTCTGCCTTTGTCCTTGCTGCCCTGGCTGACCCTGGCCCACCCTCAGTGCTCTCTACAGGGCACCTGGTTCTCCTCCCTTTCTGGAGCAGCCCTACCCAGCCCAAACCACAGAAATCAATCTGACATCCTCTGCCCTCCATTCCTGGGTGGAAGGCTCTCATTTTTTCCCTATGTGGACCTTCTGCCCTCTTCTCCAATAGAGAGACCTCAGCCATCCTACCCAGGACTAGGCTCCAGCTCTGAGCATGGTTCTGGCACACAGTAGGTGCTCAATAGTTTCCTGAGTGCAAGATAAAATCTTAGGCTGGATGTGATGGTGTTCTCCTGTAATCCCAGCACTCAGGAAGCTGAGGCAGGAGGATCAGAAGTTCAAGGTCATTCTTAGCTATATCATGAGGGTGAGACCTGCCTGAGCTATGAGACTGTCTCATCTCACACCAGAGAGAGAGAGAGAAAAGAAAGATCAAATCTTCATTGGGGAGGGGACCATACAAAGCCTAGGACACACCATACAAAGTCCCCCATGCATGTGCCTGAAAAATTCCCTGGGGCACAAACACTGAGCTGCCACAGAGAGGACTCAGACCTTGTGGATGAGGAAACTGGCTATGGAGGTGGCTGAGTTACCCAGGGCCCCAGACCCCATGGCCTCTGCCCCAGGCCCCACCCCCACCCCCACT
>NW_008340140.1:5949323-6052641 GCF_000622305.1 Nannospalax galili
CAGCCCCTCCCCCACTCCACCTCACACCTGTGTTGGTTCTGGACAAGACGCCACAGGGCACAGGTGTCTGACCAGCTGGGCCGGTTCCAGGAGGGCGCATGTGAGGGCACTTCCCTAGGGGCAATGCTGGGGTGCCTGTGGACACCTGCCCCGGCATCTACCCTGCCTCCCCTCCCCCCAAGCCATTCAAACCCAGTGGTCTCCACCCCCCTATGGTCCCCTGCAGTCATCCACCGGTACAATGGCAGGCTGTTCTCAGAGACAGTCAGGCCCCTTGCCTCCCTGCAGTGCACTCTGTGACCTGAGGCAGGTGCAGCACTAGCTTGGGAAGGAGGTGGCAGGTGGGAGCCAGCCAGCCTGCTCTCTGCAGGCTCCACTGGCAGTGGCTTGCCATCACTGGGCCTTTGCACCTGGGAGGTAATTAGGGGGTGTGCAACAACCCTGGAAGGAATCCCCAAGATCTTCTACTCTAGCTGAGGCAATGGAAGTCCAGAAACAGAGAGGGCAGGGCATTTGCCCAAGGTCACACAGCTAGCAGAATTTGAATCCAAGATTGCACATTTTTCCTGTTCTTCTAACTTGTCTCTCCCTGGGGAATCAAGGTCATTTTTGAGTTTGCTGAAAGCCTACTATGTACCAGGCATTTAGCAATGTTCAAGTCTATTCAGTAGACAGGGACTTTGTGGCGTCCTGTGCCAAGTCTGTGGACAGAGAGAATCTGACAGGAAAGGAACGAACAGCGAAGTCACCTTGGATCTGAAAAGGGAGACCAAGCTGTGGACTGAGGTCCAGGTGCAGGCTGTGGTCTGAGAGGGGTGAGGTCCTGGGGGGAGATAGGGAAGAGGGGGAGGCTGGTGGACCCTAGAGCAAAAGTCCCCAAGTGGGAGTGGTTGGGTCCTCAGAGCAGATATAGAATAGGAAATGGGGACCCAGGTTAGGGGTGCCCTCTGAGTTCTCATTTGGAGAGGGAGGAGCCGTCCCAACACTGCAGGCAGGCTGGGTCTGTGCAGAGTGAGCTGCTGCCCACACTGCCATTGAACAGCCCTTGTAGCTGAGGAAGCCTTCCTGGGACACCCTGTCCCAGGCAGAGGAAAGAGTTCAGAGCTGAGGATTCGCTTCTAGGATCAAGATGAGCCACTGTGTCTCAGGGAGCCTCTGTTTCCCCATGTGCGTAGTGGGTACTCTTGGACTTCCCTTCTCTCTGGACAGCTGGCATTCAGCTGGTGTGGGGTCTCCAGGCTGGTGCCTGTGTGCATGGGGCTTAGCCCCAGAAGGAAGGGTTACCCCAGAGGCTGACACTGTGACCAGGAGCTCTGGGTGGCCCAGAGAGTCTGCAGGTCCTGACAGGTGACTGACTGGGGGACACGATGAGGATGACGAAGGACTTCTCCTCAGAAGCTTCAGCCCCAAGGCCAGTTGCTACCCACCTCAATGGACCTGAGAGAACATGGTTTGTGAGGGTCCAAATTCTCCATCCACAGATGAGGAAAGGAAGGTTCAGCGAGGACCCAGGGTCACAGAGCTAGAAGGACTAAAATTGAATGAGGCTTAGTCAACTTAGATCTCTTCTGCTCAGCAACAACACTCCACACCATTCTTTCATTGTTGAAACAACCCCACAGGCCTGGCAGCACAGTGTGTTCATAGACAGGTGAGGGAACCAGGGCTCGGAGAGAAGCCAGGGCTTTTGCAAGTTAGTAAACAAGTATTTATTGAGTACCTACTATGTGCCAGGTCAAAATAGACAAATAGCAGCCAAAACAAATAAGAGACCCCTACCCACAGCCCCATGGCCCTATGGGAAACAGCTGTTGAAGGTTTCTGGTGATACCAGCCTGTCATCCCAATTACTCACAAAACTAAGGCAGGAGAATAGAAAGTTCAAGACCTGCCTGGGTTACAAAGGGAGTTCTATTCAGCATGGGGAACTTATTGAGAACTTGTCTCAAAATAAAAAGTTAAAGGGGGGGTGGGCATGATAGCTCAGTGGTAGAGTGCTTAGGCTCTGGGCTCACTCCCCAACACCATAGGGATGGCTCAGTGGGTAAAGCACTTCCAGCAAAGGCATGAGGGCCAGAGTTCAGATCCCCAGCACCCATTTAAAGGCAGGTGAGCCTGCCCCACCTGTAATCGGAGGCTAAGACAGGGACTCAGAGCAAACAGGCTAGCTGACTAGCTGCATAGAACTTCAGGTTTGGCAGGAAACCTGCCTCGATATCTAAGGTGGAGAGAGAAGACTCCTGTTGAAATCCCTGGCCTCCCTGAGCACGCACACACACAGGAGCATACACGCATGCAAACACACACGCACACTATGCATTCACATGCAAAAAAAAAAAAAAAAACCCACAAATAAAATAAACAAATAAAGGTGATACTCATGAAGTTTTGCACACAAGCCTGGGTTCATGTGCTGGCTGTGTGACCTTGGGCAAATTCCTTAAGCAGTTCTATCTTACAGGATTATTCAGTTTTGAGCCCAGGGTCTGATGAGCAGCTGCTGTTTTATGGGGTTTTTGTTTTGTTTGTTTTGTCTTTTTGAGACAGAGTCTCCCTGTAGCCCCAGCTTGCCTGGAACTCACTATGTATACGTAGACCAGGCTGGCCTTGAACTCACAGAGATCCACCTGCCTCTGCTTCCCGAGTGCTGGGATTAAAGGCGTGTGCCACCACGTCCAGTTTATGTTCTTTTATTTTATGCCTTCATTTTCTTTTTCTTTCTTTTCTTTTTCTTTTTTTTTTTGGTCTTTTTGAGACAAGGTCTCCCTGTAGCCCCAGGTGCCCTGGAACTCACTATGTAGACCAGGCTGGCCTCGAACTCTGAGATCCGCCTACCTCTGCCTCCCGAGTGCTAGAATTAAAGGCATGTGCCCAGCTTTCTTTTTTTTTAAAAAAGGATCTCACTTTGTTACCCAGGCTGACCTTGAACTGAAAGCTATCCTCCTGCCTCAGCTTCCAGAGTCCTGGAATTACAAGTGTGAACCATTACACCTAGCTTAATTTACAAATCTTTATTGAGTGCCTACTGTATACCAGGGTGTGCCTTGGGAACTAGGTACACAGAAGTGATCAAGGTGACATGATCACTGCCCTCTGACAGCTAAGGGGCATGCACAATCACCTCCAGAGCGCTTTCTCCAAGAAGCTGCCCATGGTGTCCTGGCCTCCAAAAGCCTCACTCTTATACTCTCAGGTGGACGTTGATACCTGCTACAGCCCGGTGCCCACAGCCACTGGCCTAGAGCTGGTGCCAGTTGAGCTGGTAGAAGGCTCTGTGCCTGTAACGTTTTATCCATTAAGCCACCGGCAGTGCCAGGAGCTGGGCAGAGATGACTTTTTCAGGCAGGCAGCCCCACCCTGTTGTCCAGTCTGGTTGTACCCTGGCCAATCCCAGCTCTCCGTGCATTCCCTCCCCCCGACCCAAGGCCTAGCCCATAGGATACAGTGCTTGGTGGGCACTGAGAACTTCTCTAAAGCATCCAGCAAGCTCATGGCTGGGATCACAGGCAGGGACTACACCCTAAGCCAGAGCCCCTGAGGGATGGAACTGGGGGGACCCCATTGACTTCGGCTGGGGTTGAACTAGCATCCTAGCCCATAAGCTTTCCAGTAAAGCTCAGTCTGTCTTGTTTCCCAGGCAGTGGTCCTCCCTGCTGCCCTACCCTTCCTACCTTTCAGCACCTGCCCAGAACCTGCAGGCACGTCAGTTCCGGCTGAATGCAGGGTAAGGAACTGCAGGTACTGGTGTCTTAGGCAAGTCACAGGAGGAGGTACCTGGACATGCTGGGCTACAGCTTCATTCTGAGGGAGCCCCTGGGAATTTGGGGGTCCTGCTAACATTCAGGGGCCCCTTTAGCACTCATCAGAGCCAGACTTGAACCCACACACTTTGTCTGTGGGGCCAGAGGACTCTGGGATGCTGGAATCTCTAGTGGTTTACTTCCTGGTGGTCCTAGGCAAGGCTCTTTCCTGCTCAGGGTCCAAGCTTCTCTGCAGTAAAATGAAGCCAGAGCTGTTTCTCTCATCCTTACATGGGATGAGATGAGGCACAGAGCTGGAGCTCAAGGTCCAGGGCTATCAGCCAGGCCTGCAAGACAGACTTGAACTGAGGATGCCTGGCCTCAGGGGCCACACCTGACTCTAAACAGGGTGCTAGCTATCAGTTCTAACATTAGCTTTATTTTGTTTTGTTCCTTTGAGACTGTCTCACTATAGCCCAGGCCGGCCTCAAACTTACTACAATCCTCCTGCCTCAGCCTCCCAAGTGCTGGAATTACAAGAGTGTACCACCATGCCCATCTTTTTTTTTTTTTTTTTTTTTTTTTTTAGACAGGGGCTTTTTAATCCAGACTACCCTTGTAGTTGTTGCTGACCTTGAATTTCTAACCCTCCTGCCTCCATCTTCCTCGGGCTGAGATTACAGGTATGCACCACCACCACACTGGGTTTACACAGTGCTGGGGATAGAACCCAGGGCTTTGAGCACACCGAGGACCGAGCCACGTCCCCCCCCCCCCCAGCTCCCTGTTGCTGTGCCTTCGTTCCTCACAGTTCCAACTCAGGAATTGTTGGAAGAAAGGGAAAGAATGGAGCCAACCTGGCCCTGGGACAGCTGGCTCGGCTCAGGAAGGAAGCCGGAAGACTGACCAGGTGGCCGGGTCCAGCCCCAGCCTCAGCCTGCTCTCGCATCCTCAGCGGCAAGTTGCTAACTCTGCTTGAAAAGGCAAAACGACTCTGGGAGGTCTTTAAAGTGCTGGAAATGAGTAGACAGTGTCTTCCCAATCTGTCTCCAGACAGACCCCTTAGTTATCTCCTCTCCCCACCCCAGGCTTCCTACTGCTCCCTGAACAGAGCCAGCACATTCCAGCCCCAGGGCCTTTGCACTTGCTGTTCTTGCCTGGAAGCTTTTCCTGACCCTCAGGTGTCCACAGGCTTCCCTCCCTCGTCTCCTTCACAACTCTGTTCAATGGTCATTTTCAGAAGGAGGCCACTGACCCCTCTTCACCCAGGACAGGAAGTGCCTGCTCCACCTTCTTGGCTCTCATCTGACAACATGGTGGCCCCTTCTAAGGATGAGAGCTGTTCTGTTGTTGGGAGTCTCCCCACCAGCTCCAGGGGCCTAAATTCATCTAATATTGGAGTCAAGCATCAAGAATAAAAAAAAATAATGCCAGACGTGATGGCATGCAGGCCTTTAATCCCTGCACTTTGGAGGCAGAGGCGGGCAGATCTCAGAGTTCGAGGCCAGCCTGGTCTACATAGGTCAATATTGCCTCAAAAAACAACAACAAAAACCTTTATTTTATTTTATTATTTTTGGTCTTTTTGAGACAGGATCTCCCTGTAGCTCCAGATGCCTGGAACTCACTCTGTAGACCAGGCTGGCCTCAAACTCACAGAGGATCCACCTGGCTCTGCTTCCCGAGTGCTGGGATTAAAGGCGTGCACCACCACGCCCGGCAACCTTTAATTTTTTATTTTATTGGTCTTTTTTTGAGACAGCCCAGCTGGCTTGGAACTCACTATATAGACCAGGCTGGCCTCCAACTCACAGAGATTTGCCTCCCTCTGCCTCCCAAGTGCTAGGATTAAAGGCATGTGCCACCATGCCCAGCAACAAAAACTTTAAAATGCATGTGAATGTGTCTTAGTAGCATGCATGCAGCATAGGCCAGATCCTCAGCACTGAATAAACACAGGGTGGGTGACAGGCACACACCTGTCATCCCAGCACTCAGGAGATGTAGGCAGGAGGGTTAGAAATTGAAGGTCAGGGCTGGAGAGATGGCTCAGCGGTTAAGAGCACTGACTGCTCTTGCAGAGGACCCAGGTTTGATTCCCAGCACCCACATGATGACTACGAACCGTCCTTAACTCCAGTTCCAGGGAATCTGAAGCCCTCTTCTGACCTCCTCGGCACGGGTGCACTCACACACATGCAGATAATACACTCATACACATAAAATAAAAATAATAAAATTAAAAATTAAGAAAAAAAAGAAGCCAGGCATGGTGGCACATGCCTTTAATCCCAGTACTTGGGAAGCAGAGGCAGGTGGATCTTTGTGAGTTCGAGGCCAGCCTGGTCTACATAGTGAGTTCCGGGACAGCTGGGGCTACAGGGAGACCCTGTCTCAAAAAGACTGAAAAAAAAAAGGAAAGAAATTGAAGGTCATCCTCAGCTACATAGAGAGTTTGAGGCCAGCTTGGGCTGCATGGGACCTTGCCTCAAACAGTATAAAACAAAGCACACAGCCTAGAGTCAGGTGGGACACAACTGTGATCTCAGAACCCAGAACAGACGCCACCCAGACCATAGAGAGACACTATCTGGGGAGAGGAAAAGGAAGAAAACCAAACTACTGTCTGGAATATAATGTGCTTAACAAGTGTTTGCCAACTAAATAGACAACAGATGTAACAAAATAGAAAGGAGTGGAAGGGTCTAGAAAAGACTGGAACCCACAATTAGAATAGAAACAGCATAGTGGGGTGCTGTGACAATCCACACATCCCGGCAGGGCTGTGCTCCATTAGAGCAGCCAGGACCTTCCTAAACCTAACAAGGCAGGTGGAACACCTGGGGAGTCTGTCCTTGGGGGGGGGTCTGTCCTTGGGGAGACTGTCCTGGGGGGGATCTCTCCGCGTGGTCTGTGGGGGGGCATCCTGGGGCTCTGTCCTGGGGGTCTGTCCTACGGGGTCTATCCTGGGGTCTCCTTGAAGGCTAACTGGCCTGAGCAGGGCTCTTCAGCTCATTCTGCCCAATTCCTATCCCTCTGACAGGTCAGAGGTGGTTTCCGGTCTGGACACGGGGAGTGTTCCAGACAAAGACAAGTCCTGGTGAGTCACTGGCTGAGCTCAGACCAATATCCCACAGGCCTATCATGTTGGGGTGGGGACATCCCAGGACTCAAGCTGGAAAGGGTGTGTGTGCTGAGATCGCTCAGCTGACTTCCCCCCTCCCTGCTGTTTGCTTAACCTGTCCCCTGTCCCCCTCCCCACCCTCACCTCCCAAGCCTGCCAAAGGCCCTAGATGGACAGACTTAAGTGAAGGCTGAATGGAGGGCAACCTCAGGAGCCATCAAGGGGAAGGCTGGCCAGGGAATATCCACCTCTACTTGAGGCAGACCCTCTGACCCTGGGAGCCCCTTACAACCTGGGCTCCGGTCCTGACCAAGCCTTGGGCCTCACCTCAGGGCTGAGTAGGGTGGAGATCCTGTCTGCCTCAGAGGGTGGGGGGTACTGGGCCTATTCTGGATCCTGGAGCCTCTCTTAAAGCTCTTCACCCCAACCCTTCAAGCACACAGTGCATTCCTCTCCCAAGTCTACAGGGAATCTAACCAGGTCCCTCTGTTCAAGATTCTCCAGGGCTCCCACCTGTTACAGCAAAACCCAAATCCTGATCAATATGTCCACCACTCTGCTGACCTTGTGCCCTTCCCTTCCCCATTCTGAACCAGTCAAACTAGCCTCTTGGCTGTCCGCATATCATGCCAGCCAAAACCCTGCCCCAGGGCCTTTGCACCCGCCATTTCTTCTGCCTGTGTCTTCCCTGCTGACTCTGTTACGGCACCTCATGCTCTAAGTTCCTCCTCCGGAACAGCTCCTGCGGCAGAGCAGCAGGCGGTCCACACTGTTCACTGTTCCATCCAGTGTGCTCTGATCAGGGTCTGTCCCATTGTAAGCTCTCAGTACTTTGGGGACTGATAAATGAGTGCATGGGTAGGCTGAAGGAACTGGGGAGGGGGAGCGCAGTATAAGATCACACTTGAAGTGGGGAGGCTTCTCTGAGGTAAGACCTTCAGAATGTTCCAGATAGAAGACACAGGAACAAAGGTCCTGAGATGGAACCTGCTCAATGAAGTCAAGAAACAGGTTGTGCTGCAGGGACCCTTTGTGTGTGTGTGGTGGGGAGGACGGCACTAAGGGGTGGAAAGGATCAGGTGGCCTGCCGGTGACCCCAGGGGTATCAGCACCCAAACCACAGGCCCCCTTCCCATCTGGCTGCTGTCCTGCCCAACAAAGGCTGTGACTGAGGTCTCAGCTGTCGAGAGCCTCCCTTCCCTGTCTCTACGGGGCTCCCTGATTTCCTGCCTGGCCTGGCGGTAATGGGACGGGAAACAGTGACTGCCTGTGGCTCTAGAAGGAAGCCCTGGCCCAAGAGTTCACCTCTCAAGGTGCTGCATGTAGCAGCTCTGCTCAGCTGTGCTGTGGGCTTGTGGTGATCATCTTGCCTCGGCCTCCCAGTGGCCACCTTGCCCAGCTGTTTCTCTTTGTTTTTGAGACAGGTCTCAACTGCGTAGCTTTGGCTAGCCTGAAACTTGCTATGTAGACCATGCCAGACTCAATCTCTCGGAGATCCACATGCCTCTGCCTCCTGAGTCCTGGGATTATAGGTGTGTACCACCATACCCAGCTGTGTACAGACTTTGGATAACCACCCCCTACAGTTCTTCTGGGTCCTCTGGTCAGTTTGCATTGAATTTAGGAATTGATGGTTAACACTTTGACTTTTTTGTGTGTGTGTCTTTTTAAGGGTCTCCTTGTAGCCACAGCTGGTCTGGAACTCGCTATGTAGACCAGACTGGCCTCGAACTTACAGAGATCCACGTACCTCTGCCTCCTGAGTGCTGGAACTAAAGGTGTGCACCACTACGCCCAGCCACTTTGACTCACTTTGACTTTTTTTTTTTAAACAGGGTTTCCCTGTAGCCCCAGCTGGCCTTGAACTCACAGAGATCTGCCTGCCTATGCCTCCAGAGTTCTGGGATTAAAGGCTTGTGCTATCACACCTGGCAGCTGGCTAACACTTTGAAAAGCAGCCCTGATCTTTGGGATTCTCACAACCAGATAACAAGAGGCTCTCTGTTGACCCATTCTTCAGAGTAGGAGACTGAGGCTCAGGAGGTAGAGCTCGGGTGTCAAGACCACACTGGTCATGTGAGGGCCAAGGGCTGTGAGATTCTGAACCAACTTGAAGACTTAAAAGAGACAAAGGGGAAAAAGAGAGGGGTGAGAGAGAGGGAAAGAGGGAGAGAGAGGGCAAGAGAGGGAGAGAAAGAAAGAAGAGTTTATCTTTAAGCCAAGACTTCCCTGAGGACATACAACTAGTAGAAAGAGCTGACTCTGGGCCTCCTATCAGTCAGGTACCACCCCAGGAGTCTGGGAAGTGCCCTTCTTAACTGGGGGCTATAAGCAGGCAGGAAGCTGTGAGGCCAAGGCAGCCATGGGACCCAGTACATCTGCCCCTCCCACATAAATGTCACTCGATTCCCTAGCACATCATGGCTGGGCCAGTCTCCAGCCCAGGTGACACATGGGAACTTTCAGCAACAGGCGAGCATTAGAGTCTGGGGGTGCTGAACTGGGCCGGTGCCTGGCAGCACCAGACCAGCTGAGCTCCTGAAACCCACCCAGGAAGGGAAGGGATGGGGGACAGAGCCCCTGAGGACACCTGCCCGAGGGATGGGGCAAGACCAGCATCCCTGAGTTTTCGTCCCTTCCTGTTAGTCTCACTTCACCTGCCACCATAGGTTGCCACTGGATCTATAGACAGCACAGGTGCATGACATACAGCCAGGTGTGGCAGTGTGGCATGCACACCTGTGACCCCACGGCTGGGGTGACTGAGGCAGGAGGATCACTACAGGTTTGAGGCCAGCCTGGGCTACAGAGTAATACCCTGTCTCAGAAAAACAAAGGAATGAATGAATGAATGAATGAATGAATGAATGATGGAAAGAAGGGAGGGAGGGAGGAGAGATCACAGCAGTAGAGGAATGAACAGGGGCAGTGACGGGAGCTGGCCTTGTCTCTTCTTGGCTCAGAAGTCCCTGCTTCCCAGCACATTCCCCCTTGGCCTCCCGACAGTTTCTGGGAGCCAAGGCCACGGTGGGAAATGATTCAGCCAGGCCTGCAGGCTGTCTCCAGCTGCGGCTGGGCCTGTCCACGCTTCCAGGCAGCTCCTGCCCTCCACACACTAACAAACCAAGCCGGCTTCCTTTCAACCCCTTTCATGACCCCTTTCAACCTCAGAACAGCACCCATTGGAGAAACTGAGGCAGGGAGGTGAGGACATAGGTTAACAGATGGAACACACTCCTTGCCAGGACCCTTGCCCAGGGGCCTTTGAACTTGGCTGACATCGCTGGCCAGGCTCAGGGAATTACTCAGCCTGGCTCTACTCTGTGAAGGAAGTTCGTGTCCTGGCAGCCCTTGTCTGTCCCTGGCTCTGAAGCTGGGAACTACCTCCCCCAGGGCCTGTCACTCATGGCAGTGCCAGCAGATGTGGAAACCCAGAGGCTGAGCTGGCAGACAGTGGGTGGCGGGCGGAACTTGTGCCAGAAACACTGGGCTGGCCGAGTGTGTGAAATTTTGTCAGTGCTATATTTCATTCGGTCACTCAACAAACATTCATAGAGGGTCTGCTAGGCCAGGCTCCTAGGACTCATCCCTCGCGCTGGCTTACCAAGGAAGTGGATCAGACTGTGAGTGCTTAGAGAGATCCAGGACACGGAAGCACTCGTGTATCTACCCATTGTCTCCACTGCACCAACTGTGTGACCTGTGAGGGAGACAGGATCCACAGAAAGTCGAAGTGGAGAAGATTGGTGAGCTGATCACACTGGCCTTCAGTGCACATGCTGGACCTGGGGTCCTCCTGGTGACATCTCTCTCATGAGTGCTCACCACAGCCCCAAACAGCAGAGCTCTTACTGTGCAGGTCCCAAAGCATAGAAAGAAAAGGTCAGAATGCTCTCTTTGCTTAGCATATACTCAGGAGGGGCACGCAACACCACTAAGGGTCAGCATCCATCATCTGCGTTCCCTACTGAAACCTTCCATGGGACCAGCAAGTTGGCTCAGTGAGTGAAGGCACTTGCCATGCAAGCCTCGTATCCTGAGTTTGATACCCAGAACCTACCTAAAGGCAGAAGGAGAGAGCCAGCTGTAGTATGGCACATGCCTTTAGTCCCAGCACTCTGGAGGCAGAGGCAAGCATATCTCTGTGAGACTGAGGTCAGCCTGGTCTACACCAGTGGGTTTCAGGCCAGCTGGGGCTACAGGGAGACCTTGTCTCAAAAAGACCAAAAATAAATAAATAAATAAATAAATAAATAAATAACATAACATAACATAATAAATTATTAACAAGTAAATAAATAAGAGGCTGGAGAGATGGCTCAGTGGTTAAGAGCATTGGCTGCCAGAGGACCTGGGTTCGGTTCCTAGCACCTACATGGCTGCTCATAACCATCTATAACTCCAGTTCCAGGGGATCTAACACTGTCTTCCAGGCACATGTATGAGACACTTACATATATGCAAGCAAACACTCATACACATAAAAATAAATAAATTCCTGCCAGGCGTGGTGGCACACGCTTTTAATCCCAGCACTTGGGAGGCAGAGGCAGGCGGATCTCTGTGAGTTCAAAGCCAGCCTGGTAGTGATTTCCAGGACAGCTGGAGCTACAGGGAGACCCTGTCTCAAAAAGACCAAAAAATAATAAATAAATTTTATTATTTTTATTTTTCACGTGTATGAGTGTATTGCCTGTATGTGCGTAAGTGCACCTATGTCATGCAATACCTGCAGAGGTCAGGAGAGGGTGTTATAGCCCCTGAAACTATAGTTATAGGTGATTGTCAGCTGCCATGTGGGTGCTGGGAATTGAACCCAAGTCCTCTGCAAAAGCATCCAGTACTCTTAACTGCTGAATCATCTCTCCAGCCCCTATTTATTATTTTTATTTATGTATGTATTTATGCAAGTTAATTTATGTGCTCCACAAGCATGCAGGTGCCTTCAGAGGCCAGAAAATGGTGTTGGAAATGGAAGTGGAGTCAATAAATGGTTGATAGCTGTCATGTGGGTGCTGGGAATTGAACCTGGGTCCTCTACAGTAGCAGCAGGTGTTCTTAACCACCAAGCCATCTCTCTAGCCCTGAGCCTCAGTTTTATCATCTAAAATATTAATAATAGCAGGGCATTGTAGTACATTGTCTATAATCCCAGAACTTGGGAGGTCGAGACAGAAGAATCAGGAGTTCAAGGTCATCCTGAGTTATATAGAAGGTTTAAGGAGAGAGAGCCTGGGCTGCATGAGATTCTGTCTCAGAACGGAAAAGCAAAACAAGAGGGGGAGGGAGGGAGAAAGGGAGGGAGGGAGAGAGGGAGGGAGGGAGAGAGAGGGACAGTGGCGGAAAATGAAAACTAAGAGTATCTGTCTCATGGGGCTATTTCTCCCAGCAGAGGACCAATCACAGAGCCTGGGACACAGCAATAGATTTGGCTGTATAAGCTTTTTGTGCCCATTTCCTGGGTGAATGAGCAGAGCACCAAAGGGACTGCCTGGGGTGAGATGCCAGCTGGGTTGGCACTGGAGTCTAGGTTCTGACGGGAGCTGCCCACCCCCCACCCCCCTGTTCCATCTCAGCCCCTTGCAGCTTAAGGTGCAAGCTCTGCCTCTGACAAGCTCTGCCTCTGACTGCACAGCTTTAACCTTGGTCTTTGCTGTGACTTAAATGTTCCCACCAAACTTGTGTTGGAATTTAATTATGAGACAGTATGTGGAGGGACTGCCAGGCATGGTGGCACATGCCTTTAATCATGGCACTCGAGAAGCAGAGGCAGGCAGATCTCTGTGAGATTGAGGTCAGTCTGGTCTACACAGTGAGTTCCAGGCCAGCCTGGGTTGCAGAGAGACCCTGTTTCAAAAAAAAAAAAAAAAAAAAAAAAGACACACACACACAAAAATGTATGTGGAGGGACTAACTAGGTGTGATGTTTGAGACTGAGTTTCTCGAAGCCCAGGAACCTCAAAGTCAATAGGTAGATGGGGATAACCTTGAACTCTTACCTCCACCTCCTGAGTGCTAGGATGACAGGCGTACATCACCATGCCCACACCAGGTGGAAATTATTTTTTTACTTCTTCACATTTTATTGATTTAGTGTGAGGTGGAGGTGGGGGTAGAGGTCAGAGGGCAACTTGGCATTAGTTCTCACCCTCCACCAGGCTGGGTGGCAAGCTCCTTTACCCACTAAGTCATCTCACCAGCCCTGATCAGGTGGGACTTTTAAGACATGTTTTGGCTGGAGAGATGGCTCAGCAATGGCTACTCTTGCGAAGGACCCTGTTTCAATTCCCAGCACCCATGTGGCGGCTAACTGTCCATAACTCCAGTTCCAGGGGAATCTGATGCCCTCTTCTGATCTCCTAGGGCATTGGTGCACTTACGTACACTTATAATACACATAAAATAAAAATAATAAAGTATTTTTAAGAAATGTTTTGAGACAGGTAAGGCATAAGCCTGAATCCCGGGTCTCCAAAGGCAGAAGCAGGATATGAGTCAGAGGTGAGCCTGTACAAAACAAAATGAGGTTCTGCTCTTGAGGGCTGCATCCTCAGTCTGTCCACTTGGTCAAGGTTTGGGTTCACAACTGTCTAGGAGCGAGCTCTCTGTGTTATGACCATCTTGGCTCTCTGTATTGTGACCCTGCCGACAAGAAGGACTTCAGCAGACACAGCCCTTGACCTTGAACCTCCAGAGTCTGGACCCACATAGGCAAGCCTCCACTATGTGAAAACCCTGTTCTGCAGTGGTCCCAGTAAGAATGCCCTGCAAGATCCTTGTTGTAAACCCGGCGTAGTGGTGCACACCTAGAATCCCAGCACTCAAGAGGTGGAGGTGGGAGAAACTGCCTTGGGTTCAAGGTCTGTTTGGGCTACAAAGATTGTTCCAGGTCAGCCCTAGTAGCACATCTAAACCATCTCAAGGACTGGAGAAGTGGCTCGGTGGTTAAGAGCGTGTATTGCTCTTCCAGAGGACCTGAGTTCAATTCCCAGCAACTATGTTGGGTGGCTCACTAGAGGCCTCTGTGGAAGCAGGAGGATAACCATGAGTTCAAGGCTGTACCTATAACTCCAGCTCCTGGGGGATCCATCAGCTCTGGCTTCCACAGGCACCTGCATTCATATGCACACCTCCTGCCACAGAAACACAGATATATAACTGAAAATAAATCTTAAAAAATATTGTAAAAGAGGCTGAAGAGATGGTTCGGTGGTTAAGAGCACTGACTGCCCTTGTAGGGAACCTGAGTTCAGTTCCCAGCACCCACATTGAGGCTAGCAATCACCCATAACTCCAGTTCCAGGGCATCTGAGGCCCTCTCCTGGCCTCTGAGGTCACTGCACATACATGGTGCACTTACATGCATACAGACAAAACACTCATACACATAAAGTGAAAATAAATAAATCAAAAAAATTAATGTTTAAAAAATTAAAAATAAGCCAGGTGTGGTGGTGCACGCCTTTAATCCCAGCACTCGGGAGGCAGAGGAAGGTGGATTTCTGTGACTTCAAGGACAGCCTGGTCTACATAGTTCCAGGACAGCTGGGGCTACAGGGAGACCCTGTCTCAAAAAGACCAAAAAAAAAAAAAAAAAAAATTAAAAATAAAACACCCTTGAGGCCTTTGGGAAGGGTCCTAGAACTGCCAGCCCTCCAGGGTGCTCCAGCCTATCCTGGGCCCACGCATGAACACAATGCAGTGAGTGCCAATCCCCACGGTGTACTATTGGGGCACACAAGCACCTGCGGCCATGTGGGGGCTTGGCACAGCCAGGTGGGCCTGGCACTGGGATAGCAAGCTGGAAACCAGCTCAGGACTGGTCCTGAGGCTGAAGGAGGCTGGGTAAGTTCAAACAGGTGGCTCACAACTGTTTGAGACAGGGAGGGGGGGTGGCTAGGAAGAAAAAGAGAGGGGCAGGGGTCTGGTGGTGCAGGCCAGTACCCTCAGCTCGAGTTCAAGGCTTGCTTGGGCTACAGAATGAGTTCAAAATTAGCCTGGGCAATTTAGAAACCCTGTCTCAAAATAAAAAGTAAAAGAAGGCTGGGGATGTAGCTCAGTGGTGGGGTTCCCTCCCCAGCACTGCAAGAGAAGAAGGAAGGGAGGGAGGGAGGGAGGGAGGGTAAGGTAATGTTGCTGGATGTGGTGGCTCACACCTGTAACCACAGCTTTTCCAAGACTGAAGCAAACCTTGCATGCACATATGGTGCACATAAACTCACACAGATACACACCTGCAACATAAAATTAAAAATAAATTAGGCAGAGGCAGGTGGATTTCTGTGAGTTCAAGGCCAGCCTGGTCTACGAGCAAGCTCCAGGCCAACTGGGGGTAGAAGGATACCCTGTCTCAAAGAGACAAAAAAAAAAGACTGAAGCAAGAGGATCACTGAGCGTTCAAGGCCATCCTGAGCTACAGAGTGAAACCCTGTTTCAAAACGAAAAATTAAAATTAAGAAACAGGGGCTGGAGAAATGGCTCAGCAGTCAAAGGCACTGGCAGAGGACCTGAGTTCAATTCCCAGCACCCACACGGCAGCTAACAACTGTCTATGACTCCAGTTCCAGGGGATCTGACAGCCTCTTCTGACTTTCTTGAGCACTGCACGACACGGGTGCACTTACATGCAAGCAGACAATACACTCAAACACATAAAATAAAAATAAATAAAACGTTTAAATTTTAAAAACAAAGAAAGAGAGAAAGAAAAAGGAAGGACAGAGAAGAGGGGAGGGCTAAGGAAAGACTTCTCCTCTGTCCCAGGCCTGGGCCGCGCTGCAGCCAGACCACAGGCCTCTCATTTTCCACCGATTTTTCCGCCAGAGGCAGGAAACTCTCTCCCTTGGGAAACTGAAATAGCTGCTGCGCTGCAGTGCAGCGGGGCTGGGGGCGGAGGCGGAGGCCGGGAGGGATTTACACCCCACTCCGCAGCGCCTGGAGGTAGAGGGCACCTCGCTGGCGCCAGTCAGCCTGGGTGTGAGTCCCGGACTGACTGCCTCTGCACCCCTCACTCAGTAGGGATGGGTTACGGCTGGGGCCCAGCTGCGTTCAGGGGCTCCAGTCTGGCCACAACTGGCTTTCTCCACCTTACCAGGCCCCTTGCTTCCCCTTACCCTGGCTGTATGAACCTCACATCAGGCAAGGTGAACCCCAAACCAGGCTAGGTGAACCCCACATTTAGGTTTCCATCCTGGGGGGACTGGCAACTCCAGTAAATAGGATTGTCCCTAACAGGGGCCAGCGAAAAATCCTAGGGCTGGCTGTCCCCGGCTGGGAGCATGTAGTGTTCTGATTGGCCAGTTCTGGGTCACATGCTCATCCCTAAGGATGGAATAGGCTCTATCCAAAACCTTTGGACTGAGACCCAGAGAAAGAAGTGGGTGGGGGCAGAATCAATAGCATATCCCCTACAGGGGCCCACAGGGAACAAGGCTAGAGAAAAGGCTGCTTAGCATTTATTGAGCACCTAGTATGCACCAGACACTTCATGGGATGATCTTTAACCCACTTACAGTTCTCTGAGAACAGAAAAGCCAGACTCAGAGGAGATGGCTGACCAGATCAAAGCCACCAGAGTCAGGGATGGATTCTTGCTTCAAGAATGACTCCCAGTTGATCATGGAAGACCCACTCCGTAGACACTTCTGAGGACAGGATGGGTGACCACCTGAGGTGTCCACCTAAGGGATCCAGACACTTGCTGAGAGTCACACAGCAGGGAGGGAAGAGCCAGGGTCTGGCCAGAGCAGGAGTCGGGGAACCCAGGCTCCAGACCAGGCCACTTTCCAGGAACCTTGAGGACCCCAGGCCAGGCCAGCTGATCCAGGTATGCTGATGTCATCTAGCTGTGATAAGCACCAGACCAACAGTGCATCTGGGTAAGCCAGGCCTCTCTGCTCTCTGCAAAGCAGTCTCCAGAGCTGTCTACTGGAGCCTTCAGAAGCTTCTAGAAGTCCAAATGAGTGTGAGGAAGTCCTCACTTAGGTCACTCTGCTGGGGGGGGGGCACACTTTTACCACCAGATGCCAACCTCACCATGACCTGGAGACAGGGAGGTGCGGTATTATCAGTCAGTCCAATCTCCAGAAAGGAAACTGAGGCACACAGGTTTCCAACCCAGGCAGGGGTGGAACTCTGAGCCCCATTCCAGTTAGGCCAGGGCTCTGCCACTGAGCCACATGCCAGTCGGAGCCACAGCTCTAACACCGGCTCAGAGTCTTGCAGGCAACCAAGGTCAGCTGCAGTTACTGTCACTGACCCCTAAGGCTGGTGACCTCTGCCCCAGCATGGGCCAAAGTCTAATATTAAATTTTGAACAGCCACCCTGTTGGGACACTACTGGGGAAACTGAGGACCAGAGTGAATGTGTGTGGTGCACAGCTCCAGGGTCAGCTGTGGTTCTCAGACACACACACACACACCCACACACGCACACACACTCAGTCCCCTGTGAGGCTGAGGCCTGTCTCCCGCTGGCTCCATGCTGGCTCCACACTGGCTGTGGGACATTTGTTATAGTGTCAGCTCCAGCTCCCACCCCGATGGGGGGCCACAGGCAGGGGGCTTCCTGGCGCTGGGAGGGAGGAATGCACCCCCGCCCCCAGCCCCATATGGCCTCCATCCTGTCCCATCTGCTTTCCATTGCCCAGCACCCAAGGAGGGGCTGCTGGAGCCCGCCTGCAGGGGTGTGAAGTTTATGTGACCGGGTCTGGAGCCGGCGGTGACAGGGCCACACACACACATACAGACACACACCGGACACCCCACCCCACACCAACCCTGCTACATGTGAACATGTCACTCCACCCTCATGTGCCCTGAATGCACTTGCATTCTCACACCCACACCACCCCATCCCAGAGGTTGTCTCCAACTTGAGAGACCCCCCCCATTCAGACACTAACACCAGCAACTGCCTCACCAACACACACACACATACACACACACACACACACACACACACACACACACACACACAGAGAGCACTCCACTCCCAGAATCCACCTCTGCATGCAGATATGCTCACACACACATTTCTGCCCCAACACATATACCCACTCCAACTCAAAATAGTGACTTACACACAGGCCCAAATCTCAGAGAGGTCACGAGGTAGGGAAGGAGCCCCTGTGCCTCCCAGGCCCAGGATGGCTGTCCATTCCCCTCAACCCACTGTTTTTATCCCTGTATCTCCTACACCCCAAACCTGGTACTGCTGTGGGAGCCCTGAGTCCCACACCTGCATGATGTATATCACACTCCCTCAAGTCTCCTCAGCCCTTTCCAGGGCTCTGTGGCACCTTCTTCAGGAGAGATCTGGAGCCTGAAACAGGCCTGCTGGTGTCTGTACCAGGCTCTCTCTAACAGGCTCTCACAGTAGTCCAGGCTGGCCTGGAACTATGTAGATCAGGCTGAGCCTCAAACTCACAGCAACCTTTCTGCCTCCGCCTCCCTAACTAGTGCTGGGATTACAGGTGTTAGGTACCAAGTCCAGCTGAACAGTACATCTCAGCCCTGCATTCCCTTCCCTTATAGCAGACATGGGGAAAAACCACGTTGGCAGAAGATGGATGAATTGTGGCCTGTCACTTGGGAGCCCCGCCTACACCTCTCTGCATGCATGCTTCCAACCTCAAGTGACCATGGGACTGGGAGGCTGCTCAGGGAGAGTGTGTGGTGTCTCAGTGAATGAATGAATGAATGAATGAATGAATGAGTGAATGAGCGAGCCAGGACTCAGGCCCAGGTCTCCCATCACCCTTGAGCTCTAGGCCACTCTGCCTGTGAAAACCCAATGTCTGTGCCCTGTCCCCGGAAAGAGGACCCCAGGGTCTAGAAGGCCCTGCTGCACACACCATCCAGGTCAGGGGCTAGGAACTTCTGGACCAGCCCAGGGACAGTCCAGCCAGCTGCCCTGCCAGAAAGGAGCCAGAGCCCCGTTTACAACGTGTGAGAATTCTCACTGGCGGCAGTGCAGGCGGAGCGGCTCTGGCTCCCAGGCCCCCACCCTGCTGCAGTCTGTCCTACAGCAGCTGAAAATGAGCTTTCCCTGAGGTGGGAACAGTCTGTGCATTCTGGCCCTCCATCCCTGTCCCTCCACTCACCTGGCTTTCTGCCTGTCTGCAGCTCAGGAAATGTGTCCCTGCTAGCCAGAAACCAAGTCATCGGGGACAAAAGCACAGCTTTGTCCCCCCCACTGCCTGGCTTTGACCATTCACTGGCCATTCACTGTTCTTCCATTTAGGAGTACCTACTACTGTGTGCCAAGGCAGGTACAGAGGCTGTGGCTGAGAGCAAAGACTCCTACCTCATTGAGACTCCAGGAAGTAGAGGAACAAGATAGTATATAATGTGGTCAGATGTGGTAACCCATGCCTGCAATCCCAGCACTCTCAAAGGATCAAGACCAGCCTGGTGAACATAGTGAGTTCCAGGCCAGCTCAGGTTACATAGTGAGACCCTGTAGCCCTGAATAATAATAATAATAATAATAATAATAACAGTCATAATAATAATAAATAGTAATGTGGCTGAATTGGTGGCACACACCTCTAACCCCAGCCAACTGGGAGTCAGAGGCAGGATGGAAAATTGGAGGCCAGTCTGGTCTGCATAGTGAAACTCTGTCTCAAAACAAACAAACGGGGCTGGAGAGACAGCTCAATGGTTAAGAGCACTACTGCTCTTGCAGAAGACCTGGGTTCAGTTCCGACCACCCACATCAGGCAGCTCACAACTGCCTGCAACTCCAGTTCCAGGTGATCCAATGCCTTCTGGCCTCCACAAGTACCTGCATGTATGTGGTACATATAAACTCAGGCAGGCACACACATACACTTAAATAAAAATAAATATTTAATATTTATTTATTTTTAAAAATATTTACAGGTTTCCCACACCTTCCAGCATTTTGGAAGGTAGAGGCAGGAGGATCAGGACCTCAAGGCCAGCCTCAGTCATATAATGAGTTCAAGACAAGCTTGAGCTAAAAACAGGGCTGGTCAGATGGCTTAGAGTATAAAATGCTTGACAACAATCCTGATAAACTGAGTTCAATCCCCATTGCCCAGGCAAAGGTGGGAAACTCCACAAAATTGTCCTCTGATTTCCACATTACAATACAATAAAATGAAAGCCAAAACAAGGCTGACAAGATAAAGAAAGTCACTTGATGCTAAGCCTGAGGACCTGAGTGATCCCTGGAACCCACATGGTAGGAGAGAACCAACTCCTGAAAGCTGTGTCTGACCTCCACACAAACACTGTGGTATATGCACTGCCCTCCAATAAATACAAATGAAATTTTTTTTTTTTTTTTTTGTCTTTTTGAGACAGGGTCTCCCTGTAGCCCCAGCTGTCCTGGAACTCACTATGTAGACCAGTCTGGCCTTGAACTCACAGAGATCCGTCTGCCTCTGCCTCCCAGGTGCTGGGATTAAAGGTGTGCGCCACCATGCCCAGCAAAAATGAATTTTTAAGAATTTAAAGTGGAAAACACCTTTAATCCCAGCACTTGGGAGGCAGAGGCAGGCAGATCTCTGTGAGTTCAAGGCCAGCCTGATCTATATAGCCAGTTCCAGGCCAGCTGGGACTACAGGGAGACCCAGTTTCAAAAAGACCAAAGAAAATTTTTTTGTGTGTATATTTGTGTGTATGAGTTTTGCCTTCATGTATGTCACTGCTGTCATGTGTGCAATCCCCATGGGTGTCCAGAAGAGGGCATCAGATCCCCCAAAACTGGAGTTTGTGATGGTTGTTAACCATCTTGTGGGTCCGGGTAACTGAACCTAGGCCCTCTGCAAGAGCCAGTGCTCTTAACTGCGCTCTGAGCCAGCTCGCCAGTCAGGAGCGAGCACTCTTTACTTCCGGTCTTCTAGTTCTGGGTTTTGGTGGGACATGCCGTCCTGGGGTTCTCTGCCTTCCCTTCCCTGCTCACTGTCCCATACCTCCAACCATGATGTTAATCGTGGGGCCCCTGAACCAGTTTGAGCAAGCGTCTCGTATTCAGGGGCTCAGTTCTGAAGCAGCCCCCAGGGCAATGGTATTAGACAGTGAGGCCTCATAGGGGATTAAGTGAGGAGGTCTCCAACCTGTGACTGGACTCGGTCACTCCAGGGGGTGGTTGGGGAGAGGTTGGGAGGTCTCCTCTTGCTCTCTCTTACCCTTGCAGACCACAAAGGCCACATGCTGGGCCACCAGCATCATGAGCGAAGCAAGTGTCTTGGATTTATATGTGACCCTGCTTCAGGAGGAGACTGGAAAGGCGCGGGTTTTGCCCTGCAGCCCTCACTGCCAGGGAGGCCGGGAGTCCAGAGCTGGTGGTCCCACTCCCTTCTCCCCACTGCCTGGCTCCTTGCCTCTGCACAGAAGAAAAGACAGTTTCAGAGAGGCCCTCAGGTGGTTCAGGCAGCACCATAGCAACCCGGGACTGGTGCGCTGCTCAGCCAGATTCCAATCCTTCCACTTTACTTAGGCCTGGCAGCACCCACGATCACCCACCACCCTGATTTCAAGTGTGGCTCAGTTTCCCTAGGCTGCCGGTGACACCCTGGAATATGGATGTGGAAGTGGATGTGGTGTGTGTGGGGGGTGCAGACCTGTAATCCCAGCACTGGGGAAGTGGAGGCAACAGGATCGGAAGTTAAAGGTCATCCAAGTTACATAGCCAGTTGGAAGCTAGCCTGGGCTACATGTGACCCTGTGTCAAAACACCAAAAGGAAAAAAAACAAAAAAAACAAAAACTGTGGATGGCTGAAAGTCTGCTGTGACCAGGGCCCTGCCACCCCTCGGACAGCCGCTCTGTGGCCTCCATCCCCGGCCTCCCCCTGCCCAGCCGTTGCCGACGCCCCCCGGCGCCCCGCCCCCCCTCCCCTTCCGGCCCCCCCGCCTCCAAATTTTCCACGCAGGGTTTAGCTGGCGGCGCGCTGTCTGCGGCCCATGAAGGCGGCCGTGTGCTGCACCGCGGGGAGCGGGGGGCCTGCAGGGGGGCGCGGAGGCTGCAGGGGGCCGGGACCCCACAGCGGTGCGCAGCCCAAGAAGGCTGGGCTTGAAATGAGTAGGGAAGGGGGGCCTGTGATCCCAACACTAGGGAGGTGAAGGCAGGAGGATCAGGGGGGTCAAGTCCCGGCTCAGATGCATGGCAAGTTTGAGGCCAGCCTGGGCTACTTGAGACCTTGTCTCAAAAAACAAATAAAAGAAAGAAAGAGAGAGAGGGAGGGAGACAGAGAAAGCAAAAAAAAGGATTGAGAAAGAGAAGACTAAGGTCACCCAGGAGGGTTTGCTCTCAGCTCAGGGTTTCCTTGGCTAGGGAAGGGATCAGAACACAGAACACCCAATCCACCCTCCTGTGGTGACACATTCCATGGGAGAGCCAGACATTGGCAAATAAACACCTAGACACCATGCCAGATGGCAGGGTACTGGCCGTGGGAGGGGGTGGGGTGTAAAGGTGCTGGGAGGGTGGGAGAGCTTGGTTGGGGGGGGCATAAAATCATTGCAGGGTGGTCAGGGAAGAGCTCTGGGAGGGTTGGATCTCAGTAGACAGCAAGGGGGTAGCATTCCAGGAAGTGGAAACAGCCTGTGCAAAGGCCCTGAGGCAGGGGCACCCAGCTTTCCTTTGTCACTTATTATAGACACTGCCCACTCTCTTTCCTTTGAGCCACTTGCTATTCCAGAAATTTGTGTAATTTCCTTTTCCAGCTGCCCAAATACATGAGGAGGCTTAGTCAAGATCCCTTCAGCAGGTGGGAAACTATGCTGGGGTTTGAACCATTTTTTTTAAGACTTATTATTTTTATTTTATGTGTATGAGTGTTTGTCTACATGTATACATTTGCACAGTGTGCATGCATGCAAGCTTGGTGCCCACAGAGGGCAGAGGAGGACTTTGGATTCCCTAGAAAGGGAGTTACAGGTGGTTGTTAGCTCCCATGTGGGTACTGGGAACCAAATGTAGGTCCTCTGCAAGAGCAGCCAACGGCCCTAACCACTGAGCCATCTCCAGCTCCTGAGCCATGGTTTCTGATTCATCCCTGCTTTCCTACCTTTTTAAATTTTTTTAGTTCTTTTGAAGCCAGGGCCTCATGTAGCCCAAGTTGGGTCAAACTATGTAGCCAAGGATGACTTTGATCTTCTGATCCTCCTGACTCCACCTCCCACATGCTGGGATTGCTGGCATGGCACCAACCAGCACCACAAGTGCCACCACAAGTGCTAGGGGCAGAACCCAGGGCTTTGTACTTGTTATGTAAGCACTCTACCCACAGACTGAGTTATCCTCAGCCCAAGACAGGGTCTTGATATATAGTCCTGGCTACATGAGCTTCTGTCTCATAAACAACAACAAACCCAAAACTAAACAGCTTTCAAGATCAATTTAAAATAGAAAATTTGATTATTATATATCTTCACTAATTAATATATATTGTTTAGCTTCTAGATAAGTACCTAGAAAGATAGTCAATTTTATCAGGGTTAGGAAATGCAAGTTAAGATTATGAGATGAGGGGCTAGAGAGATAGCTCAGTGGTTAAGAGCACTGGTTGCTCTTGCAGAGGACCCAAGTTCAATTCCCAGCACCCACATGTTGTCTAACAACCATAACTCCAGTTCCAGGGGAATTCAGCGCCCCCTTCTGATCTTCATGGGCACTGCATGACATGGGTGTGTTTACATATATGCAGACAATACACTCATACCCATAAAAATAACAAATAAAATATTTTTTAAAAAGATTATGAGCTGAGGGACTGGAGAGATGGCTCAGTGGTTAAGAGCACTTGCTGTTCTTGCAGAGGACCTGGGTTCAGTTCCTAGCACCCACATCAGGAGACACATAACCACCAGTAAGTACAGCTCCTGAGGAATTTGATGCCTCTGGCCCCTGGGGGCACCTGCACTGCCCTGCACATACAAATACACATACATAATTAAAACATAAATCTCTCTGTCTCTCTCTTTTTTTTTGATACAGGGTCTCCCTGTAGCCCCAGCTAACCTGGAGCTCACTCACTATGTAGAACAGGCTGGCCTTGAACTCACAGAGATCCTCCTGCCTCGGCCTCTAGAGTACTGATATTAAAGTTGTGTGCTACCATGCTTGGCTTAAAAATAAGTCTCTTGGGGCTGGTGAGATGGCTCAGCAGCTAAGAACACTGACTGTTCTTGCGGAAGACCCAGGTTCAAATCCCAGCACCCACATGGCAGCTAACAACTGTCCATAACTCCAGTTCCAGGGGATCCAACAGACTCTTCTGTCCTTGCGGGCATTGCATGACACCGGTGCACTTATCTACAAGCAGACAATACAGGCATACACATAAAATAAAAATAATAAAATATTAAAAAAAAAATAAGTCTCTTAAAATGAATAAACAAAAAGAAAATTTAAAAACTGGCAGAGAGGTGTTGACAAGAGTGTGTGGGCACATTCACACACTGCTGAACACGTGTTGTGTGTGGTGGATGGGTTCCATGCCCAGGACCTGGGGAGGCAGAAGCAGGAGGATCAGAAGTTCAAGGACACACACACCTCGGCACACAAGTGCCTGCCCTCACATTCACGCAGACAATAATTTTTTTTAATATTAAAAAATTTAAAGGCAAGAAACAGACAAAAAAGGAAAAGAGATGCACGCTGTCCTTTCCTCCCTGAGGGCCCAGTTCCCTCCATCCTGCACCCTCCACCCTAGCCTCCCTTGGCCCTGTCCCCTAGTCACACTCCAGCCCCGCCCAGCCACAGACACCTGGGGCCCATTCCTCCCTCAGCTGACGGGACCCACTCCAGGCCACAGGTGCCTCCTGTCATCTCCCACTTCCGTGGCTCAGTGGCCTTGAGCTGTTTCCCAAGTGCAGCCTGAGGGAAGTCAAGACTGTGTCAGTCCTCCACGTAAATTCCCCCGTGGCTTCCCCTGGCTTAGAATAAAATCCCAATGCTGGGCCCTAGACCCCAGAAACCTTGCCCACCTCCCCAGTCACATTGATCCAGCTGCCATTTCACTTGAAAAAAAAATTATTTTTTGTCTTTTTGAGACAGGGTCTCCCTGTAAGCCCAGCTGGCCTGGAACTCACTATGTAGACCAGGCTGGCCTTGATCTCATAGAGATCTGCCTGCCTCTGCCTCCCAAGTGCTGGGATTAAAGGTGTGTGCCACCATGCCTGGCTTGACTTTAAGAAAAATTAATCAGTTGATGTTTTGGTCTTTTTGAGACAGGGTCTCCCTGTAAGCCCAGCTGGCCTGGAACTCACTGTGGAGACCAGGCTGGCCTTGAACTCACAGAGATTCGACTGCCTCTGCCTTCCAAGTGCTGGGATCAAAGGCATGCGCCACTGCACAGGCTCTAACTTTTTATTACATTTTAAAATGTATTATGTGTATGTTTGTGGGTTCGAGTACCATGGCATGTGTGTAGAGGCCAGAGGACAACATGCAGGAATCTGTTCTCTCCTTCCATGGTGTGGGTCCGTGGGATCAAACTCAGTTTGACAGACTTGGCAGCAGGCGTCTTTATCCACTGAGGCATCTCACCAGTCCTTATTTTTATTTTCATTTTGAGTCAGGGTTTTGTATAGCCCAGGCTGGCCTTGAACTCCCTATGTAGTAAAAGGATACCCTGAACTCCTGCCCCTCCTGCCCTGGTCTTCTTAGTGCTGGGCACACACCCCCATGTCAGGTGTATGTGGTACTGGAAATCAAACCCAGAGCTTTGTGGATGCTGGGCAAGCCCTCTACCATCTACTGTTTCTTGAACACAAACACTTGACACCCAGGCCTTTGCCAGCTCGCTCTTCTCTCTGCTCAAGGTCTTCAGGAAGTCCCATCTCAGGCCTCCTGGAGGGGGGTTCCTCTCCTACCATCCCTGAGAAGTGGGTTTAAATCTCTGCTAAACTCTTAGCCAGGTTTACACGGTGAAATCCTATCTAAAAAAGGAAAGGGGACAAAAAGAAAATAGAACTAGGTGTCGTGGTCATACCTTTAATCTCAGCATTGGGGAGGCAGGTGGAGCTCTACGAGTTCGAGGTCAGCCTGGTATAATACCACCTTTTCAGGCACTGGGTCCCCACAAAAGCCTCTGGGGCCTGGGGGAGGATCCAGATCAAATCCTATGTCAACAGTTACCACCTGCAGAGATAGGGCTCTGTTGTTGCCCCAAAAGAAAGCTCTCGGGATTTCATATGCTGCCCATGACAGTGATTCTATATTGGTTACACCTTGAGGAAACTGTTATACACCCACACACTTACATTCCCAAATGTTCAAACTAGGCTGAGGGGATGGAACTCCAAAGTAGAGAGCTTGCCCAGCGTACTGGAGGCCCTAGTTTCTTACTGCAGACAAAATAAACACATGGATAAAATGACTGAAGTGAAAACCAGCCAGGTGTGGTGCACACACCTGACATCCCAGCACTCAGATGGAGGCAGGAGGATCATAAATTCCAGGCTAGCCTGGGCTACACAGTGAGACCTGTCTCAAAATAATAAAAATAAAAAGAGCTTGGTGTGTAGGCTCATATGTTTAATCCAATACTTGGGAAGCTGATGCAGGTGGATGGATGCAAGTTTAAGGCCAACCTGGGCTATATATACTGGGATACCCTGTCTCAAAAATAAACAACCTAGAGCTGGGTGTGGTGGTGCATGCCTTTAATCTAGCATTCCAGAGGCAGAAGCAGGTGGATCTCTGTGAGTTCCTGGCCACCTATGGCTATAGGGAGACCCTGTCTCAAAAAGACCAATAAACAAACAAAAACAACCTGATGGCACATGCCTGTCCTTCCAGCACTTGAGAAGTAGAAACAAGAGGGTCAGGAATTCAAGGTCATCCTGGGCTATCTAGGAAATTCCAGGCCAGCATGGGCAACCAGAGACCCTGTCTCCAAATCATTCAATCAAAATAATGTCAGATCTGGTGTTGCAGCCTGTAACCCCAGTCATTTGGGAGGTTAAGGCAGGGGATGGAATTGTCAAGGCCAGCCTGGGCATTTTTTAAAAAGAAAAAAGTATGAAGCCTGCACTTGGAGGCTGAGGCAGGATGATTTGGAATTGAGTCCAGCTGGGGTATATGGTGAGACCCTGTCTCAGATAAACAAAGAAACAAAATTTAAAACAAAAATGCTGGGTTCGAGAGAAGTATGTGAAAGCTCCTTCCTGTTACCAAGCCTGACAGCCTGAGCTTGATCCCCAGAACTCACGCAGTGGAATGAGAGAACAGATTCCCACAAGCTGTCCTCTGACCTGCACACGTGAGTCGAGGCACACTCAAGAGCACTCATGCAAATACATGCACAAATGCACACCGACATAAATAAAATATAATGAAACATTTTCTAGGGCCAGGCATGATGACTCATGTTTGTAATCCCAGCACTTGGGAGGCAGAGGCGAGGGGGAAAGGGTCAATAATTCAAGGCTATCCTCAGCTACACAGAAAGTCTGAGGCTAGCTTGGCTACATGTGACTGTTTTTTTTTTGTTGTTGTTGTTTTTTAGTTTAAAAACAAAAAGTTGGGCATGGTAGTATAGGCCTTCAATCCCAGCACTGGGGAGGCAGAGGCAGGTGGATCTCTAAGAATTTGAGCCCAGCCTGGTCTACACAGTAAGTCCCAGGCCAGCCAGGGTTATGTAATGAGACCTGTCTCAAATAAATAATAATAAATAAATAAATAAATAGTGAAAGAGAGCAGGCTGGGATGTAGCTCAGTAGCAGTACTTACCCAGCAGGCATGAAGCACTGAATTCAGTTCTCAATATCACAAATAATAAATAAAATAAAATAAGAAATAATAAGATAATGAACGCTGAGGATTCTGAGCACTGGCAACTGAAAGTTCCAGTATGTTGCTCACAGCCCAGGCAGAGAAATGCTCCCTGCATTTCCTTAAGCAAAGAGTCAAAACAACCCAACGCCCCTGATGGGTGAGTATATGGATCCAGAGGAAGGAATATTATTCAGTGGTAAACATACAAACAAATAGAGCAGCCCCGAAACCTGATGACCCTTGAAAACAGGAGGTTGGAGAAAGAAGCCAGACACAAAGAGACACGTGATGTGACAGTGTGTGTGACCCGCTACATGACTCCACATAGAAGAAATGTCCGGAGCAGGCACAGCCGCAGACAGAAAGCAGATGCTTGCCAGAGGCTGAGGGAGGAGGGAGGAGGGAGGAGGGAAGGAGGGAGGGCTCCTGGTCTGGGATTTTGTTTTCTGGTGACGCAGTGTTCTGGGGTGGAGAGTCTGGCTTGGTTATATGACCTGGGGGACAGCAGAGACCCTGCTGCTCTGTGTCCTGGAAGGGGGTGAACTGGGAGATGGGTGTCCAGAAAAGCCATTAAAAACCCCAGTGTGTCACCACTTTCCTGACAGCTAGTCCTTGGACCAGTCCTTTGTCTTTCCCAACCTCAGTCCCAGCCTCCTCGAAGGGACCATCACCGCCCACCTAAGTTCCCAGAGTGGCTGACTCAGCCCCTGGAACTGCCTGGCTCTGGTAGTGGTGGTGGGGAAGCGCTGGAGACTGGCAGCAGAGATCCAGTGGCTGAGGGCAGAGCCAGTCCAAGTAGGCACCAAATGGCCCCAGGTTTCAGCCCACTGTCTTCAGGAGTGATGCGTGGGGGCTGGAATGTGGCTCAGTCCATAGAGGGCTTGCGTAGCATGTCAGAAGCCCTGGGTTCCATCCTCAGCACCACATAAACCAGGTGTGGTGGTGCACGCTTGTAATCTCAGCACAGGGGAGATAGAGGCAGGAGCATCAGAAGGCAAAAATCATCCAGAACCCGGCTACAAATAGTTCAAGGTCAGCCTGAGCTTCAAGAGACCCTGTCAAAAGAAAGAGAAAAAGATAAACAGAGAAAAAAGGAGGAAGGAAGGAAGGAAGGAAGGGAGGGAGGGAGGGAGGGAGGGAGGGAGGGAAGGAAAATTGATTAATTTTAGGTATAGTGCCGGCTGTATAACCCCCTGTAATTCTAGCAGATGGGAGGCAGAAGGATTGCCATAAGTTCCAGGCCAGCCTGAGCTACACAGCAAAACCCTGTCTTATGAAAAAAAAAAACATCAGATATTTATGACAAAGAAAATTTTCAGCTCCTAATTACCTGCCATTGAAGTGAGAACTGAGTCTGGCCTTCCACCTTCCTCATTGTAGGAAGGAAAGATGGAGAGTTTGTGTGAGTGTGTGTGCATGTGTGTGTGCATGTGTGTGTGTGTGTGTGTGTGTGTGTGTATTTGTATGTGGTGTGTGTGTCAGAGAGAGAGAGAGAGAGAGAGAGAGAGACTAGTAGACGCATGTGTACCACAGTGCAGCACATGTGGAAGTCAGAAGACAACTTGGGTGTTGTTTCCATCCTCACCCTCCCCCTTGTTTGAGGCAGGGTTTCTAGCTGTGGGCTTCCAGGGATTCTCCTGACTCTGCCTCTCATCTTCCCATAAGAGGCAGGAACACAGACACCTGCGTGCCTGTACCCAGTTTCATGTGGGCTCCTGGAATTTGAACTCAGGTCCCTTGCTTGCACGGCGCACGGCAGTCATGCTGCCCACAGAGCCATCCCTCTAGCCCCAAGAAGATAGAGCTTAAGCAGCTGGGGTGTAGCTCAGAGGCAGAGTGTGTGTCTAGCACGCATGAGGCCTGAGTTCCATTCCTAGCACTGAAAAAAAAAGCAAGAAAGGTCCTGTCACAGATGGCACTGCCCATGCTCTGTGGCTTTTCTAAACTCCTTCAGCACAGGGGCCCTTTCAAAACCAGGTATAAAATCCAGCTTTTCACAGGAGGATCTCTGTGAGTTCAAGGCCAGTCTGGTTTACATAGTAAGTTCCAGGACAGCTGGGGCTACAGGGAGATCCTGTCTCAAAAGGACCAAAAAAAAAAAAAAAATTCCAGCTTTTCCTGTAAAAGGTAAAAACTACTCATGCCAGTGGGTGGCTGGAGGCTAGCCTGGGCTACATACTGAGGCCTTATCTCAAAAAACAAAGGAACAAACAAACAAACGGGGCTAGAGAGATGGCCCAGTCAGTAAAGTACTTGCCATGCAGACAGGAGAACCCGAGTTTCATCCCCAGAATCCACTTGTATAAAATGCCAGGTGTGGGCCAGTAAGATGGCTCAGCAGGTAAAGGTTCTTGCCTCCAAGCCTGATGATCTGAGTTCAGTCCCTGGGGTTTGCTGGCCAACCAGTCTAGCCAAACCAGTGAGCTCCCGGTTCAGTGAGAGAGACCCTGACTCAAAAAATAAAGTGGAGAAACATGAGGGAAACATACGATGTCAACAAAACGAGACACACACAAGTCAAACAAAACGAGAGCCAGGCGTGGTGGAACACATCTTTAATCCCAGCGCACTGGAGGCAGAGGCAGAGGCGGGCGGATCTTTGTGAAATCATGGCCAGTCTGGTCTATATAGTGAGTTCTAGACCAGCTGGAGCTACAGGAGACCCAGTCTCAAAAAAAACAAAATGAAACAAAAGAAATATAAGTCAAACAAAACACACAGCGGACCACCTTCTCCATCATCATCACTTATTTTCAGGAAGTTACCATGGCAGTGGGCTAGACATTCTGTTCTTTCCTTTTCTCCCCTTGCTTCCTGCCAGGAGATGTCCCCTGGCCACTCACCCTGTGTCCCTCCATCACTGAATCATTGGGGAGCTCAGTTGCCACATGTCAGGCCTTTTCCTCCCTGGCTCTTGTTCTCCACAAAATGTTTAATTTTTTTTTCACATCTATTTAGTGTGTGTGTGTGTGTGTGTGTGTGTGTGTGTGCGTGTGCGTGTGTGTATGTGTGTGTGTATGTGTAAGTCAGAGGACAACTTTCAAAAATTGGCTTGCTCCTTCCACCATGTGGGTCCTGGAGATCAAACTCAGGTTCTTGGGCTTAGAGGCAAGCGTCCTTACCCACTGAGCCATCTTGCCAGCCCTCCATGCACAGTATTCATCTTCAAGCTTGGGCCATGGTTTATAATGGTTTTGAGGAACTCGGAATACACATGAGCCAGATGAGTCCCAGGCCCCCTAGCCAAGTACATGGGTGGAGCCCTGCTCTTCTCAAAGCTACAGGACCTCTTATCTGTCTCTGGTCACAGACTGGGCTGTTCTTCCTGACCCACAAAGGGAGGCCTGGGAAGGCAGAGACACCTAGGGTCACAAAGGGAAGCAGTGGTAGACTGAAACCTGAAGGGAAGAGCTGAGGGCCCCAGGAAAGCCCCATGCCCTGCCTGGGCCATTTCCTGGGGTAATGGTGGGTTTCCTTGGGGGATCCCCTCCCAAGCAGTCCCCTGGGTGACATGGGTTTCGTTTCTCCTTGCTGCTGTCTTTTCCGCCTTCATCAATGTTTTTATTTTAGGCCAGAGTACTAATTAGACAGAGCTGGGCTGCAGAGCTCTTGGTCCCCTAACCTGAGGTCCTTTAACTCTGTACCCCAAAGGGGCCTCAGACAACACACGGGCAATGGAGAGTCTTCAGGCTCTTCCCACCCTGGCAGGCAACATCCAGGGAACAGTAAGGGTCACCAGGCCGTGTGAAAAGAAGCAAAGAGTGAAGCAAGCTACTCTAGGAGTGGGGGTGGGAAAGTGCCCACACTCAGAGCCTCTTTCCAGGTCCCTTATGGAATTTATTCTATTTTTTATTTTTTTAGTTTTTAGTTTTGTTTTTTGTTGTTGTTGTTTTTTTTTTTTGTTTTTTTTTTTTTTTAGACAGGGTCTCCCTATAGCCCCAGCTGGCCTGGAACTCACTATGTGGACCAGGCTGGCCTCAAACTCACAGAGCTCTACTTGCCTCTGTTTCCCAAGTGCTGGGATTAAAGACGTGTGCCACCTCCCCCAGCATATTTTATTATTTTTTAAAACAGGATCTCATGTAGCCCAGGCTAACCTCAAACTCATTTTGTAGCCCAGGTTAGCCTTGAACTAGAAACTCTCCCGTGTCAGCCTCCCAAATTATAGGTGTTGATCACCATATCTGACTTCTTGTCTGACTGAAATATGGACCAGGCCGTACCCTTCTCCCCTCAATCCAATCCCCTGATGCAGGCTCGGCCTTGGCTGCCATCCCAGCTGTCAAACTTGTTCCCCACACATCAGTCCATAGGATCTCCCCTAAGTACCTCTACTCTGGTGCCTCCCTCACTTCCACCCTCCTGTGGCCCCCCCAGTGCTCACAGGATAAATCCATAATGTGCCCCAGCCTGCATGCGTCTGGTCCTAGTCTTTGCTGACCTCTTTCACTGGTGCCCTGGTGCCTAATCACCCTGTGACCCCTGAAGCCAGAGTCAGCAGAGCTCTGCCTAAGGCTCCTGGCTCCCAGGAGTCACACAGGCAAAATCTGACTCACTCTGGGTCTCTCTTCCAGGCCGGCTTCCTGACATCCCACAGGGTTTGGTGAGTGAATAATGAAAAGCTCATGGGCTCTCTGAGAAAGACCTGCCCAACTCTCAGCAGCTGGTTGAATATTCATGCGGGCAATACACTCATACGCATAAAAATAATAATTTTTTTTAAAGACAGGCATGGGGGTCTGAAGAGATGGCTCAGTGGTTAAGAGCACTGACTGCTCTTGCAGAGGACCCGGGTTCGATTCTCAGCACCCACATGGCAGCTACAAACCATCCTAACTCTGGTTCCTAGGGTTCTAATGCCCTCTTCTGACTTTTGTGGGCATTGCATGGCTCTGGTGTCTTTACATACATGCAAGCCATACAAGATTTATTTTTATTTTATTTATTTTATTTTTTGGTCTTTTTGAGACAGGGTCTCCCTGTAGCCCCAGCTGGCCTGGCACTCGAACTCACAGAGATCCACCTACCTCTGCTTTATTTTTAATTTTATGTGTAGGTGTGTATCTGTGTGAGTTTATGTGCACTATGTGTGTGCAATGCTCTTGGAGGCTAGAAGAAGCTGTCAGATCCCCTGAAACAAGTTACAGACGTTGTGAACCACTGTGTGGATGCTGAGAACTGAAACTGGGTCCTCTGTAAGAGCAACCAGTGCTCTTAACCACTGAGCCATCTCTCCACACCCCCTTGTTTATTTTGATTTTTATTTCTTATATTTTGATCTTTTTTTATTTATTTATTTTTTTTTGGTCTTTTTGAGACAGGGTCTCCCTGTAGCCCCAGCTGTCCTGGAACTCACTATGTAGACCAGGCTGGCCTCGAACTCACAGAGATCTGCCTGCCTCTGCCTCCCAAGTGCTGGGATTAAAGGCGTGTGCCACCACGCCCGGCCTATTTTGGTCTTTTTAAAAAAATAATTTATTATTTTTATGTGTATGAGTGTTATGCCTGCATGTAAGGTAAGTGCACTGTGTCGTGCAATGCCTGCAAGGACAGAAGAGGCCATCGGATCCCCTGGAACTGCAGTTACGGACAGTTGTTAGCTGCCATGTGGGTGCTGGGACTCGAACCCAGGTCTTCTGCAAGAACAACCAGTGTTCTTAACCGCTGAGCCATCTCTCCAGCCCCTATTTTGGTCTTTTTGAGACAGGGTTTCCCTGTAACCCTGGCTGGCCTGGAAATTACTATGTAGACCAGGCCTGCCTCTACCGCCTAAATATTGGGATTGTTGGCAGTGCCACCACACCTAGGTTTTCTGTTTTTGTTTTTTTTTTCAAAATATTTTATTTGTTATTTTTATTTTATGTGTATGAGTGTATTGTCTGCATATATGTGAGTGCACCTGTGGCATGCAATGCCACAGAGGTCAGAAGAGGGCGTCAGATTCCCCCCAGAACTGGAGTTATGGACGGTGCACAGCCACCATGTGAGTGCTGGGAATCGAACACAGGTCCTCTGCAAGAGCAGTCAGTGCTCTTAACCACTGAGCCATCTTTCCAGTCCTGGTTTTCTGTTTTTAAAGGGCTGACAAATTTCTGTCACTTCGTGAAACTCACCATTGCAAAGCAGGAGAAAAGGAGAACGCCTCCATCTCTGCTGCAAGGAAGCACATATCCAGCTTAGGGGACACCTCTGAGCAGCTCAAGTCACTAATGGGGCCCAGATGTGCCCAGAGGTGGCCCTGGCCCCCAGACCTGCTTGCTGGGACACTCACATGGCAACAGCTTTACAGCCAGTTTATTTCTTGGACTGATTTTAAAGAAATCCCAAGGGAAGAGCTAATGGCCCAGCCAAGTCCTGTAGTGGCTGCCCAATTTCTCCCCACTCTGGCTCTGAGCTGCGGCCCAGACATGGGGGCTTGTTTGGGTAGGAAGCCAACTGCCCAGAGCACAAGGGACTGTGGTGTTGGAAAGCTTCCATTTGGGGACCACCATAGTAAGTGGGTTCTTTTTTTTAAAAAAATATTTTATTATTTTTATTTTTGTGTGTATGAGTGTATTGCCTGCATGTGTTTAAGTGCACCCATGTCATGCAATGCCTGAGTAGGTCAGAAGAGGGTGTCGGATCCCCTGGAACTGGTTACAGATGGTGGTTAGCCACCATGTGGGTGCTGGTAATCGAACCCAGGTCCTTTGCAAGAGTAGCCACTGTTCTTAACTACTGGGCCATCTCTCCAGTCCCATCATAAGTGGGTTCTTTTATTTGAGGTTTTTGGAGACAAGATATCATGTAGCCCAGGTTGACCTCCAACTCAATAAGTTGCCAAGGGTGACCTTGAACTTCTGATTCTCACCTTCAGTGCTGGGATTACAGGCAAGTGCCACCATGCCTGGTTTATATAGGACTGGGGATCAAACCCAGAGATTCATGTACTAGGCCAGCACTCTGTTGACTGAAGCTCCCATGGTAACTCACATAGGTTTCACACAAAGCCTGAGTGTAAGTTGGACTGGTGGCAGGAGGCTGAGCAGAAGCAGGGTGTCTCCAAGGTCTCTAGGTTCCTCCCCACAACATGCAGGCTACATATCATGGCAGGAAGCAGAACTCAGCAGGAAGATCTGGCACCAGGACCTTGACCAAGTGGCCAAGTGATACCAGGGATGGGACCAGAGGCATGCTGCACCTTGTAACATCTTGCTCTGACAAAGGCCATCTGCCTTTACATCCTGCTGAGAGTACTGAGCCCAGACAGTTGTGAGGAAACCCCGGCACAGCTCAGAGGGACAGGAGGGTTCAGAGGGAACAGCACGGCTCCGAGGGACACACAGCCTCTGGCTGCTACTTTTTTCTTTCTTTCTTTCTTTCTTTCTTTCTTTCTTTCTTTCTTTCTTTCTTTCTTTCTTTCTCTCTCTCTCTTTCCTCTTTCTTTCTTTCTTTCTTTCTTATCTTTCTAGTTTTTTATTTTTATTTATTTGTCTTTTTGAGACAGGGTCTTCCTATAGGCCCAGGTGTCCTGGAACTTGCTATGTAGACCAGGCTATGTAGACCAGGCTGGCCTTGAACTCACAGAGATATGCCTTCTTTTTTTTTTTTTTTTTTGGTCTTTTTGAGACCGGGTCTCCCTGTAGCCCTAGCTAGCCTGGATTCACTATGGAGACCATGCTGGCCTCGAACTCACAGAGATCTGCCTGCTTCTGCCTCCCGAGTGCTGGGATTAAAGGCGTGTGCCACCATGCCTGACTTTTTCTTTTTGAGACAGGGTCTTGCTAGGTAGCTCAGGCTGGCCTTGAACTCCTGATAATCCTCTTGCCTCAGCCTCTCAAAGCTGGTATAAAGCCACCAGGCTTGGCTGACCTGCACTTTTCAAAACCACCAACATCATGGGTTGAGGATGTAATTCAGTGGTGGAGCACTTTGGCCAGCATATGTCAGGGCCTGGGTTATATCCCCAGTACCACCAAAATTCACAATGCCTATAATCTCATCACTCAAGAGGCAGAAGCAGGCAGATTGTTACAAGTCTGAGGCCAACCCAGTCTTCATAATGAGACCCTCTCAAAAAGCAATGAAAAGTCAGGGCTGGGAATATAATGCAGCTGGTAAAGTACTTGCCCAGCATGCACAGGCCCTGGTTCCATCCTCAGCACAGCATAAAATGAGTGTAGTTGTGCACACCTGGAATTCTACCACTTGGGGGATAGAGAAGTTCAGCATCATCCATTGCCATGTTATATAGAGGGTTTGAGGCTAGCCTGGGCTACATGAGACTCTGCCTCAGCCAAAAAAAAAAAAAAAAAAGGCAGGAGTATTGTTGGGAGTTTGCCTGAGGTACAAGAACAAGACTATTTCAAAAAACCAAATGTGAGAGGTGAGAGGGTTCTGTGGGCTGAAGGTACTTGCTGCCAATCCTGAAGACCTGAGTTTGATCCCTAGGACCCACATACTAGAAGGAGAGAACTGATCCCCTGCAAGTGGTCCTCCACAGGCTCGCTGTGGCACGATTACACACACACGCACGCACGCGCACGCACGCACGCACGCGCACACACACACACACACACACACACACACACACAAAACAAATAACAAGAATGTAACTCACTGATAAGGGTACCTAGCATACATGGGTAAGGTTCTGGGTTTCATCCCCAGTACCCCAAAAAGAAATCAATCAATTGATCTCCACTTGCTCAGTGCCACCTCCTGCAACCTCTAGAAGGCCTTTTCTCTTCCTGTGGCCATCAGCTGTAGATTTCTGTGACTGACCCACTTGCTGTCCCCACCGTTCCTTCTTCCTATCGAGGGTGGTCTTCCCAACTAGCCCCAGTCTGAGGCTCCTTCTGGGTCAGCTATGTAGTCCCCTGACACACACTGGGGTCCAACATCACACTGAAACAACCCCTCAAGTGTTCAAGACAACAGGGCCCCAGGCTTGGTGGGCACCAATCTAGTCCAAATCCCCAAGGCCACCAGAGCCCTGGGCCTGGCCATTTGTCACCCCTTATCTCTCACCTCCACCCTCACATGTTCTACTTCTCTTTCCTACCTGACTCTAATCTCTGCTCCCCCAGACAGCCTGGGGACCCTTGTTCCCAAGGTAAAGCAGCCTCCTGGCTTCAAAGACACCCAGCTGCCTTCTGAGCTGAATCTCAAAGCCCCAGGCTGGGCTCTCTCCTCTTGGCTTCCCTGTGGCTCCAGCCGGCAAAGTCTTGCTCAGGGGCCGCTCCTTCCAGCCCTTCAACCTGCTTTTCCCTGGTTCCTTCCCCCAGGTCTCCTGGGGGCGCAGTCACTCTCTCCTGTCCTCCTCCCTCGCAATGGAATGTCAACCCTTCTGAGGGCTCTGGAAGTCTTGGTGGGAGCCCCGCCTGCTGCTCTAGCCTCCTCAGCCTCTCATTCCTGGCACCACCACAGGAAAGCAGTGTATTTAATCACTTGTTTGTTTTCCATCTCCCCCACTTGAGTTCTATGAGTGCGGTGACTGTTCACAGGACCTGGCACACTCGGGCTCCCAGTACCCCAGTGAACGAATGAATGAACGAGTGAATGCCTCTTTACAGTCTCCCTGGACACACAGGCACTATTGCCCCTGATTTCCAAAGACAACTGGAGACTTGAGAAGAGGAGGAAATGGTCTGGTTCCTGGCAGTGAGGTGAGAGTCAAGGCCAGGAGCCAGGCCTACCTGACTCCCAGCACGCTCAGAGCCAGGCTAACTAAGTCCGAGGCCCAAGACCTCAGGCTAGCCTCTTAGCTCTGCAGTCTCTGGTCCTGGAGGCCCATCCCATCCCTCCAGGCCTCAGTGAAGTCACTCACTGGCCAACCTACTGTGGAGGGGACCTCCTGGGGACACAGTAGGCCTTCAGCCAGTTGGTGCCCAGCCCCCAGCGCCCACCTCCCTAACTTCCCTTCAGGGAGGCCCACCACAATTTGGCGATTGTTAGAGAACAGTTTTTTTTCCTTTTGGGAGGAAAGCTGTAAGTCATTAGGCTGCTCCCAGCCTGCGGGTCACCATTTCCTGTTTAGAAGAAAGACTCATCTCTCCTTTGGAGCTGGAAGCTCCCCCACCCCCAGCCTGACTGGACTGGGCTGTGAAGCTCCGCAGGCCGGACGCAGGCTCAGCTCCCCGCAGGAAACTGGCACCTTCGGCACCTTTTGTGCTCAAAAAGGACACTCATTTTCTCCTGGCCCCAGGAGGCCCCTGGCTGAGGTCACCACCACCAACCAGCCTGAGGTGAATTGCCCCAGCCCAGGTCCTCCCCATCCTCCGAGCAGGAAGCTGACTGACCCCTACCCTTTGGCCTGGCTTCTCACCCTCCTGGCTCCAGCCAGCCCATTTCCTTGCATCAAAGGCCATTTGGTACCCAGCGGCCAGACAGAGGTGTGGGCCTGCCTGACAGGGAGGCCCTTGGGAGCAGGAAGGACATCCTCTCCTTCAGCTGGGAGGGGTAGCTGGTCCTGTCCCAAAAACTTGCTATAGAGCCAAGGCTGCGGGACCAGCCTAATAGAGAAGGCCCAGGAGGCAGCTTCACATGCAGGGGAGCTTGTACACTATTCCTACTGCTTACTCTGGACAAGACACCCAGGCTGGGCAAGCCAGTTCCCACAGGGACCATGACGGAGTCAGAATTCCAAAGAACAAGATTTAAGACCCTGTCAGAAATATCTAATCCATGCCCCTCCCATACCACCAAGCAGAGAATTTTTTAATATATAAATTAACTGCTTTATTGAATATCAATAAACTGTACATATAACTATACAAAATGTTTCAATACAAAATGTTGTTTACAATATAAATACCAGTGTACCTTTAAAATGTAAACATCTTCCTCCCAGACCCACCTGTTGGGCCCCCAAAATAGTTCTGGGAGACACATTGGTCAGGCTGAAGCACCCCACCCACCTGGCCCTTAACAAGTGATGGCCATTACTCATGGTCCCTTCTGAGACACTGTTAAACTGCTGTGAAACAGGTGTCACCAGGACAAAGGGGGCTGAAATAGCTGCCCAGGCCCAGAGCCATCTGAAGGTCTGGACACTGTGTCCAGCAACCACCTGACAGGTGGGATTATTGCATAGTTTTTGTCCCACCTCAAGGAAGGTGGCCTGAGCGTTCCTTGAGGGAGGTAGGGGAGTGTGGTCCCCTGAGTGGGGTGGGAGCTTCCAAGCCAGTGGGTTGGCTTCTGTCCTGTGGCTCAAAGCAGCTGTGTCCAGACAGCTCTGGACACACACACCCAACAGAGGCTCCATCTCGGGAATGCTGAGTGGCTGGGAGGACTCCAAGGCCCACGGCCCTCCATCTGCTGTCTGCAGAGATGGCCAGAGAGCCAGGCAAAGACCAAAACCAGATATGGCCTCAGCAGAGTCTGTGGACCAAGACAGTCAGATAAGCGACTGGAGGGAATCTGGGCAGTGAGGAGGACAGGCTCCTTCTAGAACCAGGGAGATGCTGGGAGGCGGTAGGGTCAGCGTGGGCCCCCAGAGCAGCCAGATTCTTGGTGTTTGTGAAGCAAGGACATTCGGGAGAAGGTGCGGGCACATGCCTGGCACTGGTACTTCTTAACATCCGAGTGGGTCTGCAGATGGGCACGCAGGTTGGATCTGTCGGCGAAGGCTCGACTGCAGTGGGAGCAGGAGAAAGGCTTCTCACCTGAGGAGACACCAGAAGGTTCGAGAGGCCTGCTTGGCCCTGATGTATCCTGTGAGCCCAGCAGAGCCAGGCCATGCTACATCTACCATGCCCTAAATCTCTGCTATTACCTGCTCTGCTGTCCCGAGGACCAGAGGTTTTGCTGAGGGACCCCCACCCCCCGCCGTCCCGGCTCCCTCACAGAATGGGAGTGATCAAGTCTTCCCCAACTGGCAGGTACAGAAAATCCTTTTACTGATTACCTCGTCACTTGACCCTTCTGTGATCCTCATATTAAAGATGGGGAGACCGAGGCACAGAAGGTAAGCAGCAGGTTCCAGGTCACCCAAAAGGTCTCCAGTCCTTGGTTTTAACTACTGTGCATACTGTGGCTTCACCAGGGGAGGCTGTGGCTGGTGTTTGTATTATCAGTCAGTCATTCCTTGATTTACTTTGTCTGGGACAAAGCTTAAGAGGCAGCATGGAGAGGCCTCCCCACCCCCACCAGAGCTGGTAAAGCCACTCCTCTGGGCCCAGCAACCTACAGCACTGAAATCCCAAGTTTCCTGACTGTCCCCCTACCAGACCAGTCTAGTGATGGTGGGGAAGCTCTCTTCAGCTTACTCAAACCCAGCTAGGGTCTACAGACACGGGACCCTGAAACCCCATCTGCCCAGCCAAGGTTGTACTAAAGATGGACGCTGTGTACAGAAGTGCTCAATAAATGTTCACAAAAATCAACAAATGTGCCTTAAAGAAGGGGTAGGGACTGACTGAGCATGGTAGCTCACACAATCTCAGTGCTAGAGAGGCAGAGGGAAAAAGATCTCACATTTAAGCCCAGCCTGGGCTACAAAATAACAAAATCAAGTATCTGTTGAAGTCCTATTAAGTGCCAAGCACTATTCATAAAACTGAATATCCTTCAAGAACAAGAGGGGTCCCTTCCCCTCTGTCCTCCCTCTTAACCAGCTAGCCCACAGGTCATGACCCTTTGGTTGGATCCTAGGTAGGGCTGGAATTCAAGAGCTGCTGAATGAAGTATGCTGGGCCTCCGGGAGTCCCAGGAGGGCTCCTGTGGGACCCACCCACTCAGCAGGTGTTTAGATCAGAGCTGGCTCCATGCTAGGGGCACATACCCATGGAAACACACCACCCGGCAGCAGGGAGCCCCAGAACCCTGGGGAAGGATGTCCACCATGATGGAGTACCACAGCAACCTGCAGGTTTCCAACAAGACTCCTCTGCATAACCCAGCTCTGCCTACGTGGATGTAGACCTGGGTAGAGGCCCCATGAGTTGGGGGCAATGACATCCCCAGAGCTTTACTGCCAGTTAGCAGGGAAGGGGTAAATTTGAACATAGTGTGGAGGGGAATTACAGGATGGGATGGGGTAGAGGGGGAGCCTGTGGGCATGCCCAGGAAGTGTAGACCCCCGCTTCTCACAGATCTCCACCTCCCAGACGCCTTTATGATGTTCCTGGCAAGTGTGAAATCGGCACCAGACCGGCGGGGACAAAGGCTGCCAAGGGGGGGCACTGTACATGCGATACCCCCTGGATTAAAGGGGCCTGCCACGCAGCAGGCCAGCAGCTGCGGCCGGAACAGGTGCTGGGCACCACTGCCCCATGCACCTGCTCCACCCCTCCCAACCCCCACCCCTGAGCCACCATTAAGACACACAATAGGACTCCATGGGGACAGGGTGGTGCATTTCAACAGGGGTTTTGTCTGAGCCATGCCTTTACATTAAAATAAGGTCCCTGCTGATGGGAGGCAGCCCAGGACCAAAGGAGAGCTCCCTTGAGCCTGGCAGCAGGAGGCCAGGCAGTTAACCTTTAAATTTGGGACAATGTGTGCCCAGAGGAAGAGAAATGGGCAGCCTTATTCATGAACTAAGGATGCCAATAAGACCTACAAAATGCCACCTCTCACCTCACCAGCCCTCACTACTCCAATTCTGGCCCACAACAGGAGATGTAGTAGAATTCCATCTCCAACTGGCCAGCTCAGGGCCCCAAGGCTTGATAGCTGTGACCCTTGAACTTTCTCCAACTCACTCTTTAGATCACCCCAAAACAGCAGCCTTCACCATCAAGATTGTATATTGCTTTCCCTCCTTTCTGGAAAGCTTCCCACATATCCAGCATGGTGGTTTTGAGATACTGGCAAAGTCCTTTCTTGGGCTGCAGCCCTGAGTGGGAGAGGTGAAAACAGACCTAAGTAGCATAGTGATAAAGTATCTAGATAAAATATCCAAGCGGTTAACCACCTTCATAGTCACTCCCTAAGGCCTGGACCATCCCAATCCTAAGGCTCAGAGAAGTTAAATCACTTGCCCAAGGTCACAGAGCACCAGCTAACCCTTTTTTTTTGAGCTGCTCCTACATCTCACACTTCACCTGCTTTCCACATTCTTCCATTTAGTCTGTACAGAAACCCACAAGGTGTTCTTGGGCTTGTTTTAGTTCTCAACTCAGAATTCAGGGCCAGATGGAGGAGAATCTGACAACAGTCCTGTCTAGCTGGGTAGAAGGAGGGGGAGCAGGATGGGTCCCCCTTTATTCCCCACCTAAAAGCTGCAAGGAGCTGGCTGTGTATAGAACCTGTCTATTTACCATCTGCTTGGCAGGGTCAGGCTGATGTGGTTACGGGCAGGAGAAGCAAGTGTGAGCCCACCAGGGCCAGGGGCCAAGCAGGCCAGGCTCAGCACTCAGGGCAGGGAGATCAGGAGGCAGTGTGCATATGGGAAGACTCACCAGTGTGGGTGCGGACGTGGCCCTGCAGCAGCCAGGGCCTGGAGAAGGCCTTCCCGCAGGTCCCACAGACGCAGGGCAGCGTGTGGCTGCGGATGTGCATCTTCAGGGCGCCCAGGCTGAGGTATTCCTTGTTACAGTATTTGCAATTGAAGGCCTTCCGGGACTGGGGGTCCTTGGCCACCGAGAGCCGAGCCAGTTGCTTGGGCAGTTGGCCTAAGCCGGAGAAGGCAACGAAGGCCTCAGCCTCCAGGGAAGAGGCGGAGGTGGAGGAGAAGGACGAGGGGGCCGGCGAGGGCGGGCTGGGCGGCTGGGAGCCTTTGCCGCTGTCCTCATCCGACAGGGAGGTCAGCTCTGTCGCCTTGGGGCTCTCCCGGGGCGGAAGGGAGGCCCAGGCAACCGGTTGCACTTGGGGCACCAGGAGCGAGTCCCAGATGAGGGTGGGCAGAGAGGCGGCGGGGTTGAGGACCTCGGGCGGAGGGATGGCGGCCAGCAGGTGGACCTGGTCGTAGGGCTGCTGGAAGGTAAACTCTGCGGGCAGAGGGAAGGGCAGAGGGTCAGGCTGATCCGGTTTTCGATCAGGGGCCAGTGTGAGCCCACCGGGGAGCCAGGAGGACCCCACAGAGGGGCACCGAGATGGGGGCACCCTCAGCCTGCTACCCCGCCCCCGCCCCTCCCCCACCTGGACTCCGGACTCTGCTGTCCGGTCTACACTCGCGGAGGCTCCCCGCTGCGGACCATGGGTCCTCTGGGACCCCAGCTCTCCCCCATCCGCCAAGATCCGGGGCTCTGGATCCACCTGTCGTCCCTGCCCCACCACGTCCTTCCTCTCCTTCCCGGACGCCCCCCACCCGAGTTCCCAACACCCCATCACCCACCCAGACACGCGTCCTGCAGTTCGCTGTAGTTGGGCTTCCGGCGGGGGTCGGACGGCTTCCTGACGAGGAAGGAGCGCGGCATGGTGGCCGAGGTGGCCGGGGCAGCCGGGGTTGCAGGGTCGCGCAGAGGCGGCGAGCAGCTTTGCTCGCCTGGCCGGGCTGCCGCACTGTGTGTGAGTCGAAGACGCCCGGCCAACTCCTTTAAGTACGCGGGCGGGGGCGGGGCCTGGAGGGGCGGGCCCACGGGAGATCACGCCCCTTTGTCAACGCTGCGCCAATGGCGAGCGGCGCCCTCGCCCGAGGCCACGCCCCAAGCAGGTGCGCCCGGGCTGGCGGGGTTCGCGCCGCGTGGCGCTGGGATCCGGCCGCGGGCTCCTCCCTGGCGGGCTGGAGCTCGGCGAGAAGGGAACCCCGGCCCGCCCCGCAGCACCCCGCGCCGCCGCCCGGTCCGAGCGCCTCGGGCGCCCCCTGGCGACGCCTCGCGGCCCGGACACCTGCCCTTCGCTAAAACACCTCTGCCCTGGGCTGGGGAAGGGAAAGGGAATTTCCTTCCCGCTGACGCTTTGCGGAGAGCAGGGCACGGAGGGTGCTAAGGGGCTGCTGCTGGCTTCTATGCAATGCAGTCTGCTCGCCAAAAAAATTGCATTGATTCCCTTCCTTCGCACATGCTCACCTAGCACCCACTAGGAGCTGCCTATACTGCCCCGAACAAAACACTCAGGTCTCTGACTTCCAGTCCGGTGGGGGAGAGGAAGCAAACAGAGGATTATGATGCAAAAAGACAGTGTGCTTTGATGGAGGGAGGTGGGAGAGAGACTGTGACAGTCAAGAGGCGGTCACCTGACAGGGGGTCAGGGATGACTTCCCAGAGGAAGTGAAGAAACACGGAGGGGAAGGCCCGAAGTAAGAATCAGTAACTTCTGCAGAGCCTCTAAGAGCAACTCCCAGAGGTGGGGGTGGGGGTGGGGTGGGCAGGCCTGGAGGGGTCGGATTTGCTGACTGCGAAGAGGGGTCTCCAAGGAGTTTGGACTTTGCCTTCAGGGCACTGGGGAGCCACGGGAGGATTTTCAGCTGAGGAGGGCCCTATTTAGAGGTGCGTTGTGAAACACTACTGAGGGCATGTGGGAGGCAGAGGTAGCAAAGGTGGGTCTCATAACGGCTCTGAGAATCCTGTGTCCTGTGTTGGAAGAATCACAGGGAGGAGCGCTGCCACCTAGCACTAGGCTGGCCCTAGAACCCAAGCCCACAGCCCAGAGGGCTACAAACACCTGTAAAATGTAAGGGCTGTGGAAACCTCTGGGTCCCCCTTATCAACAACAAGACTGTTTTGATCCCTAGGTGCTGAGGGTCTCACATGAACAGAACACTCTTCACTGCCTTCGGGAGAGGGTTGTCAGACAACAGGTGGCCACTATACAGAACATTCTGCCTGCACCTCAGATTAGTTCATGAATGTCTATACTTGCTACTAGCCAGAGAAGACCCTCCTCTCACTTCTTCCCACTTCTCCCCTGTCCTGACCACTCAGCGAACTCCTGCTGACCTTGTCTTCCCTCTCACCTAATCACAAGGACCCACTCTTTATGTTCCTCCAACACAACGCTTTCCTTCCTCAGGACTGAGGCACCTGCCATCCACCCTCCGCTCCTCAAACCTCCTCACCTGGCTAGTAGCTTCTTCTCATCCTTTGTTTCAGCAGCAACAGCCCCCCCCCTCATTAGTATGTAAATGAAACTGGCAAGGAGAGGCCATTTCACACCCTCACACCTGCCTGAAGGCCAAAAAGTAAAACCTTGGTCAATCCAAGTGTTGATGAGGATGAAGAGCTTGTGGGAGTGTGAATAGGCACAGTCACTTGGGAAAAGTGTGACTTGGCCTGACAGGTGACTCTCTGCACCGGACAAGCCTTCTTCCTAGGCTGGCTGCCACCCAGAGGTTCTCAGATGTGGTTTTCCTAGAGAGTGTCTAAAAACACCTAAGCCTGAAGCCTGCCCTCACCTGAAGACACATCCTGATTTAATTGATTTAATTATCTGGGGTGGGGAAGTTGCCACCAGCTTTTAAAAGAAAAACAAAAAACTCCCTTGGTACTTCTAAAGAGCAACCAGAGTTAAAAGAATCCAAACCTAGCCCCAAACCCAGTCCAAACAAAAGAATAATCTTGATACCTGTGTTCTTAATAGCAAAAAGAAACCACAAAACCCCCATATACCAACGAGATGTTTATCCACAGTAGACTAGATCATAGCCTAGATCAACAAACTGAACCGCAAACCCACAACTGAAGACCTATACAGCAATAAAAAGTAACTACAGCAGGAGATGCCATCCACGCTTGTATTCCCAGCACTTTGGAGGAGTTCAAGGCCAACCTGGGCTACATAGTGAGACCTTGTCAAAAAAGAAAAAAAGAAAAAGAAAGGAGGTTGGAGAGGATGGCTCCATGGGTAAGAGCTCTGGCTGTTCTTGCAGAGGACCTGGTTTGATTCCCAGCACCCACATGGCAGCTTACAACCGTTTGTAACTCCAGTTCCAGGGGATCTGACACCCTCTTATGGCATCTACCAGCACTGTATGACTCGGGAGCATTTACATACAAACAGGCAAACTACCCATACACATAAAATAAAAATAAGTAAAATTTTCTAAAATAAGGCTTTCCTGCCAGACCCCCCCCCAAAAAAGGCAGAAGGTATGCCACCTTTATTATTTAAAAGAAAAAAAGTCAGGAAAAAAAGAGAAGCAGAGTAAAATATAAGCAAAAAACAATGAATGGAACAGGAATAAACCTCAAAACACAGTGTTGCACATAGGAAGCCAGAAGCAGAGGTGTGGAGTTTATTGGATTTATACAGGGTCTCCCTGTAGCCCCAGCTGGCCTGGAACTCACTATGTAGACCAGCCTGGCCTGGAACTCACAGAGATCCATCTGTCTCTGCCTCCCAAGTGTTGGGATTAAAAGCAGGCATCACCACGCCCAGGCCTTAATTTATTTTTTAAAGGCACCTGCCTCCCCAGTTCTAGGATTAAAGGCATGCACCACCACACCCAGCCTACTATTTTTTTTTTTTTTTGAGACAGGGTCTCCTTGACTTGCTGATCTTCCCGCATCCAGTGACCCTGTGCTGAGATAACAGGTGCACAACCAGTGTATTCGGTGCTGGATATGAAGCCCAGGGCTGTGTGCATGCTACATGCTACACAGGCACCCTACCAACTGAGCTACATCCAGAGCCCCCAAATTCTTTTGATTTTTTTATTGTTTGAGATAGGGTCTCTAGCCCAGGCTGCCCTCAGACTTGCTCTGTATCCTAGAATGGCCTCAAAGTCCTTTTCCTCCTCTTCTACCTTCTGAGTGCTGAGATTACAGGTGTGTACTACCATGCCCAGTTTTAGGAAATGCTGATGATCAAACCCAGGACTTCATGTGTGCTTAGGTGAGCCCCACTGACCAACCTTAGAATGACATATTTAACACATAACTGAGCCCCTTAGAATGACCAGCCTTAGAATGACATATTTAACACATCCAAAATATTATGCATTCAGGAGGCCCTAGGTTCACTCTCCAGCACAATGAAAAACAAAACACACACAACCTCCACCAGAGAACTGAGCTAAACAGGACCTACCCTGCCCTCAGTACCCCTTTCCACCCCATAATGCCATTCAGTCATGGTCAAAGCAGGGAGTGGAGACCTGGCCCAGCACTTGGTGAATGACTGATTATCAAATCAACTCCAGGGGGCTCTTTCAGGTGGAAATTACCTAGGCCCTGACTGTAAAGAATAGGTAGCTAAACCCAGTATAGTGGCCCAGGCCTTTAATCCTAGCACTGGGGAGGCAGAGGCAGGTGGAACTCTCTGAGTTCCAGCCCAGCCTGGTCTACATAGGGAGTTCCAGGCCAGCCAGGGTTACAAAGTTGAAACTTTGTCTCAAGAAGTAGGTGGCTATCTGAATGTGGTGGTGTAAGCCTATAATCTTAGCCCTCAGGAGGACCTAGAGTTCAAGGTCATCCTCAGCTACCCATGGAGTTCAAGGCCAGCTTGGGCTGAGACCCAGCCTCTGCTATCTCAGATGTCTGACAGGTGAACCAGGCTGGAGGATATCTCAGTTATCCAGGCGCGGCTTCCCAGCAGGCGGTCTCCAGTCTCTCCTGCTAGGGGAAGCTCAGGGACCGAGAACCAGCTCCCAGGTGCAGGCAGGAGGCCTGAATCTTCTGGCAGGGAGGCCCAGGTTTTTATGAGGTCTCTCTACCAGGCTAGTTTCATATTGGGTGTCCTCTTGCCTCAGCTTCCCGAGTGCTAGGTTCCTGGAATGTGCTGGTGCAGGTGACCCTTTGGATGCTGCGGTGCTGTTGGTGCTTCCCAAGCTCTGCGCCCCCTGCTCCCCGCCGGTCCTCCCCTCGCCCCGCGCAGTCCTCCTCCGCCCTCTGGTGGCCAAGGCGCTTCCCTGCGACTGTCGCGGTCCATGTCACATTGGCGGGCGTAAAAACCCCCGCGCAGGTGCTTCGGAGGGAAATCGGAGCCTTTTAATGTAACCAGGAAGGGCTTCTGGAAAGAAGATACGTTTGAATAGATGGCCTATATTTTCTACACGTGTTCCTTTCCAGAAGACTAAAGATATGATTTACAACCAACCAAAGGAAATCTCCCTCCATCCCAGACCATAGCTATGGAAGGAGTCTCCAGACAAACGATAGGCTAGGGGTTAGACACATATACATGTATGTTTATTAACAGAACCACCCTTTGTCACCACGGATGGGTATCTTCATGCTAGATAATGCTATGCAGTAACAGTGTTGTTTTGAGACAGTCTCACATAGTCCAGGCTGGCTTTGAACTCACTAGGCAGCAGAGGCTGACCACCACATCCTGGTGTGTTGGCAGGGTTGTGGGTTTTTTTTTGGCAAGTTCTTATTAGCATGTATTAATTACACATAATAATGGGTTTCATTAAGACATTTTCATGCATGTATAAAAAGATTTTGATTATATTGGACCCCCGTTGCCCTCTCCTGCCCCCTCCATTCCCTTCCTCCTCTTTCTAACTACTACATGTTGGGGCTTTTGTTGTTAAGTGTGTGTGGTGCTTCGGATGAGAATCCAGGGCCTTGCACATGCTGGGCAGGCACTTTATATCCTCAGCCCTTTTTAAGCCCTTTTTATTGTGAGACAGGATCTCACTGAGATCCTAACCTTAAACTTTTGAACCTCCTGCAGCAGACCCCTGAGTAACTTATAGGTTTTCCCTCCAGGTCCAGCTGTGTGAAGCTGCCTTAATCTTTTGAACTTTGGGTTTTGCTGCTATTGTGTGGATTTGCTGTTGTTTTGTATTTTGTTGGCTGTTTTGTTTGAGACAGGATCTCACAATGTAGCTCTGGCCTGCCTAGAACTCTCACTTTGTAGACCAAGCTGACCTCAAACTTGAACTTTTAATTTTGGTCCCCTCCCTGTGCTTCCTGGATGCTGGGATTATAGGTTTGGGCCATGAGGCTTGATCACTTGTTTTTGGTGTTGAGGACTGAACCTCAGGCCCTTAAGAACAAAGTACCAGCCTTACGTGGTGGCATATACCTTTAACCCCAGCACTTAGGAGGCGAAGGCACGTAGAGCTCTCTCTGAGATGGAGGCCAGCTTGGTCTACATAGTAAATCTTAGGCTAGCAGGGTGTGTGTGTGTGTTGTGCTGGGGATCCAACCCCGGGGTTTACATATGGTAGGCAAGCCTTCTACCACTGAGCTAGGTCTTCAGCTCTCATTTATTTATTTATTTATTTATTTATTTATTTATTTATTTATTTATTTATTTATTTATTTACTCTGTAGTCCCAGCTGGCCTGGAATTCCCTTGTAGACCAGGCTGGCCTTGATCTCACAAAGATCCAACTGCCTCTGCCTCCCAAGTGCTGGGATTAAAGGCGTGTGCCTGGCATCTTTTTATTTTTTTTTAACTGATTTTTTCTTTTTTGTCTTTTTGAAGCAGGGTCTCCCTATAGCCCCAGCTGTCCTGGAGCTCACTATGTAGACCAGGCTGGCCTTGATCTCACAGAGCTCTGCCTGCCTCTGTTTCTCAAGTGCTGTGATTAAAGTTGTGCACCACCACAGCCCAGCTAAATTGATGTTATTGTTGTGTATGCCACAGTGCACATGTGAAGACAACTTAGTGGAGTTGGTTCTCTGCTTCCTCCTTTAGGTAGGTTCTGGGGATTGAACTCAAATTGCCAAGCTTTTGTAGCAAACACCTTTACCCACTGGGCCATTTGCCAGCTCTCTTTTTGGTGTTTTTTTTTTTTTTTTAAAAAACAAACAAACAGGATCTGGGGCAATTGCCCAGAATGGCCTTGGATTTGTGATCTTCCTGTCTCAGCCTCCCAAGTAGCTGGGATTACAGCCTGGACCTTGAGACCTGGCCCCAGACTTTTATTCTAAGGATTAGACTATGATCACATGATTTACCTAACAAGAGGACTCATGATGGGAATTTAGGTTAGATTACAATTTTTTGCTGCCATACAGAATGGAGCAATTTCAGTGAATGGCTCATCCACCCACCTCAGTTCTGCAGGTCTAATAAGAATGTTGCATAAACATGTTGATAGATTTGTCTAAATGCCCTCCAAAAGGTTAAATTTGTCACTGTCCCAACCTCCAGGACTGAGGGTTCTTTTTCAAAACTCTCCCCAAACAGGCTATTGTCTAATTCTGTTTTTATCTTTGCCCATCTGATAAGGGAAATTAGGGTTTCCTTGCTGTCATCTGCATTTTAAGTACAGGGAAGGAGTTTATTTGCATCTTTCTGGTTTTTGTCTAACTCAACCTGAGCTGCAAAGCTATTTCCATTTCTTCTTTGTTAAACTATTTTTCAAGTCCTTTGGTCATCAAGATGATAAACTTCCAATTCCTTTTTTTCTTTTTGTATTTTTACTTTATTTTCATTTATTTACTTTTTAATATTTTATTATTTTTATTTTATGTGTATGAGTGTATTGCCTGCATGTATGTGAGTGCACCTGTGTCGTGCAATGCTGCAGAGGTCAGAAGAGGGCTTCGGATTTCCCTGGAACTGGAGTTAAGGATGGTTCGTGGGTGCTGGGAAGCGAACCCAGGTCCTCTGCAAGAGCAGTCATGCTCTTAACCGCTGAGCCATCTCTCCAGCCCCTATTTATTATTTTAAAAGTTGCTTACTATTATTTTTAAAATTTGCTTAGTTTTATTTTGAATGTGTACCACACATGGGTGTCAGATTCCCTGGAACTGGCATGATGGACCATCATGAGCTGGGATTGTTTTGTAGATGCTGGGAACAAGAACAGCCAGTGCTTAACCACTGAGCCATTGCTCCAGTCCTGTAAAAGAAAAAATAAATAATTTTTTTTTTGTTGTTCTTTTTGAGACAGGGTCTCCCTGTAGCCCCAGCTGTCCTGGAATATTATTTTTAAAAAATATGTGTATATGTGGGGGTGGGATATATGCACATGAATGAAGTGTCAGATCCCCTGAGCTGGACTTACAAGTGGTTGTGAGCTGTCCAACATGGGTCCTAGGAACAGCATTCAGTTTCTCTGCAAACACAGGATGCATTCTTTTTTTAAAATATATTTTATTTAAGCTGAGTGTAGTGGCACACACCTTTAATCCCAGCACTTGGGAGACAGAGGCAGGCGGATCTCTGTGAGTTCAAGGCCAGCCTGGTCTACATAGTGACTCCAGGACAGCTGGGGCTACAGAGAGACCCTGTCTCAAAAAAGACCAAAAAAAATATTTTTTTTGTATTTACTATTTTTATGTGTATGCATGTATTGCTTGCATATAGGTAAATGCACCGACGTTGAGCAGTGAATACCTGTGGAGGACAGAAAAGGCTGTTGGATCCTCTGGAACTGGAGTTACCTACAGTTGTTAGCTACCATGTGGGTGCTGGGATTCAACTCCGAGTCTTCTGTAAGAAGAGTCAGTGTTCTTAACTACTGAGCCATCTCTCCAGCCCCCTGAGGTTCCCTTTCTGTGCAGTGCTCTTCCCAGAGGTCCAAACAGCTCGTCCCCTTACCTCCTTGTCTGAGCTCCCTGGAACCACTTTTCTCCTACCCAATGTTCCCACAGCCTCACTGTCTGACCCAGTGAAGGTTTTACTTATTTTGATCACAATTTAGAGCAGCAGTTGACAAACTCCTGTGTGTGGGCCAGGTCTGACCTAAGGTTGATTTTCTCTCTCTCTCTCTCTCTCTCTCTCTCTCTCTCTCTCTCTCTCTCTCTCTCGTGTGTGTGTGTGTGTGTGTTGCTGGGAATTGAATGTAGGGCCTCACACATGCTAGGCAAGGAGTCTACCACTGAGCTATATTCCTGGCCCTGAGGTTGGCTTTTGTGTGGCCCTCCAGCCATGATTGCCTTTTACAGTGGATTTAATGACAGGTAATTCAAGCTTGGAACCCCAGTTACCAGGTAGCCTCATTAACCCAATTCATGTTAATCACCAAAGAATTCCATGACTCAAGCTAGGCGTGGTGGTGCACACTTGTAATCCCAGCACTTAAGAGGTAGATGCAGGGATGTAGGAAGATTAGAAGTTCCAGAACATTCTGGCCCACCCAAGACCTTATGTGAAAAAAAAGGAACTCTGTTACTCACTTTTACTCTGTGCTCTGTCTGCAAATGGACAGAGGTTCATCCAGCTTGTCCAGTACTGGAATATGGGTACTTAGAGCAGGTTCTGCACTGTAGCAGATGTGCAGTGCATCAGCTGAATGAAATGACCCAGCTGTTCAGGCGACAGCCTAACCTCAGCCTGCTATGCAGAACAGGACAGCTGGAGGTTAGGGAGTCCCAAGAACACCCTGCTGCTTCTGAGGGGAGTGGAGACAGGGTGGAAAGGGGGGGTCATGTTCTACAAAGGTAATTTTTAAAAAATTTTGTGTGGGGGGGCTAGAGAGATGGCTCAGTAGTTAAGAACACTGGTTGTTCTTGCAGAAGACCCGGGTTCGAATCCCAGCACCCACATGGCAGCTAACAACTGTCCATAACTCCAGTTCCAGGGATCCAATAGCCTCTTCTGTCCTCCACAGGCATTGCACGACATGGGTGCGCTTACCTACATGCAGGCAATACACGTGTACACATAAAAATAATAAAATATAAAAAAAAATTTAAATAAAATAAATTGTGTGTGTGTGTGCGTGCGTGTGTACGCACATGGAGATCAGAGGACAACTTTCGGGAGTCTTTTATTTCCTTCCTCCTTGTGGGTTCCTGGGCTGGAACTCACTTTACTCACTGAGTTATCTTGCCGCTAGCCTTATCCCTCCCCTTTTTGATTATTTTATTTATTGTTATGTTTGTGTGTATGAGTGTTTTATCAGCCTGTATGTAAGTGCACCATGTGCATGCAGTGATTGTGGAGGCCAGAAGATTGTTAACCACTATGTGGGTGCTGGGAACTGAGCCAGGGTCCTCTGCAAGAGCAGCCAGTGCTCTTAACCACTGAGCCATCTCTCCAGCCCTGGTCATTTTATTTTAGATACATCTCTTACCTTTTCAAGTAAAATACTTCTCCACTAACAACAACAGGAAAGTCCAACCACAAAAAAAAGAAACTTAAGTTACTTGGTACAGTGCTGTACACTTTGATCCCAGCACTCAGGAGGCAGAGGCAGGCGGACCTCTGTGAATGTGAACCCAAGCCTGGTCTACATAGTGAGACCCTGTCTCAGAAAAAGGAGTTCAACAACCAAAAGTAAATGAGTCTAGCATGCACAAGGAAACACACGCAGGAGCAAAGGGTTGAACGCCCTTGATGCTGGTTTCCTTCCTGGGTTCAGTGAGAGAAGAAAGCAACCAACCACCCTAGTCTGCCCAGTTCTGAAGGAGTTTTGGAATGGGAGAAAAGGAAATTGTCTCAGACATGGAGGGTGGACACTATGAGGCCAGGCTCTCAGCGCCTTCATGGCACACCTGCTAGTCTTCCTCTCCCTGGGAAGCTGCCCCTCTGTAGCTCTAGGCTCAGGGAGGCCACTGGGATGTTCTAAGGGAGCTCCAGGCCTTTGGGTGGCAGTCAGGCTGCCAGACATTCTGTGTACATGCGTCTCAAATCCATCTCCCAGATCTCTGCCAGGTATCAGTAGGGTCCCCAAAGGAAGCCCTGGTCCACAGGCAAGATCGTCAGAGTCTTGGTGGCCGGGAAGGATGGCCAGTAACACACAGGTGAGGTCCCCGAGCAGGGGAAGTGTGAAGCTGGGCCAGGCCCAGACAAGAGAGGGAGGGAGAGAAGGAACAGGCCCTTTGGAATCTTGCTGTAGGGGCAGGTGACGTGACTATGGAGCCCAGGAGCAGATGGGTGTTCCAGAAAAAAGTCTTCTGGATGCAGAGGCTACAAGGCTGAGGGGGAACAGGCACTGGGCCCCGACGTTTTGAAGACTGGCAGGATTTTGATTTTTTGGAGGGGAGGGAGGCAGGGTCATGAAGCCTAGGTAAAGCCTTGAAAACTTCTGATCCTCCTGCCTCCACCTCCCAAGTGCTGGGATAACAGGTGTGCACCACCACATCCAGTGTATGTGGTCCTGGGTACTGAACCCAGGGCTTCAGGTTAAAGGTGCTTGCTACGCAGGTAGGCACACCCTCCCTAGGGGGAATCCTATGATAAGCGCACCTTTCTTACTTATCGTAGAGATAGGTCTGCCAGATTAAGTACAGATGTTCAAATTAAATTTGATTTCAGACAGCAAATTTTTAGCATAAGACTGTATAGAACTTGTTAAACATTATCTGGAAATTGTTAAATCTTGAGCAAAGCTTAGAAACTGGTTCAAACAGGGTGTGGTGGCTTATACTAGTAATCACAGCACTTGGGAGGGGAGGCAGGAACCTAGCCTGAGTCACACAGTGAGTTCTATGCTAAGCTGGGCTACGAAGTGAGATTCTATTTAAAAAACACAAAACAAAAAATGAGGGGCTTCCCAGCACTTGGTCTCTCTGTAGCCCCAGTTGGCCTGGAACTCACTATGTAGACCAGGCTGGCCTTGGTCTTCCAGACATCCACCTGTCTCTGCCTTCTGAGTGCTGGGGTTAAAGGTGTGTCATCACTGTCCAGCAACAACAAAGAATCCTCTTTACAAAGGCACACACACTTGTAACTCCAGCACTTGGGATCAGGAGGAGTTCAGGGCCAGCCTGGGTTACATGAGACCCTCAAAACAATCAAACAAATGGGAAAAAAAAGAAAATAAATAAAACAGAATCTCATGGAGTAATAGCACTTGCTACACAAGCTTGGAGACCAGAGTTCAGTCCCAGAGCCCACAGTGGGGGGGAGCTGACTCCCCCACATCGTCCTCTGACCTCCACTTGTGCACCTGCACTCACACATACACATCACACAAGTGCAATAATAAAACGAGAGGAAGCCACACTTCCTCTAGCCAGCCCCTCCCCCTCTTCTCCAGGAAGGTGGTCTCCAGAAAATCCTGGTTAATGAGACTCTGACCTCTGCTGCACTCTATCTGTTGGGTGTGTTCCTAAGAGTCTTGTCACGTCACGGGTGGCCAGGCTGCTGGAAGAGCAGTTTCTGCCCTCTCTCAGCTTTCCATCTAGCTCTTATCGCCTTCCCTGCCTCTGTGTCTTTCTGACCTCAGTCTCCCTCTCACAGTCCCTCCTTGGGTGTGTCCCTTTGTCTCCTTTTGAGCCCAGTTTTGTTGATGGATTCACTGGCCACACTGATAAAGGTGCTTAGTTTGTGGTCTGCTCCCCACAGGGCTTTCTACAGTAGTATCAAACCAGAAACAACCTGAAAACTTCCTGAAATATAAAGTGTGCTCCATCCATAGTAACCAGGTACTATGCAGCCTTTAAAAATAAAATAATGCAAGGGGCTGCAGAGATGGCTCATCGGTTAAGAGCACTGACTGCTCTTGCAGAGGACCCGGGCACCCACATGGCGGTTACAAACCATCCTTAACTCCAGTTCTAGGGGAATCCAAAGACCTCTTCTGATCTCCGGGGCATTGCACGACATGGGTGCACTCACATACACACAGGCAATATACTGGTACACATAAAATGGTGGCGCACACCTTTAATCCCAGCACTCGGGAGGCAGAGACAGGCGGAGTGAGCTCCGGGACAGCTGGGGCTGCAAGGAGACCCTGCTTCAAAAAGACCAAAAAATAAATAAATAAATAAATAAATAAATAAATAAATAAATAAAAATAATAATAAATATTAAAAAAAATAATGTTTGGGGGCTGGAGTTAAAAGTACTGGCTGCTCTTGCAAAGGACCCAGGTTTGGTTCCCAACATGCACATGGTGGCTTATAACCTTCTGTAAGCCCAGTTCTGGGTTATCCAGTGCCCTCTTTGGCCTTTGCAGGCACCTGCACACATGTGGTATACATAAATTCACACAGGCACAGACATATACACATCAATCTTTTTAAAAAATTCTTCAAAGTTGGGTATGGTGACACACACCTGTGATCCCAGCACTTGGGAGGTAGAGACAGAATGAGAAGTTCAAGATCATCCTTGGCTATAGGAGTTCAAAGCCATTCTGGGTATAGGTGTGGTCCTGCACACACAGCCTCACTGTTAGTTTTTAAAGTTGTATTATAATTCAGGGGAGGCTAGACAGGGTCTCTTGTAGCTCAAGATGGTCTAGAACATGCTATACAGCTGGAGATGACCTTGAATTCTGATCCTTCTGCCTCACCTGATTCCTTGGATCACAGGAGTGGCCCAGCACATCTCTTAGTTTTTAAAGTTGCATTATAATTTGAGGGTGTGTGTGTGTCTGAATCAGGGTCTAGGGTCTCATGCTGCCCAAGCTGACCTAGAACTTGATCTCAGATCTTCCTGTCTCTGCCTCCTGATCACCCAGGCTAGGATCTACTCAGTCCTATAATTCTTCATGTAGATTATTCCACCAGATTCCTACACGTCTAGGAGAAAGTAATTTTAGGAATCTCATTTTACAGACAGGGGAGATTCAAGAACAAAGAGATTCAAGTAACCTGTCCAGGGTCATACAGCAGTGAAGGTGGCCTGGGAGCAGGACTGCCATCACACTTCCCGCTGGGACAGCCCTGCACTCCTGGCTCCTTCACTCCCTTACCTGTGCAATGGGAATGTATTAGTAAATGCACTGCAGGCCTGACTCATGGGATTAGCTGAGATTCTTTTCTGGAGTAACCTGAGGGCCCGGCTTTGGTCACTTTTCAGGGTTAGCCCTGAAAGATTTAAATAAAAATCAGGCAGGGCTGGGATGAAAACGGTCATCTTGTCCTGTATTCAAGGTGCTCTGCTGGACCCCACATGTGACTTGCCACAGACACTACGGAGGGCAAGAGGATATCCAGGGGCCAGATGGAGGAACTGGGCAGGGGACAAGTCCCACCTGGCAGCAACCACCTTGACCTGTTCTCTGGGTCTTGCCCCTGTGCCTGCTAACTTCCAGCTTCAGTGCTTCAGGTAACCCCCTCCCCATACCTGTGTAGACACCGCCCCTTCAGGCTGCTCCTGGCTCTCACTCCAGGGTGGAACAGTTGCCATAGGAAGAAATAACAGGAGAAAAAGGTCCCACTTAGTTCATTTCAACTCTTGAAATATTTATTGAGTCTACTCAAGGTCAAATATGAATCAGGCATGGTGGCAAATTCTTGTAATCTCAGCAAGTGGAAGCTGAGGCAGGAGGATCCTGAATTTGAGGTCAGATTGGGCTACACAGTGAGACTAACCCCCTCCCCCCAAAAAAGAAAGGGGTCTTGAGAGATGGCTAAGAGCACTGGCTACTCTTGCAGAGGACCTGGGTTCGATTCTTAGCACTCATATGGAGGCTAACAACCGTCCGTAACTCCAGTTCCAGGGGATCTGATGCCCTTTTCTGGCCTCCACAGATATTGCATGCATGTGCACTTGCAGGCATGCAGGCAAAACACTCAATACACATAAAATAAAAATAAATCAAGCTGGGCTTGGTGGTGCGCGGCTTTAATCCCAGCACTCATGAGTCAGAGGCAGGTGGATCTCTGTGAGTTCAAGGCCAGCCTCGTCTACATAGTGAATTCCAGGCCAGCTGGGGCTACAGGAAGACCCCGTCTCAAAAAGAGCCCCCCCCCCCACAAACTTATCAAAAAAATTGACAAATAAATCAAGCTGGGCTTGGTGGTGCACAGCTTTAATCCCAGCACTCGTGAGAGGCAGGTGGATCTCTGTGAGTTCAAGCCCAGCCTAGTCTACATAGTGAATTCCAGGCCAGCTGGGGCTACAGGGAGACCCTGTCTCAAAAAGGCCAAAAAACAAAACATAAAAAAAATCTTTAGAAAGAGAATTATGTGAAGTCCATACCTGTAATCCCAGCATTTGGGAGTCAGAGACAAAAGGATTGGGAGTCCAAATCATTCTTGACTACTAGTGAGTTCAAGGCTAGCCTGGGGTACACAAGATCGCATTGAATTTTGGGAAGACCCTTTGGGCTGTGGTGGAACATGAACTGAGGTCAGTTAATGGAGAGTCGGAGATCCTGGTGGCTCTTAAAATGCTGGAGGCAGTAGGACAGGGAGAAAACACAGATGGGTACGTCAGGAGCTACAGCAGTTCGACTGGGAACATTGGGAGCTGAGGAAGAAGAGTTCAAGTTGATGTTTAGGTTAGTTCCTGGGCACTGAAGGGTGGTGATACCACATGCAAGAGGGCACCTGGCACATGTGGAAGGCAAGGCTGGCCTGAGGCCAGCAGCCAGGCAGGTCAGTGAGGGAGCAGACTCCAGAGGCAGGAGGCTCCAGAGCAGCATGACTAGAACCAACCATGTGGGCATGCTGACGCAGCTGGTACAGAGGGCACAGTGGTGAGGGCTGAGCCCCTGCGGGAGAGGGAGTGTGAGGCACAGAGCAGTGCAGAGCTTCAACAGCTAAGAGAGGGGCAGGGAGCAAAGCCTGGAGAGGCCGGGTGGCACTGCACAGGACACCAAGAGGGCTGCCGATGTGAAGAGGATGAGGGCTCACACACATGTGGGGTTGGTGCCAAGATCCACGTCAGAACTAATGGTGGGGTGCCCAGGGCAGGCTGGAGTAGTTTGAGAGAATTCAAAGAGAAAAGCTGGGTGTGGTGACACAGAGCACAGGCTGGTAGGCCTGGTCTTTTGAGGCTGAGGCTCTCTCTCTGGCTCAGCTGTTTGGCTGAAGAGTAAGCTCATCCTACTCACGGTGGCGTGCTCTGGAGGAGCCGTTAATAGAGATGGGAACAGAGGGCACAAGGCAAGGTATGGGGGCCAGGGGCTCTGGAAGCCTGAGGGCTCCTGGTTTCTAGTTTTTTTCTGTAGCTCCAGCTAGAGCTTACTATGTAGCCCAGGCTAGCCTCAATCTCACAGAGATCACAGCCTGCCCGCTGGGATTAAAGTTAAAGGCGTCCACCACACCTGGCCTGGCTTCTTTAGGAAGTAGGAAGCAAGGATTTACCAAATAGCCACCATTTACTTGGTTCCTTTTGGACAAGGTCTCTTGTAAAGGATGTTGAAGATATGGTGAACTCCTAATCCTGCTTCTACTTCCTGAGTGGTGGGATGGCAGGCATTCCCCACCAAATCTGGCAATAGCTGCCATTTAGTAACCCCTTACCCTGAATACTTCTTAGTTTGTAATTATATTTGAGTAACGTGTGAATTTTCAGTGTCTAGCATAGCACTGGCTCCTATGTGCTTAAGTAGAGCTGGGTAGGTGGGGCATGCCTGGTTTCCCAACATTTAGGAGGTTGAGGCAGGAAGATGGTCAATCTGAAGCCAGCTTCAACTATGCAGTGACACTGTTTCATAACGCCAAGGCTGGGTGCACTGGAGCATGCCTATAATGCCAGCACTGGGGACTTGGGCAGGAGAATCAAGAGTATCCTTTGCTATATGGTGTTTGAGGCCATCCTGGGTTACATGAGACCCTGTCTCAAAAGACCCAACTAGGGGCTGGAGGGATGGCTCAGTGGTTTAGAGCACTGGGTGCTCTTCCAGGAGACCCAAGTTCAGTTCCCAGCACCTGCATGGCAACTAACAGCTGTCCATAACTTCATTACTAGGGGATCAGAGCCCTCCTCTGGCCTCTGCAAGCATTGCATAGTGAATTCCAGGCCAGCTGGGGCTACAGGGAGACCCTGTCTCAAAAAGGCCAAAAAACAAAACATAAAAAAAATCTTTAGAAAGAGAATTATGTGAAGTCCATACCTGTAATCCCAGCATTTGGGAGTCAGAGACAAAAGGATTGGGAGTCCAAATCATTCTTGACTACTAGTGAGTTCAAGGCTAGCCTGGGGTACACAAGATCGCATTGAATTTTGGGAAGACCCTTTGGGCTGTGGTGGAACATGAACTGAGGTCAGTTAATGGAGAGTCGGAGATCCTGGTGGCTCTTAAAATGCTGGAGGCAGTAGGACAGGGAGAAAACACAGATGGGTACGTCAGGAGCTACAGCAGTTCGACTGGGAACATTGGGAGCTGAGGAAGAAGAGTTCAAGTTGATGTTTAGGTTAGTTCCTGGGCACTGAAGGGTGGTGATACCACATGCAAGAGGGCACCTGGCACATGTGGAAGGCAAGGCTGGCCTGAGGCCAGCAGCCAGGCAGGTCAGTGAGGGAGCAGACTCCAGAGGCAGGAGGCTCCAGAGCAGCATGACTAGAACCAACCATGTGGGCATGCTGACGCAGCTGGTACAGAGGGCACAGTGGTGAGGGCTGAGCCCCTGCGGGAGAGGGAGTGTGAGGCACAGAGCAGTGCAGAGCTTCAACAGCTAAGAGAGGGGCAGGGAGCAAAGCCTGGAGAGGCCGGGTGGCACTGCACAGGACACCAAGAGGGCTGCCGATGTGAAGAGGATGAGGGCTCACACACATGTGGGGTTGGTGCCAAGATCCACGTCAGAACTAATGGTGGGGTGCCCAGGGCAGGCTGGAGTAGTTTGAGAGAATTCAAAGAGAAAAGCTGGGTGTGGTGACACAGAGCACAGGCTGGTAGGCCTGGTCTTTTGAGGCTGAGGCTCTCTCTCTGGCTCAGCTGTTTGGCTGAAGAGTAAGCTCATCCTACTCACGGTGGCGTGCTCTGGAGGAGCCGTTAATAGAGATGGGAACAGAGGGCACAAGGCAAGGTATGGGGGCCAGGGGCTCTGGAAGCCTGAGGGCTCCTGGTTTCTAGTTTTTTTCTGTAGCTCCAGCTAGAGCTTACTATGTAGCCCAGGCTAGCCTCAATCTCACAGAGATCACAGCCTGCCCGCTGGGATTAAAGTTAAAGGCGTCCACCACACCTGGCCTGGCTTCTTTAGGAAGTAGGAAGCAAGGATTTACCAAATAGCCACCATTTACTTGGTTCCTTTTGGACAAGGTCTCTTGTAAAGGATGTTGAAGATATGGTGAACTCCTAATCCTGCTTCTACTTCCTGAGTGGTGGGATGGCAGGCATTCCCCACCAAATCTGGCAATAGCTGCCATTTAGTAACCCCTTACCCTGAATACTTCTTAGTTTGTAATTATATTTGAGTAACGTGTGAATTTTCAGTGTCTAGCATAGCACTGGCTCCTATGTGCTTAAGTAGAGCTGGGTAGGTGGGGCATGCCTGGTTTCCCAACATTTAGGAGGTTGAGGCAGGAAGATGGTCAATCTGAAGCCAGCTTCAACTATGCAGTGACACTGTTTCATAACGCCAAGGCTGGGTGCACTGGAGCATGCCTATAATGCCAGCACTGGGGACTTGGGCAGGAGAATCAAGAGTATCCTTTGCTATATGGTGTTTGAGGCCATCCTGGGTTACATGAGACCCTGTCTCAAAAGACCCAACTAGGGGCTGGAGGGATGGCTCAGTGGTTTAGAGCACTGGGTGCTCTTCCAGGAGACCCAAGTTCAGTTCCCAGCACCTGCATGGCAACTAACAGCTGTCCATAACTTCATTACTAGGGGATCAGAGCCCTCCTCTGGCCTCTGCAAGCATTGCATGCACATGGTACACTTACATATATGCATGCAAAACTCATACATAAAATAAATTGGCAGCTGGAAAGGTGGCTCAGGGGTTAAAAGTACTGGCTGCTCTTGCAGAGGACCTGAGTTTGGTTCCCAGCACCCACATGGTGGCTACCAACAGTCTGCAACTCCAATTCCAGGGGACTGGACACCCCTCTTCTGGCCTCCATGGGCACTGCATGACACAGGTTCACTGAAGTAGAAGGAGGCAAAGCAGCCTTCCCTGGTACTCCCCTTACCCATTGTGAAGGGGGGAGGGTGTTGTGCTTATTTTTCAGAGCAAACAGAACCAGGAGACCCAGCTGATGAAGCCAGGCTGACTTAGGGATAGATGAGAACTATCCCTTGGATCAGCACCTTCCTGAAGACTCTGAAGCCCATAAATTAAATGCTGTTTAATGAAAACACCACACCTTATCAGTTGGATAAATTATGAAATTTATTTATATTTCACCTTTTAAAAGTCAGAACATAAACAAGCCTCACTTTCTGGAAAGTTATCTATTAAAATACACGCAGTATACTGATGCAGATGTTCCTGCTCTGTGATATGGACGTTCTGCATAAGTACCCGAAGTAATGGTTCTGATACCCCCCCCCCCCCCAACTTCTCCTGAGACAATTCAATGCAGTGAGGTCTAAGCAAACTGCTTCCAGAAATGACAGTGAAGAGGCCCTTGGCATGTGAGCCCTTCCAAGTTAACACATTAGGAAAAAAAAGACCCTGCCCCACCTTTGCTATTCTAGGTATCTGAGCTAGCTTTTCCCTGGCAGGAAGAGGCCCACAGCAGTCAGAAGCACAATACTGTGTGCAGCCTCAGCCAAGGCAAACCTTCCACATTCAGACTAGAGTCATGTGACATGAGTGACCCCAAACCCACATGCCTTTGGTCAGTCCAAGGACCTGCTCCTACAGATCAGGCTAGTAGCTCTGACTCAGGCTTCTTGAGCTGCTACTGAGTGAGTGCCCAGTATATAGCTTGTCTTAACTGCCTGCAGGATGCACTGTGCCTTCCCAGCAGTCTTTCCCATGAGACCACAGGGGTGACCCTGATGCCCTACAGCTTCTGCACTCAAAGGCAGGGTTTAAATTAAAACAGAGCCACACAAGGAAACTAGAGTAAGGACACAAAGTGTGACAGCAAAACCACCTCAGGTTAATCTATGAAGTAGACAAACAGTGGCCACGGGGCCAGTCCCCTCCCCCCAGGCTCCTTTACATACCTCAGAACCAGACTGTCAGTGGACACCTGACAGAGGTGCACCCAACTCAGTCACCTTAAAACACTTCATTAGTTTGCAAATGAGTCAGAAGCTACACCCCCTATCTCCTAGCTGACCCTCCTCCCCACTTATGGATCAACACATCTGCTTTCTAACCTAGAACAGTTCCACTAAAAATTTATGGTTATCCTCACCCTAAAAAGGCACCCTTAAGGCATTTAAGACAGAACCAGTCAGTTCTAAGGGCACGTAGGAGGTGTAGGAAAATATCACTAAAAACCTCATTTGCTAAACCCACAGTGTTCACCCTAGGAGGGTTCTTAACTTGGGTCCTGGGATGCTGCCAAAGGCCCTCAACAGCAGTACCCAGCCAAGGAGCTGCTGTCCTGGCCACATGCACTGTTGCAAAGTTCACACCCCTCAGTGCAAGGAAAGGAATCCGTTTCATTGTGCTATTCATGACCCAGGAAGGTCCTGGCTGGCTCAGAGGACCTGAGAGAGGAGCACTGATCAGGAGGGACAAACATGAAGTGGAAGGTGGACTCTCTTCTAAGGAGACTCCAGGGAGTAGCTGGGGGCAGAGGAAGACTAAACACAGGACAGACAAGTTACTGGTGGGGAAGACGGCAATGGCAAGAGCCAAAGGGAAGAGGACTCTGAGCTGGCGCCCATGTCCCTCTGAGAAGTGACTCTGTCCCGAGCCGTGGCTCATTTCCAGGTCTACTTTATAGGCAAGGTACAGGGATCCAAAGCTCACACCCGACCCATAATAGAAGCTCTAGAACATGAGACGGATGGTGAGGACCCAGCTCATTGGTCAATGATGGAGCGCTGCAACACCTGGTTCATCATGTCCTCTTCATCAACATCGTAATCCTGGAGAAAAGACGGCAGCCTCAGCAACTGTTCCCAGTTACCAGGATTCACCTCCAGCAGGAGCTGCCAGGACCAGGCCACTGAGATGTTGTGTAACTGGGAACATTACTTCATCTCTTAGGGTCTCTGCTGCCTCATCATTAAATAAAAATAATTCCTGGGGCTGTAGAGATGGCTCAGTTGGTAAAGTGCCTGCAGTGTAAGCATAAGGACCTGAGTTCAGATCCTAGTGCCATGTAAAGGGAGGGGAATGGAGTTGTGTGTCTGTATTCTCACTGTTGAAGTGGAGATGGGAAACATGGAGGCTTGTCCTGCCAGCCAGCCTAGCCCAGTGGGTGAGCTCCAGATTTAGTGAGAGGCCCTGTCTTAACAAATAAGGTGGAGAGTGACAGGAAAATGCCTGATATTGACCTCTACACATGCATGCACAGGTATACATGAATACACCCCCACGCCCCGACACACACACAGAGGACTGAGTGGCTCAGATAGCACATGGAGCCTGGCATACACCAAGTACTCAGATGTTCACTTTAGCTCATGGGTACAGAACACCTGCACAGTCAGCTGAAGTGCTTCCCAAGTGCTGGCTTCAGAACCCAAGAAAGAACAGGGCTTCTTGAAGGCCATAAAGGCACAGCAGAAACTGTAGTCAAAACCACCTTTTTTTCCTTAAAGACAGTTTCACTATGCAGTCCTGCCTGGCCTGGAAATTGCTATATAGACCAAGCTGGTCTTCAACTCACAGAGACCCATCTACCTGCCTCTGCCTCCGGAGTGCAGGGATTAAAGGTGTGTAACACCACACCTGGTAAAATAACCTTTAATGAGGCAAAATTATCTACTTGGGCAGTTTTAGGAATTATACTCACCTCTACAGCATTAGTAAGATGAACAATTATCTTAAAGTCTTATTTCAAACACTGTCAGCCTGAAAACAGGACCTTCTATAGCCTGGGCTGGTCCTGAACTTGCTAGATAGCGGTAGCTGAGGTTCGCCTTAGTGTCGGCATTACAGGTGTGTGTTCCTACACCCAGGGAGAATTTTTTTTTTTAAAGACAGGGTTACTTTGTAGCCCAGGCTGTCCTCATATTCACTGGTCTTCCTACTTTAGCGAGGTTTTTATTGTTTTTGGTCTTTTTGAGACAGGGTCTCCCTGTAGCCCCAGCTAGCCTAGAACCTACTATGTAGACCAGGCTGGCCTTGAACTCAGAGATCTGCCTGCCTCTACCTGAGTGCTGGGACTAAAGGCATGCGAGATATATATTTTTATGTGTATGAATGTAATGTCTGCATGAATATAAGTGCACCTGTTTTGTGCAATGCCCAGTGAGGTCAGAAGAGGGCATCAAAACCCCCAGAACTGGAATTACAACAGTTGTTAGTGGCCATGTTGAGTGCTGGGAACCAAACCCAGGTCTTCTAAGAACAGCCAGTGCTCTTAACTGCTGAGTCATCTCTTCAGTCCCAGAATAAATATTCTTTATAGCCATTTTGGAATGAGCTTTTTGTCTCAGATCCTGAAATCTATCCATTAAGAACAAACACTTTTTTTTTTTTTTTTTTTTTTTTTTTGTTTTTTTTTTTTTTTTTCTTTTTTGAGCAAGGTCTCCCTGTATCCCTAGTTGGCCTGGAACTATGTACACCAAGCTGGCCTTGATCTCACAGAGATCTGCCTGTCTCTGTCTCCAGAGTGCTGAAATTAAAGACTTGCACCATCAATGGAGACAGCAATACTGGACCTGTTTGGTTTTTTGGGGGGCTTTTTGAGAAAACTCCTGCCTCCACTTCCCAACAAGAGCCCTACCACACTGAGGCCTGTGCTCCTGAGGGTTTTGAAGATTATTACTTTATGTGTGTGAGTGAATGCTACATGTGTGCAGGTCCCTGCAGAATCTAGAAGTAGGTGTCAGAGCCACTGGAGCTGGAGTCACAGGTGGTTGTGAGCCACCTGATATGGGTGCTGGGAACTGAATCAGGTCCTCTGCAAGAGCAAGAAGTGGTGTTAACAGCTGAGAGCCCCACCCTGGTTTTTGTTACTGTTACTTTGTTTTTGTGCTGCTAGAGGTAGAACCAGGGCTTCCTGCATGCTCTGGGTAAGGGTTCAATCACTGAGCCACAGCCCAAGCCAGGCTTGTGTTTCCACATGACAATGTCAGCTGGAGTTGATGGCAGCATGACCTGAGTCATATCCTCAGCTCACGAGGCCATTTCATCACGTGCCTAGTTCTTACGGGTGGCTAAATGCAAATAAGTTCTATGACAGGGAAAAATCACAGTAACAGAAGAAAATGGGCAAAACTGGGAGGCAGAGCTGGGGAAAAAAAAGAGTAAGACTCTTCATGTCTGTCTAGAAAGCCACCAGGGCATCTTAAATCCACTCTGGCATCCACCCACCCATGAAGACATTGTGCAGCTGCCCTTCTGCAGACTGGGAGCTCCTCCTTGGGCAAACAGGCCCCCAGACACCTTTTCAGAAAAGTGAGCAGCAGTGTTCCCTGGGGTGGGAGCAGACTCACCACAAAAGTATCGTAGGAAAATTGGTGGCGGCGCTGGATGTGCTCTATGAAGTTGGCGCTGCGGTAGTTGGGGTCTCCCCAAGGCATAGAGGCACATATCGGACAAACCTGTCAATGAAGCAAGGTATTAGGAACCTAAGGCCTGGTCACCCGGTAAACAAAGTAACCCAGAGAACACTGGGAGTCTGTTACTCAATTCCATTTGAGCAGAGGTAGTGGTGCATGCTTGTGACCCCAGCACTGAGGAAGCAGAATCAGGGCATTCAAAGTCATAGATGACCATATAACAAGCTGGAGGCCAGCTTGGGCTACATGTTACTAATCCGAGGACAGCGGATGCTCAGCACAGGCTGCCCTGCAGTGTCTGTCTACACATTCCACACCATCTTCATCAACCCCTTGGGCTGGCATAGCTCACAGGAGGGGGAAGGCAGCACCATGGGTCTTACACCTCAGGTGGCAGAACTCCTGATCCTCCTTTTCCTGAGCCTATGCTCTGCTCACAGTTTCTAACCCAAGGCAGCAGGAAGGCCACCAGCTTTGCCCACTCAGTGCACGATTTGGAGATAAAGCTGACTGCTCAATTTCCTGGAACTCAGACAGTGGGTAGCAATTGGCATTAAGATCCCAGGCTTCCCTTCTTGAATCTGAGAGGCATGCTCAGCTTCCTTAAACTCAGAGCTGGAGTTTGCCTCCTGAATGCATGAAAGCCCCTCTAAATTAGCTCAGGCCCACATCCAGGTCCTTTACAGGTCACCTCTCATTAGGGAACCTGGAAGTACTGCCTACTTCTTGAGCTGATGAGACCTCTTAAACTGGTTATGACAATACCACATTATCCTGACACTTTTTGGGTTGGTGATGTGGCTCAATTTGCCTATGATGTGCAAGGCCCTGGTGCTAATACCCAGAATTGAAATAAAACCAACCTATCTGGAGCTGGGCATGGTGGTACAGGCCTAGAACCCTGGCACTTAGGTGAAAGCAGGAGTATCAGAAGTTCAAGGTCATCCTTGGCTACCTGGTGACTCTGAGGCCAGCCTGGGCTACATGAGACACTGTGTCAAAAAAAAGTGATTTTATAAGATAATGTTAAGCTATACACTGATGTATTTAGTATTTAGGGAGTAAAAGATAACAGTATCTCTAACTTCTTCCCAAATGGCTCATCAAAAAAACATGCATACATTGCCAAAGGTGGTGGTGCACACCTTTAGTCCCAGCACTCTGGGGGCAGAGGCAGGCGGATCTCTGAGATGGAGGTCGGCCTGGTCTGACTGAAGAGCTCCAGGCCAGCTATGGCTAGAGACCCCCTGTCTAGGGGAAAAAAACTACGCATTTGTGAATCTAGGTGAAAGGTACATGAGATTTCGCTGTTCATCTTGCAATTTTCTGTAAGTCTGACTTTTACCTAATCAAAAAAGAGGAAAAAAGTAACTCTTACAACAGCTTTGGTATCTGTGCTGTGGGATAACTTGCAGTGCTCCACAAGTCCTTCCTGGTCAAAGTTCTTCTCAGGGCAGTAAGGACAAGGAAAAGTGTACCGGTTTGGAACATTCCTGGGAGGTGAGACACAGAAGAAACATCTTGAGAACCTTTCCACCCAACTCCAACGGCTGCATACGTCAAAGAGCAAGCTCACTGCTGATGCACTAGGATTCTGACCACACTTCAAAGCTGAGTGTTCGGATCATCAACAGCACAGCTAACGTAGAACAAATGAAGACCCCATCTGAATCTGTCAACGACAGCCAGCATAGTGACCACACCACCTCCAACTTCCCAAATTCATACAGCAAACCCTTGGACATGAAGCATCCTCATCTTTCTAGCTGAAGGTGGACTCTAGCCAAGGGTGGTGGGGTCATTACCTGGGCTGAAGGGATGCATCCTTGGCGGTGGCCTTCACGCCCTCCATGATGTAATTCTGGTACTTGGAACATGAAGCCACGTGGGCCCGGATCTTAGATAGGAAGAACTTGAATAGGAAGAGAGGGACCCACAAGTTAGTGAGGAGCTTTTATCAGGCACAATCCCAAATCAAGGGCACAATGACAGCTAGATCTGCATCACCCTGGTGAACAGCCTCACCACTCCTGACTACGCCAGGAGCTCATGCAGGTTCTTCACTGATGCCAAGACTAGCATCTCACTTGACCAGATCCCAGCACTGCCTCCACTGTGAAATGCCTCCTAGAGGCCTAGGCCTGCTTTCCTCACCATCTGGACTATCTGCTTACCCAGACATTCCAAATCCAGGCATGTTTTAAAGTTTTCTACACTCACATTTACTAATTTTTGTGCATGCAGTGTGTGTGTGTGTATATAGCTATTCCACCTTGTTTGAGATCAGGTCTCCTTGTTGCTAGGTAAGCCAGGTGAACTGGCCCACAGCTTTGAAGACTCCTGTCTCTGCCTTCCATCTCCCTGTAGAGCACCCCAGAACTCCAGGTGCCTGTGTGACTACATCTAGCTTTCATGAGGGTTCTGAGCTCAGGTCTCAAGCTGGCAGGTTATACAACAAGAGCTTCTAGTTGCAGGCCCTACACTCACATTTAAATTGGTATTTTAGCTGGGCGTCATGGCCCGTACCTGTAATCTAAGCTCCCGGGAGGTAGAGGCAGGAGGATCAGGAGTTCAAGGTCATCTTCAGCTACACAGTGAATTTGAGGTCATGGTGGGCTACACGAGACCCTGCTTTAAAAAAAAATTAAAAACAAAAAAAAAGTCTCTTTGCAGTGAGCCCTCAGTGATTCCATTATGTACAACAGAGAAAAGCAAACACATAAGCGATAAGAGGCTAGGAACCCTGCTAAAGTCTTCAACAGACTGCACTGAATCTTCTCTAAAAGGAAGAAATCTGAATTCCTTAAGTCCTAGAGTGTACAACAGAAATATGGAAAGAAAAATCCTAGAAGAGTGCTGCATCACAGGGCCTCCCTTCCTTACATGCTGCTGAGGTCTGAATAGGGCCTCACACATGCAAACCAGAGCTCTACTGCCAATACATTTCTAGGCATGCCCCCGGCCCCACCCCCCCTGCGGACGGGGATGGTGAGGGGGCACTGAGGATGACACCCAGGTCCTGGTAGGTAAGTGCTCTACTGCTGAACTCTGTCTCCAGCTGTGTTGTGTTTTTTGTTTTTGATACAGTGTCTCCCTATAGTTCCAGCTGGCCTAGAACTTATTCAGTAGACCAGCCTGGCTGGCCTCCGTCTCACAGAGATCAGTCTGCCTCTGCCTCCGAGTGCTGGGATTAAAGACTTGTGCCACTATGACAGGCTAGTTTTTTGTCTTTTTACTACCTCCCCCTTTAGAGACAGGGTTTAAAACCCAGGCTGACCTGAAGCAATCCTCTGGTCTCCTAGGAGTTCTTACAGAAAAACTAAGAAATGAAGGGGGGTAAAGGGAAGAGATGCTTTTCTAAAGGTACAGTACAATCATTAATTTTTATTTTACTTTGAGACAGGGTCTCATCTAGCCAAGCTGGCCCTGAACTACCTTCCTTGCCACTACCTCCCCAGTGCTGGGATCACAGGCATGTGCCACTACACACAGCTCCAGTAATCTTTAACATGGAGAAAATTAAAAGCAAACTGGGTAGAAAAGTGTGCAAGGAACACTGAGGTAAACTAGGCTTCATGGTGCAGGCTTTGGGATCTGGTTTACTTAGGAAGTTGAGGCAGAAGAATCTCAAGTTTAAGGCCTGCCTGGGTAACTTTACCAAGTTTTGTTTCAAAGTGTGGTGGTGCATGCCTCTAATCCCAGTGCTCAGGAGGCAGAGGCAGGAGGCTCTCTGAGTTCAAGACCAGCCTGGTCTACATAGAGTTTTCCAGGCTAACCAGGTCAGAGTGAGACCCTGTCTCAAAATAAAAAGTTCAGGCATAGCTCAGTGGAGCACATGCCTAGTTACCTGGCATGTTCAATCCTCATTACCTGGAGAGAGAGAGAGAGAGAGAGAGAGAGAGAGAGAGAGAGAGAGAGAGAGAAAAGACACTATCGAGAGAGATCGAGATCTGAATTTGTTAGAAAGTGGTAATAGCCAGGCATAGTAGTGCCTGCCTTTAGTCCCAGGACCAGGAGGAAGAGGCAGGTAGATCTCTGTGAGATCAGGACCAGCCTGGTCTACATAGTGAGATCCAGGCCAGCTGGGGCTACAGGAGACACTGTCTCAAAAAGACAAAAAAGGAAAAATTTTCCAATTCCTGAGCTACCAAGATGGTGCTGTTGTTCCCCCAGCTCAGGAATTGTTGCCTTTAAGCTGTCAACCAAGGAGCTCCCATTTAAGGTAAGAACTAGCCCTGTACAAATTGTAACAGTCTCACTATGCACCCCAATGCTAAATCACTCTGAAAAGAAGGAAGTGGTAGATAACTCCTCACTATGGCCATCTACACTATGTTAAAAAATAATGAAACATGTTGGGCGTGGTGGTGCATACCTTTAATCCCAGCACTTGGGAGGCAGAGGCAGGCGGATCTCTATGAGTTCAAGGCCAGCCTGGTCTACACAGTGAGTTCTAGGACAGCTTGGGCTACAGGGAGACCCTGTCTCAAAAAGACACCCCCCCCACCACCAAAAAAAAGAAACTTAAAACTGGGCATGGTGGCCCATGCTTGTAATCTCACCATCCAGGAGGCAGGAGATTAGGTGATCAAGGTATACAGTGAGTTTGAGAGCTGCCCTGGGCTATAGGAAACCCAGTATAAAAAGGGAGGAAGAGAAGAAAGAAGTTAGTTACTGGGCTTGATGGCTCATGCTTGTGATCTCAGCACCTGAGAGGTAGGGAGGCAAGAGATCAGCTCAAGGCCAACCTTGGTCATGGGAGACCCTGTCTTTCAAAAACAAAAACAAGAAAACAGCATTGGGGAGGCAGAAGCAAGTAGACCTCCGTGAGTTCAAGGTCAGCCTGCTCTACATTAGGGTATTCTATACTTTTTGTACTGCCTGGAATCAATAAAAATTGTAATGATTTATAAACCAGTAAGGAAAATAAAGCAACTTTCCAAATGTAACAGCAACTGCACTCAACCCTGATGAAAGCACACCAAGAGCACATGCATTCCAAATGCTGGACACTGCCTAGAAACCGCCACTACCGTCACCAGCCTCAAGAGCTAAAAAGCTGAGCCATTACATTTACATCTCCAATGATACATTATGACACTTTCCTTTGACCTCAATGCAGATTGTCTCATATATCCCAGGCTAGCCTATATAGATAGCTAAGAATGACCTTGAATGTCTGGTTCTCCTACCTCCACCCTTAGAGTGCTAGGACTACAGGTGTGTACCACCACACCTGGTATATAGGGTCCTGGGAATGGAACCTAGGATTTCCCATGCTAGGTAAGCACTCTCCTGAATGAGCCACATCTGGAGCCCTAGATTTTAAAAAATTTTTATTTTATTTTTTTGGTCTTTTTAAGACAGGGTCTCCCTGTAGCCCCAGCTGGCCTGGAACCTGCTATGTAGACCTGGCTGGCCTTGATCTCACAGAGATCTGCCTGCCTCTGCCTCCCAAGTCCTAGGATTAAAGGAATATGCCACCAGCCTGGCTCCTATTTTTCATTTTTTAGAACAATCATGAACTACCCTTAGTCTAATTAAAATCAAGCACATTTTAGAATAAAAATCAACTTTTTTTAGACAGGGTCTCATGTAGCCCAGGCTAGCTTAATCTTCCTGCTATTACTTTCCAAGTGCATGGATTAGAAGTGTACACCACACCTAGCTGAAAATGGGTCTTTGGAGGGGGAGAGGGGAACCTAGGATAACTGATTTCTATGGCTTTTAAAGGTAAAATATATAAATCACTGTGACGGTGTTTACCCATCTCATCACTGAAAGACACTGACTCCACGTCCCGTCCACATACATTCTTACGGCAGCCATGGCATGAAGTCTCTGTGCTCTCCATCTGCCGCTCGAGCTCCAGAGCTCGGACGCCAGGTGCCAGAGCGCTGCGACACACCCCACAGACAGGTTTCTTCGGCTTCAGACATTCCTGCAGGCATGCAGAGCAAAAGCTAGAACAAGACATACAGAGAAGCTTGTCATGCATCGTGAAGACAAGACAGCAAATGTGGATCAACTCTGAAAAAAAACACCAATGAACAATGGGTTAAAAACAGCTTTTTCTCTGTTCTGATTCAAATACCAAGTCCTTCCAGGCCACAGACTCTATTTGGGCTTGGGGAGACCATGGAGAACACACAGGTCCAGTAACACACACACAAGTCCCCTGCTGCACGGTAGGTACTTTAGCCTTTGGGCGGAGTGCCTGCTACTCGGGAATCTTGGGGTTTTCTGAGCCCAGATTTCTCATGTGTGAATGAGAAGCTAATACCCACCTGGAGGGTTGTTTGGAGTATGGACTGTGTATGGCGGACAGTTAATTCAGTGTCCAGCACATGGAACACAGAGTAAACGGAACTGCCATCATTAGAGGTGAAAGCAGAGCATTCTGGGGACACAGAAAACCCAACAGAATGAGCTATAACCCAGACCTGGGCTGGCCAGACTTCTGACAGTCTCTGGGATCCACCGTAAGATCCCAGCAGAGAAAGGGCAGAATATTCAGGCCCTCAGAATTAACCACCCCCCTTTTTTTCAAAAGTAGAAAATTTGTACAAAGGCAAAGCAGACAGTAGAGATCAGAAAGACACTGCAAGGAGCAACAGCCGCAGATGAGTGAGCACTCAAGAGGTAGGTTCAAAACTTTCTAAAATCTAAAGTTTTCCTCCAAAGCAGGAGAGGGTCAAAGGTTTTTTTGAAAGCAAGGTATTAAAACTGAATCCAAGTTTCAGAAAAATCAACTCTGGCATGCTACAGACAACAGCACTTTTGCTTTTTTAGGTGAAGAAAGATGAGGCCAAAGTGCAAAACTAACAAATGACTCAGGGCAAGGGCTCCGAAGCCTGCCAGAAGCCAGGAAACGCAGGCTGGTTCAGAGAGGCAGCACTGGTGGCTTAATGAGTTGGGAGATGACAAAGGTGCTGTTGACCACTTTAACTTTTCTTAGGGCAAAGTGGAGCCCAGACCAAGTCCCTGAGTCCCCTAGAATGCTACATTCTAAGTTGAAGAAAACACATGGAAATTTCATATGGTACAAAGTATACGGAGGAAATAAAACACAGAGCTTAGCAGGGGGAGCACAGGAAGCTTCTGTCGGGACACTGAACTGAAAGCCAGAGGCTGTGCACAGCAGGAAACACCAAGGGCTGTGAAGTGCAGTTGGGAGGGCTTTCAGGCTGATGTTGTAGACCAGACAGAAAAGACAAGGCGGGGTGAGCAGGGCCTCTGCAAAGGCAGGGCCAAGAGTAACTCAAGACAGCACAGTGAAAGCAGCCCAGCATGCAGATAAAAGCAGCTAGCTAATGGTCTATCACATGCCTACCAGCCTCGGGCATGTCTGAGCTAGAACAGGCAAGCAGCCAACTGCTAGGATGCCTGTGTGCACTGGGCTGACTTTCAGTTTCTACTTCCTACTATCAGGTGTTTCTAGTACAGCCTTCCTGTCAGTGTGGCCAGCTTCCCTCCCCTTCCTTCCCAGGCCGTATTTGCTAGACTGGAGAGGGTATGGCTGCTCAGGGCTTGACAGGTCTATCAAAACGCAATGCCCGCAGCACAGCTGTGGGGGATGCTCAAGTTTCCAAGAACAAACGCTAGAAAGCAGCTAGGTGAAGTACTTGGGTGAGATTAAGGGAGACTTGAGCTGCCCTCATCACCGTGTATCTGCCGTCAAATAGCATCAAAGTGCTGGGCAGTGCGCTTAGCTTCAGAGCCAGTGCTGCCCCTGCCCTCTGGCCTAGGAGCCATTCAGGGAAGCCTCAAATTCTTTGGCTTTTCAATCAGGTCAAGACATTTTACAAACCTTAATGGACCCCTCCCAACACCCTTGTAATACCTTCCTACACAATGCTGGAGCACTCATTAGCTCTTTTTTAAGTGCTACATTTATGTGTGTGCCTCTGCTCCTGTGGAGGTAAGGACAGCGTTTTCCTTTTTTCGGGAAATCAGTTCTCTCCCTCCACCCCGTGGATCCCTAGGCATAAACTCAGGTCATCTGGCTCTGGTGGCAAGCTCCTTTCCCATTAAGCCATCTTGCTGACCCAGTGCTTATTTAAAAATCAATGTCCTGGGCTATAAACCTGAGGGAAAACTCTCTTTTCCACTCTACCCTTCTGACAACAGAGGGCACGAAAACACCCTGGTCAGTTGACTGCAAAGGACTATGACTTGGCTGTGCTTGGCACTGGGACATGGTCCTCTGTCTTCACCATCTCTCCGGGTCGCTCTGTACAAGAAACAAGCAGGCAAACGCTGCCCAGGAGAGAAGTGAGGGAGTCCACACTGCCGCCTGAAGCTCGAGATCTGGGGTGAGTGGCGGGGAGGTGGGTGTGAGCCCCTCAACTTAACTGCAAAGAGGCACGGCCCCGGGCAGAAGGAACTTACTGCAGACTTGACAGTAACAAGCAGCCAGTGGTGCTCAGGAAGCCCTGCTGTCTTGCCGGGAAGGTTCTCTGAGTAGACCCTTGCAGCACACCTGATCCTGCAGAGCCTCAGGCCTCCAAGTTTACTCACCTGGAAAAGGCTGACCACGCCCCCATCCTCCCCACCCCGGGGCAGGATGCCAGCACCTGCCGATTCTGGTCACCAGAACCAATGCCCACGGACAATCAGAGGGGGCCCAGAGGCTATGTCAACTTCCCAGTGTTCTCAGCTGAGGGGTGTCTGAATGTGCGATGGGGCGAGAATTGGATTCAAACCCTGCCATCCTCCGTCCTCGCGCTCCATCTATATAATCAGCTGACTGCGCCGGCGTATTCAGGCCTCTGGCCCGGAAGCCTACCTGACAAGGCTCGCCTGGCACCGAGCGGCGCACCTAGCTCTGAGCACCCGCAGCCCTCCGCTGGCGACGTGGCTTTTGTTATGGTCGAGCTCCACGCTCCTCGCTCCTTCCCCGGCGCCCGCCACCACCACTCGGCCGCCCGTCCGGCTCCCATCCGGGCCCTGAGGCCGCGTTTCTCCAACTCCCGGCGCCCCGCGGACTCGGCGGACTACGGCCCCGGCTCCGGGGAACCTGACAGGCCACTGAGACGCCGCCCGCCGCCTGCGCTCCCGTCCCGCCCCGTCAGGTCCGCCCCCGCCACTTACACGTGTCCGCAGAGCACCTGCACCGGCTTCTCGTACACCTCCAGGCACACGGGACACGTGAAGCGGCCGAGGGGGTCGGCCTCGGGCGTGGGCCTCGACAGCTGCGCAGCGCCCTCCCGGAGCTGTTGCTGCGCCGCCATCTTGTCCCCATCGAGCGCAGCGGAGCGCGAGGATGAGGCGCCGAGAGGGCGAGGCCGCCAGAGTCGGCGCACGCGCGGTGGGCGTGGCTGGAAGCGGCTGGTGGGCGTGGTCAGGTCAGGCGCTGGCAGCTGGGGATGGGGCTGGCTGCAGGACGCCCGCCGGCCCTTTCAGGCTGCATCCTCTACACCAAATTAATTCTGTCAACAACCTACCTGCGTTTGGAAATGGCACCTCCCCCACTTGAGCCCCCAGATGCGAAGGCCTCCCACCCAGACATGTTCATCGCAGCCTGATGGAGCCTAAAAAGGGGACCCAGCCACAACATGCCCACGTGCTTCACCACAGGCACTACAAGACCAGGGACCTGTGTTGTTGGTCTTAGCCAAAGGCCTAAGAAGCAGGTGTTATAAATATACATTGTAAGGGTTTAAATAAGTTTGGGGGTAGTTTGTTTGGCAGCAGCAGATTTAACTATTACAACCTTCTTTGAGTTATTTTTTTTATAACTGTTATAAAGTTACAAGAGCACAGACCCTTTTCAAGGCTTTATTTTATATTTGTGCTACCTAATACTGTAACAATTTTAATTTTAAAACATTATCTTTGTGGGTTTTTTTGTAGTGCTGGAGTTGGAGGTAGGTCCTCATAGATGCTAGGTAAGTGCTCTTCCACTGAGCTGTACCTCCAAGCTCTAAACTGAAATACATTCCTTGGATGAAGTGACTCACATCTGTAATCCCAGGACTTGTGAAGCTGTCAAGAGTTTGAGGCTAACCTGCAAAACACAATGACTTCCAGCGTTCCAGGCCAGTCTGGCATATAATGTGAGACCTTGTCTCAAAAAAAAAAAAAAAAAAAAACCCCAGAAACCAGACACAGTGGCCCCAAGTGTTTAATCCCAGCACTCGGGAGGCAGAGGCATGCGGATCTCTGTGAGTTCAAGGCCAGCCTGGTCTACATAGTGAGTTCCAGGACAGCTGGGGCTACAGGGAGACCCTCTCACAAAAAGACCGAAAAAAAAAAGCAAAAAACAAAACAAAAACATTAAATATAATTAAATTCACTGGCGTGGTGCTGCACGCCTTTGATCCCAGCACTCTGGGGGCAAAGGCAGGCAGATCTCTGTGTATGGAGGCCAGCCTGGAAGAGAGTTCCAGGCCAGATGGGGCTACAGAGACAACCTGTCTCAAACAACAAGTTAAATTAATCCCAGCATTTGGGAGGCAGAGGCAGGTGAATCTCTGTAAGATCAAGGCCAGCCTGCTCTACATAGCAAGTTCCAGAACAGCTGGGGCTACAAGGAGACCCTGTCTCAAAAGGCAAAAAAAAAAAAAAAATTCCATTATTCTGTCTCAGGAACCACATGTGACTGGTGGCTAGGTATTAGATGAAGCAGATGTACAGAATTACTCACAGAAAGTCCTCTGGACCAATCTATGCAATGCCCAGCAAAGTATTGATCACAGTGGAAAAGACTGGGGCAGCATAAGACATGGGAGGGGAGGATGGGGGGAACGACACCAGGGGCCCTCATGAAGAAAGGAACCCGGCCTAGCTCTTGTGTGGCCTGAACCTTCTGCCAATTTCATGGATCCTTTTGTTTTGAGTCAGTGTCTATGTAGCCTTTGAGGGCCTGGAACTCTCTCTGTAGACCAGGGTGGCCTTGAATTTCTGAGAGCCTCCTGTCTCTGTCCCTTCTGAGTGCTGAGATTACAGGCATGTACCATCATGCCCAGTTTAAATATTTTTTTTGTGTATATGTGTGCCTATGTTTCTGTATGCCAAGTGTATGGAGGTGCCAGCAGAGGGCATTAGATCCTCTCAAGCTAGAGTTACAAGTGGTTGTGAGCTGCCTGGTATGTGCACTAAGAACTGAAGTCAGGTTCTCTGGAAGAGAAGCAAGTACTCTTAACTGCTGTACCATCTCTCTAGCTCTTTATTTGTTTTCGAGGCAGGGTCTTAGGGTCTTCCTCTGAAGCCCAGGCTGGCCTTGGTCTTCTGATCTTCCTGCCTCAGTCTCCTGAGTCCTGGGATAACAGGTATGTTTTCCCCATGCACTCCCTGATGAATCTACTTTTTTTTTTTTTTTTGGTCTTTTTGAGACAGGGTCTCCTTGTAGCCCCAGCTGTCCTGGAACTCACTATGTAGACCAGGCTGGCCTTGAACTCACAGAGATTCACTTGTCTCTGCCTCCCAAGTGCTGGGATTAAAGGCGTGCACCACCATGCCCAGCCGAATCTACTTTTTAAGTAAAAATTAAACAGTGGTACATTAGACCTAGCTGAGATGACCCTCCTCAGGCTTCAGAACCCCCTCAAGCCAACAGGAAGCAGGTAAATTTCTCACTTATTTAAATTAGATAAAATTTTCCTCCTGTGGCTACATTTAGAAACCTGTAATCAGATTTTTTTTCTTTTCCTTTCCTTTTTTTTTTTTTAAGGACTGGGAATGGAAGCAAGGATCTCATGAATATTAGTCAAAGCTCTACCAGTGAGCTCCATCTCCAGCCCTCTTTTCCCTATTTTGTTGTTTTATTTCAAGACAATGTCTCACACTGGGTGTGGTGTACAGCTTTAATCCCAGCACTGAAAAGGCAGAAGCAGGTGGAACTCTGAGTTCCAGGCCAGCCTGGTTTACATAGCAAGTTCCAGGCCAGCCAAGACTACACAATGAGGCCTTGTTTAAAAAAAAAAAAAAAAAAAAGAGATGGCTCAGTGATTAAGAGCACTGACTGCTCTTGCAGAGGATCCAGGTTCAGTTCCCAGCACCCACATGCCAGTTAATAACCATCTCTAACTCTAGTTCTAGGGGATCTGATGACCTCTTCTGGCCTCCACAGGCATTGCACAAATGGGTGCTCTTACGTATACACAGGCAAAACACTCTTACAAATAAAACTTAAAAAAAAAAAAAAAAAAAAAAACACAAAAATTAAAACCAAACCTGGCATGGTGGCACATACCTTTAATCCCAGCTCTCTGGAAGCAGAGACAGGCAGATTTTTGTGAGTTCAAGGCCGGCCTCGTCAACACAGCAAGTTCCAGGTCATCTGGGGCTACATGGAGACCCTGTCTCAAAAAACAAAGGAACATTAATCCCAGCACCCGGGAGGCAGTGGCAGGTGGATCTCAAAAACCAAAGCAACCAGGGAGACCCTGTCTCAAAAAGACCAACCCCCCCCCAAAAAAAACCCAAAACAAACAAAAACCCAAAGCAACAAAACAAAAAAGCTACTTCTAGAAAATTGCATTCAGTGTAACAAGGTTGTAACTCAGCATGCACGAGGCCTTGAGTTTGAGCCCCGGTCCCAAAAACCAGGATTTTTTCTTTTTCTGTCTTTTTGAGACAGGGTCTCCCTGTAGCCCCAGCTGTCCTCGAACTCACTATGTAGACCTGGCTGGCCTTGAACTCACAGAGATCTGCCTGCCTCTGCCTCCTGAGTGCTGGGATTAAAGGCGTGCACCAACCACCATGCCTGGCTCATTCATCCTGTTTTACTAATAGGGAAATGGAGGCCCAGAGTCACTACATAGCTTGTCCAAGGTCATACAGTTGCAAAGTGGCAGGGCTGGGATCCAAACTCAGGATCTAGAGTCCCAGGGCCTACTGTACTGTGCCTTTCTTCCTTTCAAGTTCTATAAATATTTATTGTTTTTATTTTATGTGTATGACTGCACTGCCTGCATGTATGTAAGTGCACCTGTGTCATGCAGTGCTTGAGGAGGTCAGAAGAAGGAGTCAGATCCCCTGGGACTGGAGTTATGGACTGTTGTTAGCTGCCATGTGGGTGTTGGGAATCAAACCTGGGTTCTCTGTTAGAGCAGTCAGTGCTCTTAACTGCTGAGCCACCTTTCCAGCTACCCCCCCTTTAATTTATAAACATTTTTGTTTGTTTTTGAGACAGGGTCCCACTATACAGGCCTGGCTGGCCTAGAACACACAATGTAGATCAGGCTGGCTTAGATCTCACAGAGATCTGCCTGCTTCTACCTTCCAAGTGTTGGGATTAAAAGTGTATGCCACATCCAGTCTTATTTTTAAACATTTTTTTAAATTTATGTGCGTGTCTGTGTGTATACACCCTTGCATGCAGGTGCCCACAGATGCCAGAAGAGAATGTTGACCAGAAGCTGGAAGTACAGGCAGTTGTGAGCCACCTAATGTAGGTGCCAGGATCTGAACTCAGGTCCTCTGCAAGGGCAGCCAGCACTCTTTAAGAGCTGAGCTATCAGCTGGGTGTGGTGGCACACACCTTTAGTCCCAGCACTCAGGGAGGCAGAGACAGGTGGATCTCTGTGAGTTCAAGGTTAGCCTGGACTGCATAGCTGTGGGGTTACAGGGAGACCCTGTCTCAAAAAGACCAAAAAAAAAAAAAAAAAGAGCTGAGCTTTCCCTCCAACCTCCTACTAAGCCTTTGGACCTGTAAGGATGATGTTGCTGTTGCTATGTATCAAAGAGCCTGGGTGTGGCTTTCCCTTGCTTCCTTCAACAGCAGGGGAAAGGCAAAGTGTTCACTTCCTGCAAACAGTCCTTTGAAGCCCAGTGCCTGAAGGACTGACTGCACAGTCTACAGCAGACCTTGGGGACTGTCTTCAGAGCAATTAAGCACCATCCATCCAGCCCCTTAAGCTGTGTCTCTTTGGATGTGGGTTGGAGGGGTGGGTCCTGCTAATAACAGCCCTCAGCCAGCGGTTACCTTTGGACTTGTGGGTGGCATGAAGACTTTGAAGCAAATGGCAGTTGGGTTTATATTTAGGGAGAAAAAGGGGGAAGAAAGCTTTTTTTCTGGATTATAACGGAGCCTGGCAGCACAACCTGTGCCTTCTTTGGGGGCAAAAAGCCTCCCCTAAGCCCTGCCTCTATCTGGGGGGTGTCAGACAGAATGAGTGGAGTTTTGGGAACCAGACAGACTCCTTCGCCTCCAGCAAATTCAGGTTGCTTTAGCACAATAAGCCTGGTATGGGGAACGCCTGCTGCGGCCTCAGTCTCCTGCAGGCTCTGCTCTGGGCAAAGTTTTTTCCTTGTGTTACCTCATCTGGTGTGAAAAATAACTTGGTAAGGGTTGGGGATGTGGCTCAGGTGGTGGAGTGCTGGGATAGCATGTATGACACTCAGGGTTCTACCCCAGCACGGCATAAAACAGGCACGGTGGTGCACTCCTGTCATTCCAGTACTGGGGAGGTGGAGGCAGGAGGATCAGGAGTTCAAGGTCATCCTTGGTTGCAGAGTGAGCTCCAGGCCAGCCTGGGTGACATGAGACCCTGTCTTAAAAAATAAAAATGATGAGTGCATGAATGCATACTTAACTGTAACCAATAAAAATGAAGTATAATGACAGCAAAATAACCTTAAAGGGGGGCTGGAGAGATGGCCCAGTGGTTAAGAGCACTGGCTGCTCTCTCAGAGGAACTGGGTTCAGTTCCTAGGATCCACATGGCAGCTCACAACTGTAACTCCATTTCCAGGGGATCTGAGGCCTGTGGGTACTGATCTCTATGGGCACTACACACATGTAGTCCATTTACCTGCATGCAGACAGAACATTCATATACATAAAATAAATTTTAAATGTTAAGAAACAATTTTTTTTTCTCAGCTGAGGACTGAACCCAGGGCCTTGTGCTTGCCAGGAAAGCGCTCTACCATTGAACTAAATCCCCAACCCCAAAAGAAACAATTTTTAAAATTAACGTTATTAGACTCCAATTGTAGGTGGGGAAACAGGTTTAAAGAGACAATGCCAAATATGGTCTGACTCGAGACATAGACTCATAATTGTGAAGGCAAATTACAACCAGGCAATTAAAAAATAGGCTCATTGCCCACAGGGAAGGTCCTGGGGAGATGTCAGTATCAGGAATATTTCATTTGATTAAGAGGATCAAAAGGAATGGTCAGAAGTCAAGGCCTACACCTGCAATCCTAGTACTCAGAAGGCTGAGCCAGGAGGATTGCCTAGAGTTCCAAGCCAGCTACACAGACCCTGTCTCAAAAATACACACTTGTGGGGCTGGAGAGATGGCCCAACAGTTAAGAACACTGGTTGTTCTTGCAGAAAACCCGGACTCAAATCCCAGCTCCCACATGGCAGCTAACAACTGCCTGTAACTCCAGTCTCAGGGGATCCGACAGCCTCTTCTGTCCTCTGCGGACATTGCACGACACAGGTGCACTTACCTACATGCAGGCAATACACGCATGCACATGAAATGAAAATATTTTAAAAAATGCATACTTGTAATCCTAGCACCTGAGAGATACAGGCAGCAGGGTCTGAAGTTCCAGCCCAGACAGGCTACGTAGTAAGTTCCAGACTAGCTGCAGCCGTTAGCAAGACTGTCTCAAAACAATAACAGCCAGGCATGGTGGTGGATCTCTGGGAAATCAAGGCCAGCCTGGTCTACATAATGAGTTCCAGGCCAGCTGGGGCTACAGGGTCTCTCTGTCTCTGACGACACACAGACACACCATCAACAACAACCAAATCCCCAATTCTAATTGCTGCCAAGTGCTTGTGTGGACTATGTCCTATCACCTGCAGCTGGTGGTACTGTTCTCTTCTCCAAGCTAACAGATGAGGAAGCTGAGGCAGAGAGGCCCCTAAGATTCTATTAGCTGATGTTCCCAACCATGCCCAGCACTGCAGTGCCAGACTCAGTACCTCAGCACGTGGGTATGGGCTTATCAGCAGCTGTTTTCATCTGCTTCTTGCCTGACTTTTCCCTCCCATGCTGGAGCCAGACCTATTCTGATGCTCACATCACCCAAATCCTACCTCACAGCCCCCCTCCCCCAGGCTGTCCCCCCTTGTCTTTTGAGGGGTTATTTCCCCATGCTCTGAACTATCCCCTGTATAGTCAACTTCTTCAGTTCTCAGTTACAGGTCATTAATTCATCCTACTCCTATTCTACTAAAACCTCTTTTGTTTTAAACAAGGTAGACTGGACACTCCTTGAGGACAGGGGTTCATCTGTCTTGCTCACAGTTCTGCTGTTTTAATGGAACATTAAATCTGGCTTGGATCAGGACATGGCTCAATGGTAGAGCATGTGTGTGGGCCTGGACTCAATCTTCAGTACCTCAAAAAGCAACAAAACCTCACCAATTTGCTGGGCATGGTGGCTTGTGATTCCAGCACTTGGGAGGTTGAGGCAGAAGGATTGCTATGAGTTTGAAGCCAGCTTGGGCTAAAATGAAACTCTGTCTTAAAAAAAAAAAAACAGAAAAAGGGGTTGGGGCCTCAGTTATCAAATAAAAACCAATCAAAACAATAACAACAATAACCAGAAAAGGTTGGACTTAGTAGCACAAGCCTGTAACCCTAGCACGTGAGAGACAGAGCCAGGGGACTGGAAGCTCAAGGTCATCTTCTCACCCTCAATTCCACATGAGTTCAGTATCAGCCTGGGCTACATGAGACCCTGACTCAAACCCTGAGCAAAAGTGTATTTATGGAATTGCTATCTTCCTTTTTTTATTTTTTCAGTTCTAGGGATTGAACCTAGGACATGTGAAGCCCTCTTGGATACTATGAGGCCCCGGCTATCTTAGAACTTCTGGAGATCCTGCCCAGCCTCCTGAGCCAGGGGATTATATGCACATATCACCACACCTAGCTGGTTTTCTTCTTTCTCTCTCTTTCTTCCTTTCTTTCAGCCCTGTTTTCTCTATGTAGCCCAGGCTGGCCTGAAACTCACAGGCATGCTCCTGCCTCAACCTCTGGAATGCTGGGACTGGAACGATTGAGGAAATAGATATTTGTCCTGTATTCCTGTCTGCAGTTGGCTTTGGGCATTTACATATACCTAAACCAGACAGTGTTGGTTGATGTTTGTTTTTCTGTCACTCGATGTGCCTTGGTCCTTGCAGTGTTTTGTAGCGTCCTGTGTATTTCCATCATCCTTTGCTGGTGGACGGTTAGCACGCCACAGCATTCTAGCACTGCTTACAATCCATTCCCGACTTTTGTTTTAGTGCCACAGTATGGAGCTGGAGGCTTCCAGCACATGTTTCTCACAGAGGCCAAGAAATTCAACTGCTAGGTCATGGGTGGCTTTCCTCTGCTTTTGTTCTACACACTTACTGTTGGAATCATGTGCTACTTTTATGATTTAAAAAAAAATAGAAAGAGGTAGGTAGACTGTTGGCTCCAGGAGAGTGGAGGTGCCTGGTCGTTGTCACGTGACCGTTATATAATCTGCTAATCATTACATAATAAATTCTGGAAAGGATGCTCCCATGGTTTCCCCCTCACCCAGCTCAGAAATCACAGGTCTTCATCTGTCTGAAAGGTGAGAAATGTGGCTCTCTGACTTTGGGTCTTGTCTGACAGGAAATGTCACAAGTTTCCACCACCAGGGTTTCCCTCTTGGCTGCCACAGAATCACGGGGTAGCAGGGACTTTCTCTGTGTCCTCGTGTGAAAGCGCAAGCTCATCACACTTTCTCGGAGTTTTTGTTTCATTTGGTGGGGGTGGGGGCGTGAGAAGGGTTTCAGATAGCCCAGGCTGGCCTCAAACTCACTAGGTAGCCAAGGACAAACTTGAATTGATTCTCCTGCCTCCACTGCTTAAGTGCTGAGACTACAGGTGTGTACCACCATGCCTGGCTTTTTGTTTTTTTAGACAGGGTCTTCCTATGTAACTCTGGCTAGCTTGGATCTTAATATATGGACCAGGGTGGCTTCAGACTCACGTCTGCCTGCCTCTGCCTCCCATGTGCTGGGATGCAAAGCATGTGCCACCACGCTATGCTTGGATTTTTAAAGTTTTATGTGTATGAGTGTATTGCCTGTATATAGGTAAGTGTATCCATGTTGTTGTGTAATGCCCAAGGAGGTCAGAAGAGAACTGGAGTTATAGACAGCTGTTAACCGCCATTTCGTGCTGGGAACTAAACCTGGGTCCTCTGTAAGAGCAGCCAGTGCTTTTAACCACTGAGCCATCTCTCCAGCCACCGCCCCCGCCAACTTTTTTTTAAAAATATTTTTATTTTATGTGTATGCATGTACTGCCTGCATGTAGGTAAGCGCACCCATGTCGTGAAATGCCTGTGGAGGACAGAAGAAACTGTCGGATCCCCTGGAACTGGAGTTACAGACAGTTGTTAGCTGCCATGTGGGTGCTGGGACTCAAACCCTGGTCTTCTGCAAGAACAGTCAGTGTTCTTATCCACTGAGCCATCTCTCCAGCCCCCATCCCAACTTTTTTTTAAGGCTTATTTTTTACTTAATTATATGTATGTGTCTGTGTATATGCATGTGAGTGAGGAGACAAGAAAAGGTGTTAGATTGTTTGAGGCTAGAATTACAAGCAGTTGTCAGCCACCTGGTACGGTAATGTAGTCAGTATGCACTCTTAACAACTGAGCCATCTCTCAAGCAACATCCCTCCATGATGTTTTTTTTGGGGGGGCGGGGTCTTTTTGAGACAGGGTCTCCCTGTAGCCCCCTCTGGCCTGGAACTCCCTATATAGATCAGGCTGGCCTTGATCTCACAGAGATCTGCCTGCCTCTATCTCCTGAGTTGAGTACTGGGATTAGAGGCCTGCACCACCTCACTGGGCCCCTGCCTGGCTTTGAGAGTTTTGTTGGTGTAGAGCTGACAAGTACAGTTTTTCTCAGCTAAGAAACTATATAGCTGACAGGAGAGGCACTTAGCTGTAAGCTTAGAGTATGCAGACCATAATGGAGCTTATACAGCAACAGGTATGTAAAAAGATTGCCTCTATTTGCTTACTGGTTCTTAAAACGTTTCCCTATAATTATATCAAGTCCTCAGACAAGCCCTCCTACCTTTATTTAGCTGGTGTTACGGAGACTCAAAGGGAAAATCCTGCTATCCAGGCACACCTGTTAGATGGCTCCGGATCACACATTCAAGGAGCTCCAAGGGAATACAGATGAATAGGAATGTGGGATCTGGCGGAGATGTCGGGTTAAACACGTGTCCTGCTGTGCTGAGAAGGGAGGTAAAATTATGAAAGAGCATTGTGGGGAGCTAGAGGAAAAAGGACCTTGATGGCCAGGTGTGGTGGTACACTCCTTTAATCCCAGCACTTGGGAGGCAGAGGCAGGCAGATCTCTGTGAGTTCAAGGACAGCCCTGTCTACATAGTGAGTTCCAGGTCACTGGGGCTAAAAAGACAAAAAAACAAAAACAAAAACAAAAAACCAACAACAACAACAACAACAAAAAACAGAAAAAGAAAAAAAAAAAAACTTTCCTGAAGAAATGAGAAGACTCCAGAGAGGAAGTAGGACTGAGGTGGGGCTGGATGCCAGTAAGACCAGGATGGGAAGAGGTGCTGGAAACATCCACAACCAGGAAGTAGCCTTGGAGACGAGGGCAGAAGGATGAAAGAGCAGGGTAGAGACCAGGCTGGGGAGTGGGCTGTGGGCCTCTGATAAACAGGGTAAGAGGCAGAGGGAGCAGTCCAGCCGCAAACACAAAGGATGCCTAATGCCTTAAGCATGTGCCTGGTACAAAGTCCATCTCAGGGAGCTCACAGGCAATGTGGTAAGTAGAAACTGTGAACTGTAGTGCCAAGCCATCTGGACTGATCCAGTATAGACTGTGTGGATCCTGCAGGCAAAGCAAGGGGCTCACTCTTCCTCCTCTGGTTTCCATATTAGGGAAACTGAGGACTGCAAGAAGTCATTTCCTTGAATTTAACAGGATAAAAGAAAAACAAGGGCTGGAGAGATTGCTCAGTGGTTAAGAACACTGACTGTTCTTGCAGAAGACCGGGGTTCAAATCCCAGCACCCACATGGCAGCTAACAACTGTCCGTAACTCCAGTTCCAGGGGATCTGATAGCCTCTTCTGTCCTCCGCGGGCATTGCATGACACGGGTGCACTTACCTACATGCAGGCAATACATGCATACACATAAAATAAAAATAATAAAATATAAAAAACAAAAACAAAAAGAGCTTCATGTGGTGGCTCACGCCTGTAATCACAGCACTTGGGAGGCTGAAGCAGAAGGATCGCACAGTATGAGGTCAACCTGGGCTGCATGGCAAATTTTAGACCAGCTCAGGTACAGAGTTTAAAAGCCCCATCTCAAACAAGAGCATTTAGATCTGCATTGTCTGTCCACTATTATACTAATCGCTTATGTGTATTAACTTGTTTCATGCTGGCCAGCCTTACCAGGCAGCTGCTGTTGCTGCTGCTGTTATTATTATTGCTTTAGCATGTGGAAAGATGAGGCTGGTGGTGGTGGTTGTGGTTGTGGGTCATGCAGCTTGTCCAGGCCACACTGCTAGTAATCAGTCAAGAACGGTGTTGGGACCTGTTATTTTTCCATGCTGGGGACTGAACCCAGGGTGTACACACAGCTACCCCTGAGCTACAGCTTTCATGTTTTTTGAGAGGGTCTGGCTGTTATTCATGCTAGCCTTGAATTCATCTCTGTAACCCAGTCTAGCCTTGAGCTCATGCTCCTGCTGCCTCTGCCTCCTGAATAGCTGGGTTTATAGGCCCATACCATCAGGCCCAGACGACTGGACTCAGACTTTTTGATTGTTTAAGACGGGGTCTTGCTAAATTCCAAGCTAGCTAGCTGACTTGCAGAGATTCCCCTGCCTGTTTCCCTAATAGCTGGGATCACCCAACCTACTGAACTCGCATTATTATTATTGGGACACAGTCTCGTAGTGTAGCTCAGACCAGCCTCGAACTTGCGGCCGTCCTCCTGCTTCTGCAGTGCTGGGACAGGCGGACGCCATCACGCAGGGTGTGACCCGCACTCTTTTTCTTTTTTCTGTCTTTTTGAGACAGGGTCTCCGGTAGCCCCAGTTGTTCTGGAACTCACTATGTAAACCAGGCTGGCCTTGAACTCACAGAGATCCGCCTGCCTCTGCCTCCCAAGTGCCGGGATTAAAGGCGTGCGCTACCACGCCCGGCCGCGACACCCGCACACTTAACCACCGCCGAGGGCTGGAACATCCACGGCACTCGCTCTAGTCTCGCGTGATCTCGGCGGCTCACTCGCTCTGAGCCTCAACGGTTCCATCTGTGACATGGGCTCGCCCATCCTCGGGACTAGAGGTGAGTCCTTGAAGCGGAAAAACCAATCTCCAGTCCCCGGAACCGGTTTCCATGACTACCCAGCCAGCCACCGTCTAGCTCACGTCACTTCCGGTTAGTGCCTTCCGGGTTCCGCCCGAGGCGAGGCAACCGGCCGTTAGGGCGAGAACGAGATCAGCGAAGCCCCGCTCGCCTGCCGCCTCCCATCAACTCCTCTCGGCTCCTCCCGTTTATCCCCTCGCCTTGGCGTGTCGGCCTCGCCTCCCCAGGCCGGAAGCGCAGCCGCGGGGGGTGCCTAACCTTTGGTTAGGCCCGCCTCTTCTCTCGTCACTTCCGGTCCGAGTGCTTCCGGGTCGCCGCTGGCCGGGGTGCTGGTGTGGGTCCCGGGAGCCGGCGGGAGCGGTGGAGCCGTGCGGAGCCGTGCGGGGCCGGGCTCCGGCGGCCTCGCTTCCTGGCCGGCCGCGGGTGAGTGCGGGCGCAGCGCGCAGCTTCGGGTCCCTCGAGCGCTGACCCCGACGGACCTCGGCGCCTCAGCCGGCTGCGGGCGACCTTGGCTGAGCCGCTGGTCCTCGCAGCCTCGGCTGTCCGGGCTGCTACACCGGGCGTGCCGGGACCGGGAGGGGCCGTCGAAAGCGCGGTGATGCTCGGCTTCTGCGTCAGCCCCATGTGCAGCAGAGCTCGGGCGAGGGACAGGCCCTCCCCACCCCTCGCAGACGAATGGGGAGTCGGATGTGCCAGCCCCGGGCCCGGTCCCCATCCCCAGCGCCGCCAAGGAAAGAACCAACCACTGGGGAGCTGGGAGCTTGGGGCGTGTACACCTCGGATGAGGCAGAAGGACCATTGGGCAGGGGACAGCCGCCACCACGTTCTGTCCCCTGCAGGGGAGGGGACCCAGAGCCCCCAAGAGAGGCAGCTGTCGAGGAAACCGGGTACAGGCCCTGCTCAGGTTATTTTCAGAGCTTTGAAAGGCGGGTGGCTGTGTGTCCGAGGCCAGTTGGGGTGCGGGGTTCCCGCAGTGCTCCACCAGCAGCAGGAGATGCTTCGGGTGGGTCTGGGAGCCTCCTGCCTAGAATGCATGCTAGGGGTGGGGTGGGGAGGGGTGGGAGGGGTAGAGCTGCATCCATCCCACAGATCCTGTTTGGACAGGCTGAAGCTGGACCAGAGTTGTGTAAACGTGTGGATTGGGACACTGCGACCAAAATAGCACCTGATGGCACCTGCCGTTGTAGGGAGGAGGTGCCTTCCGGTGCTTCCATGGCGAACCTCTCTGCTTGAATGGGCTAGCAGAGGTAAAGCCAAGCCGGGGCTCGGCTACTCAGCATCATTTTGGTTCCATTCAGTTGAGCTTTAAACAAGTACTGCTTTCCCAGCCGATGTTTAAAGAGCAGTGGTGGGAAAAGCCCCTGCCTCCCTCCCTGTACTAGCTCGGTCTTCGTTGCTTTGCGTTACAAAGGGGCCCAGATTGTGGGTGCAGGAGGTGCCACGCAGGGCTGTTGGTGCTGGGCATCCGCCTGCTTCTGTGTTTGGGATATTCACAGATCTGTTTTTGTTGCCCCACTCCCCACCCCCTCTGGCACGGCTTGGCGTTCCAGTCTTTCGGTTGCTTGGAGAAGCTCAGAGCTTCTGCCGCCGGGCTGCCTTGCTCTCCTGTACCAGGCTGTGTTTTGCAGAGAACGTGTTTTTGTTGTGCTTGCAGAGTGCCGGGAATAAATTGCTGGCTCTGTGCTCAGAAAAGACACCAGCTACCATCAGCTACAAGGCAGCCTGTATTCTCAGGAAATGTATTCAGTAAGGATGATGTAACTGCTTCGCTGCTGGCTGCTCTCTGGCCAGCTTCTCTCCTGGGCTCTTGAGCTTACATCATAGAGAGGTTGCTGGCTCTCCCAGCCGCTTCTTGGGGGGTGGGGGAAGATGGCACTTTTGCTGCTATCAGGCTGTGCTCCCTGGCCACAGGGCATTTTGACTAACTGAACCTTTCAAGGATGAAGCAAGATGACTTTTAGATTCATGTGCAAGTCCCAGGTCCACCTCTTCTTAGCTCTGTGAGGAAGAACAAGTGAGTTGGCCCTGTGTGCCTCAGTTTCCTTTAATATTGGGGTTGTTCTGTGGATCTCATTGGCTTTTGAATAACAGGGAACATTAGGCCCCTTGCACCTTAATCCCTGTGTAGTTGGTACCAGTTGTAGTGATAAGTTAGTGAGCTGAAGGGAGAAAGTTGGGCCTCAGGTTCTGTTGTCGATTTGGCTTTGGGGGGGGTGTTGCTTAGTCGCTGAGCCTGTTTCCTCAGAGATGGTATGAGGAAGAAATGGAAGATGCAGTTACAGCTGGAAGCCTGGTACTCAGGTAGCAGGGCCTCTGTTCATCGTTCGTTTCATTCTTTTCTTTTTTTCTCGTGTGGTGTATGTTGGGCATGCTGGTGCCTTCACCCATGTGTCCAAGAGGCCAGGGCTGAGTGTCTTCATCTCTCCACCTTATTTTTTGAGACAGGGTCTCTCACTGAACGTGGAGCTCACTTTTAAGGTGGCTGGCCAGCAAGCCCCTAGGATCCTCCTGTCTCTGCCCTAGCACCCCACTGAGTGCTGAAATAAAGACCTTCATGCTTGCATAGCAAGCCCTTTACCCACTGAGCCATCCCTCCAACCCCTCTTTCCTTTTTTTGGTGCAAGGTCTCATTCTGCCGCCCGAGTGTGCCTTTAATTCCCAGACCTTCCTGCCTCAACATTCTGAGTACTGGGATTGCAGACATGTGCTGCCACGCCTGGCTTTGCTTTTGTTTCTTTTGCTTTCCCCCTCCCCTACCTAGGCCTGTTTGAGATGCTTCTCACTCAGAGATTAGTCCAGGCTGGGCTTGAGTGCTTGGCAATCTTCCTGCCTTTCGAGGGCTGGGATTCCAGGCATGTGCTGCTGTACTTGGATGGGTTTGCCACCCTCATATTCAGGTGGTGAGCCACTGATGCTATGGGTCCCCTGTCCCTGTTGTTTGCCATCAGCAATAAATAAGAGTGTGGACTGAGGCCTCTGAGTTGAACCAGCTGGAGGGCAGCTCACTTTGAAAGTACTCACCTGATCCTAGCCCAAGGCTGACTTCCAGGGAGAAAAATCACAACTGTGCTTAGGAAGAGGCATGGTAGTCCTCATCTTTTTAAAGTTTTATGTGTGTGAGTGTTTGAGTGTTTTGCCTGCAGTGCCTGCAGAGACCAGAAGAGGTGTTGAGTACCCTGGAGTTGTAGGTGGCTATTAACCACCATGTAGGTACTGAGACCCAAACCCAGGTCCTCTGCAAGAGCATCCGGTGCTCTTAACTGCTGGGCCATCTCTCCAGTGCCCTTTTCTTTTATGTTTTTTTATTTTATGTTTTGATTTTTTGAGACAGGGTTTCCCTGTAGAAAACTGGGAGAGTTCCTGGCCTAGAACTCATATAGACCAGGCTGGCCTCAATCTCACAGGGATCTGTCTGCCCCTGCCAGAGTGTTGAGATTATAGGTGTGATCTACCATGCCTGGCTTTTTTTTTTTTTTAATGCTTTATTTAAGCACTTGGAATGTCAAGGCAGGAGGAACAGGAGTTTAAGATCACCCTCAGCTACATAGCAAGTTTGAGCTATACATGACACCCTGTTTCAAACAAATTTTTTTTCTAGTTCTTAGGATGGAACCCAGAGTCCCATTACTCTCAGCAGGTGTGCCTCTGCTGATCAACATCTCTAGTCACTTCAAGTCTTTTTTAAATGGTTCTCAAAAACCAGTGTATCAAAAACAACCAGAAAAGTCACTAATAACGACAAAACTCAAGCAGAAAAGAATACTTTCAGCTGGGTGTGGTGGCGCATGCCTTTAATCCCAGCACTCAGGAGGCAGAGGCAGGCGGATCTCTGGGTTCAAGGCCAGCCTGGTCTACATAGTGAGTTCCAAGCCGGCTGGGGCTACAGGGAAACCCTGTCTCAAAAAGACCAAAAAAAAGGAAAAAAAAATTATTTTTATGTCTGTGAGTATTTTGCCTGCATGTATGTGAGTGCACCCATGTCATGCAATGCTTCGGAGGTCAGCAGAGGCTTTTGGATTCCCCTGGAACTGGAGTTAAGGATGGTTCGTAGCCACCATGTGAGTGCTGGGAATCCGACCTAGGTCCTCTGCAAGAGCAGTCAGTGCTTTTAACCGCTGAGCCATCTCTCCAGCCCCATCCTTGGAGCCTTTTGCTTCACTCCAGCTGTCTCTGGGGGTCTTGACCCCAATGAGAGACTTGACCCCAGTGAGAGTGACTGTCGTGTGTGCACACATTCTTTTTTATTTTGGTCTTTTTGAGATAGGATCTCCCTGTAGCCCCAGCTGTCCTGGATTCACCTTGGAGACCAGGCTGGCCTTGAACTCACAGAGATCTGCCTGCCTCTGCCTCCCAAGCGCTGGGATTAAAGGCGTGTACCACCACGCCCGGCCTGTGTACACATTCTTCCAGTTGCATCGAATGTCTACTATACACTGGCATTGGTGTAGGGCACCATGGCCTACTCTGTCTTTCTGGAACTTACAGGTTCTGAGGAGAAACAGAAGAAGCTAGTAAATGAGTGAATAAAGTCAGTAATTTCAGATTGTAATTATCACAGGATAATGTGACAGAATGGGAAGGTGAAAGTTACTCAAAGTGAGGCAGCAGGAGGTCCCTGCAAGGGGACATTGGAGCTGAGACCTGAGTGATGAGGTCTGGAAAAGTCAGAGAAAGAGCAGGGATGGTGTGTGCAAAGGTCCTGAGGTAGAAAACTTGACGGCTGAGGAACAGGTTTGTGTGGTTTTTGCTTAAGGACAGGTTAGACTTCTGTGAGGGGAGTAAGTGCAGGGAGCCTGGTCAGGACTAGGGTTCCAGCCTCACTGGTCCTGTGTGGGCTTCTTGTGCTCTCTAGGTCCTTTAGTCCCTATAGTATTGGGTGACCTCGTGGGCAGTTGAGGGAGGAGGGGGCCTCACTGGGTTGGTAAGTTTTTGTTTGTTCTGGTTTTTTGAAACAGCTGCACACTGTAGCCCAGGCTGGCCTTGGACTTGTAGCAGTCTTGCTGGGATTACAGGCATGAGTACACCACACCCAGCATGTGTCCACAGTTCTGTTGCATGTTCCCCCTCTCATCCAACTGTTGGTACTTCCAGTTGTCTCCTCCAAACTGTCGAGATCCTGCCTCTGACTTACAGAGGCCAGAGAGGCCAGAGTAGTTCTGTTGGTCTCCTGGTGGCTGCCGGACTCCTATGCTTCTGAGCACAGATCTGCTAGAGGGTTCCATAGGCCAGCCCAGACCCCTGCAACTGCAGCTCAGCCCCTTACGTCCCACAGTCTGTCAGTCTGAGCTACATCCCTGTCTGGGCATGGTGCAGAGGCTACTGCATGAGGTGGGCCACTGTCCCATGCTTGTGAGTTCTAGCTAGAAGAGGCAGGACATTGTGCATAGTCCCTACCCACTCTGACAGAGTCTTCTTGAGAGAGCCTGGTGTCCTGAGGGCAGACACCTTCCTGGAGCAGACAGGGCCGTCAAGGGCTCACTTGGCCATACTCTACAAAGAGCTGGGTGTGCCAGTTCTCACCCTGACTCAGGACTTGTGAGGAAATGGACCCAAGAGGTTGAGGGATTGGCCCAAGTGCCTTGTGCTGCCCTGCCTTCCCTGGTGGCAGAGGGGCCTCTGTATATCTAGATCTGCTCGCGAGGATTGCTGTATTTGCCCAAGGTGGTGTACAGGCGGCTGAGCAGATGAGGCTGTGTGCTTCCTGGGCCCCAGTTAGAGCTTTCCACTCTCTCAGCAGGCTGTGGCCCCTCCAAGGGGAAGCCCTGTGGGAAGGACAGGAGCTTGCCTGCTCTCTTGTCCTCTCCAGACCCTTGCACTAAACCCCAATGGCTTCCTGTGGCTCATTGAATAAATAAAGCATGAAATTTGGGTGTGTGGTGCTGGGGATGGGACCCGGGCTGTCATATGGGGAAGCAGGCTCGCCTAGAGATACAGTGCCAGCCCCTACCACAAAGTGCGGTTGCTGGTATGCCCCCAAGTCCACTGCCCCTCACCCTGCAGCCCTCACCCTTCAGCCCCCACCCTGCACCCCTTTCTGGTCACTGCCTCCACTCTTACTGGGTGTCACCAGCCTCCTGTTGATGCCAGACTCCGCTCGGCTCCAGGAAGAAGGGTGTGTGGGCCAAGCCTGGACTCTGGTGATCACTTGGGCTCCAACCTCAGCTCTGCCTCAGGAGCTCTGCAGCTCCTGGGCTGCCTGTCTTTAGGGAACACTGGAGCCCCTGTGCCCTATGGCTTCAGGGTGAACACTCAGGGATGCTGTCAGAGCTCAGCACCTCCTCCCTGCTGTCAGCTCACTGCCACGCCCTCGGCCCTCCACTTGGCCTGGCATCCTGGCAGCCTTTCAGGTTTAACTCTGCCTTGGGGCTTTCCTAAACTCCCCTTTCTTCAAAGCCAAGGCCAAGGCTGTATCCTCACCCAGAACTTTGCCTCCGGGGCCATTAGTCATCCCGAGAGCTCGGGAAGCTCCAGGGCCTGGCTTTCCCCTGACACCTTGTACTGAGTGTGTCCTGTAGCTGTGCTGAATGGAAGAGCAGATGGGGCACCCTGCCCTAAGGGGCCAGTAGCCAGGGCAGCTCTGGCCGGCAGAAGCTAGGGTGGGCACCATTCAGATGGGTGACAGATTCTTGTTCCCCCTTCCAGAGCACTCCCCTGGTCCGTGGGTACCATGCCAGTGCTTCCTGTGACGTGCCAGCCTCCAGCTCCAGAACCATGGGAAAGATAAGGTAGCCCTGGGTCTGATGGGGAAGCCCAGTTCAATGGATACGAAGTACAAGGATGACTTATTCCGGAAGTACGTGCAGTTCCACGAGGGCAAAGTGGACACCACCCCCGGCAAGCAGCGGCCGGGAGGTGATGAGTGCCTGCGGGTGGCAGCCGCCACCCTGCTCAGCCTGCACAAGGTGGACCCCTTCTATCGATTCCGGCTGATCCAGTTCTATGAGGTGGTGGAGAGCTCCCTGCGCTCCCTGAGCAGCTCCAGCCTGCGTGCCCTGCACTGCGCCTTCAGCATGCTGGAGACAGTGGGTATCAACCTGTTCCTCTACCCATGGAAGAAGGAGTTCCGCAGCATCAAGGTGAGGTTGGGGTGGTGTGCCCCACACCTGCCTTGCCCTTGTGCTCCTGGCCACCCCATCTTCTGCTCCCAGAGCCCCCAGGTTTCCAGCTGCTGGGAGCTGGTATGGACTGAAGCCCCAGGGGAGGGAGGAAGGAGAGTTTGAGAGAAAGTTCTGAGCCTTCTGTAGCCGGGAGGGAGTAGAGAATGCATGAAGCCAAGTTGGAATTCTGGCACGTTCCTTTATAGTTTTGCAGTGTTAGGGTTTGAACCTAGACTGGGCCAGTGTTCTGTCACAGCTCCATCCTAGCGTGGGCTTTCCTTCTTTCCTTTTTCTAAAGGGCTTTTTTTTTTTAAATTTATATCTTATTTTTAATTATGTGTGGGTATGTGAAGCGTAGGATCCCCTGGAATTGGAGTTACAGATAGTTGTTAGCCGCCATGTGGGTCTGGGAACTGAACCTGGGTCCTTTACAAGAGTAGTTAGTGCTTTTAACCACTGAGGTATCTCTCCAGTCCCCTTGGCATGTTCTCGAGACCATCACAGAAGGCCCGAAGGGGCAGTGCCACGGTGTGTGGTGCACCCTCTTAGACGCACCCTCTGAGCTTCCTCATGAGCGGCAGATCCTTTGAGCTTTCACAGAAAGCAGTGGTCCTGGTCTCAGAGGGCTGGGGTGTGTGCCTCCTTGTACAGTGATGCCACCTCTGGTCTGCAGCGAGAAGCCCCCAGCCCTCCGCTCCCCACCCCTCCTGCTTATCCCACTGTGCTCTTGGTTTCTGTGCATCTGTAGCATGTCTCTTTTTTACCACTTCCCCAGACCTACACGGGCCCTTTCGTTTACTATGTCAAGTCCACGTTGCTGGAGGAGGACATACGGGCCATCCTGAGCTTCATGGGCTATGTCCCCGAGCTAGGGACAGCATACAAGCTCAAGGAGCTGGTGGAGAATCTGCAGGTCAAGATGGTCTCCTTTGAGCTCTTTTTGGCCAAGGTTGAGTGTGAGCAGATGCTGGAGATTCACTCACAGGTGAAGGACAAGGGCTATTCGGAGCTGGATGTGGTGACTGAGCGCAAGAGCAGCACAGAGGACGCCCGAGGCTGTTCAGAGGCCCTGCGGCGGCGGGCTGAAGGCCGGGAGCACCTGACCACGTCCATGGCCCGTGTGGCACTCCAGAAGTCGGCCAGCGAGCGGGCAGCCAAGGACTACTACAAGCCCCGTGTGACCAAGCCTTCCAGGTCAGTGGACACCTATGAAAGCTACTGGGAGAGCAGGAAACCCCCCATGAAGGCCTCACTGAGTCTACGCAAGGAGCCCCTAGCCTTGGATGTTGGGGATGACTTGAAGGATGAGATCATCCGCCCGTCCCCATCGCTACTGACCATGTCTAGCTCCCCCCACAGCAGCCCTGATGCCCTTCCGTCTGCCTCCCCCGTCAACGGCCTGGGCCTGCTGCGCAGTACCTACTTCTCCACGCAAGATGATGTGGATCTCTACACAGACTCGGAGCCCAGGGCCACATACCGGAGGCAGGACGCCTTGCGGCCGGATGTGTGGCTGCTCAGAAATGATGCCCACTCTGTCTACCACAAGCGCTCACCCCCCACCAAAGAGTCTGCCCTCTCCAAGTGCCAAAACTGCGGCCTGCCCTGCAGCTCCTCCCTCTGCCAGCGCTGTGACAGCCTGCTTGCTTGTCCCTCAGCCTCCAAACCCAGCACCTTCTCCAGCAAGGCCTCTGCTCATGACAGCCTGGCACATGGGGCACCTCTTCGAGAGAAGTATGTGGGCCAGACTCAGGGTCTGGACCGGCTGCCACCGGTCCACTCAAAACCCAAGTCCTCCACCACAGCCACCTCCCGCTGTGGCTTCTGTAACCGCTCGGGCGCCACCAACACCTGCACCCAGTGTTCAAAAGTTTCCTGTGACGCCTGCCTCAGCGCCTACCACTACGATCCCTGCTGCAGAAAGAGCGAGCTGCACAAGTTCATGCCCAACAACCAGCTGAACTACAAGTCCACCCAGTTCTCCCATCTCGTGTACAGATAGACCCCGTTGCACCTTCCGCTACAAGGGCTACACCACTGACCTGGCTGGGTCCCATGAGGGAGGAGCAGGGTGGCCTCAGAGGCAGAGGCCCGTGCTGGACCACCGAGGTAGCAGGGGCTGCTGGCCACACAGAGTTCCCTTGGCTCTCTCCAGTCCCTCCAATGGCTGCCTTGACCTCTGAGGGACAGGGTGGCACTCCCTTCAGCCCTTTTCACTGACCACTCCCTGCTCAGCTGATCTGGGTTTTGGTTTGGGTTCTGGTTTCCTTGAAAGAGGGGCTCTGGGACTCTTGCCACACCTTTCTCTTCCACTCAAGAGCCAGCTTGGCCTGGGAAGGGCCCTTTGGGCCACTTTCAAATGCCCACCAGGAGTGGCGAGCTAGAGGTCTGCTGGCTTGTGAAATGAGCCCTCCTGCCACATCGGGCCTCTCTGATGGCTCGCCTCTTTTCCTGTTCCCAGATATAAGGATCCCTAGCCAGATGTCCCTGCCCCTCACTCCCCCAACCATGTCAAAGAGGAGAGTCAAGTCCAGTATTAGCTGAGTATCATCTTGCCAGCTCCACTCAATCAGCCCATGGCATTGGCGAGCTCCCCTCAGCACATTGGAAAGTGGACTCCATGCAGGACCAGTGTCTGTCCTGTTTGCACACGCCCCTCTTACTGTACTGTACATACAGAGTTTCGAGATTTATTTTTAAATGAGTATTCACCTTGCTATGTTTCAAAATGGTTAAAGAAATTAATGATGTAGCTATTTATAAAGATGTCCGGGGTTCTTTAGTCTTCCGAGAGAGGCCTCACCTTCTCCTGGGGTGTCCTTCACTTGCTAGGGTGGAGTGCAGAGCTTGGGGTAGGGGACTGACAGCCAATGTTGGTGAAGAGCTCCTGTCTTCCCTGCAGTAGATATTACTTACCTACCTCCAGTGTGCATGCGGGGGTTGGCATGGGTGCCCAGGTCTGCGCCTGCAGATGATGACCCCGGTGACAACCAGGACCTCACCCTCTTATTTACAGCTCTGGTCTTGGTGCCTGTGGAGCGTGAACCTCGCACTCTTAACCTCGAGTCTCATTTCCAAAGGGTGATCAGGTGAGGTGCCCACCACCCCATCTCTGCCCTCACTGGCTTCCAGGACTTGCTGGCAGCGGCCCTCACAGCTTTTTTGCACTAGGAGTGGGCCGAGGCAGTGTGTGCCCATCAGACAGATGCCCCTCCGATACTCAGCCAAACCTCCAGGTTTCCAAACCCGAAGGTCCCAACTCCTTGTTTCTGTTACCAACCTCTGGATTTCCCTTTTGGGGAGCAGAGCGGGAGTAGGCAAGAATCCAAAACTATGGATTCCTTGTGAACCGGTAACACATTTTAGCCATAAGTGTCTGTGATGTGCACTATTCCGGGGTCTATGTGCAAGTGGGGTTTTCCCTAAGAAAGACTTTCAGCTCTGGTGCAGGTTTTAATCTGGCTTGAGTCCTGAGGCCACTGTGAATTTGTTGATGATCTTCCAACTTAGTGGAGTGCTTTTAAGGTTTTCTTCATCTTCTATGGCTCTTTTTTTTTTTTTTTTTATTGATTCCTGGCAGATCACATGGTGATGTACAATGTGTATATACAGCAGAATTTACCCAACTTTCTTACCATGGGCCTCCCAGCATCCATCTTTGTTCTCCCTTCTACCTGTCAGAGCTGGCGGTACCTGGCCTGCCCCTGAGAGCTATAGTTTTCTAGCTGTCCCTTTCCAGTTTGCTCCAGCATTACAGGAACTCTTAACCTACTGCGATGCCACGGAACTTACAGTGAGTAGAACAGGAATGGCCGAATGATCTGAGGAGGACAAAGTCCAGAGTGCTTCCTTCCCACTGAGGGATGACTGGACTGGCCATGCCCCTCCTAGCTGTGTGTCTTACTGTATAAGAGTGCTGTGACCCGGTAGTTAAGTATCCGCTAATTTAAAAATGCAGATGTTTTGCATTTGATTTCTACAGAGTTGAAATGTTCAGAGAAGATTTAAAAAATAATAAAGTGTCTTCCATTGTTAAACGAAGGGCTTCTGGTTTTGCATGGCTGAGAAGCCCTGGCTAGGCAATGACAGGACCCACTTTCCCCGGGACACTGCCAATAGGCAGTGAGTGCTGAGGCACGCACACACCAAGGTTGCTTACCCGAGGGTCCTGGGCTGCTGCTTCCCGATCCCATCTTAGAGATTGGAACCACGCCAGAGGTCAAGCTGCCTTTCCTCATTGGGCCTGTGACCTCCGGGGGATGATTGCTGATGGATGTTCTATGACATCTGAGGCTGTTATTCAAAAATTTCATTTTTTTCTGGGGTTGGAGAGGTGGCTCAGGAGTAAAGAGCACTTGCTGTTCTTCAGAGACCTGGGTTCAGTTCTCAGTACCGACGTTCCAGCCTTCTTGGGTATTTCATACATACCAGTAAACTTTTTTAAAAAATATTTTATATGCTGGGCGTGGTAGCACACGCCTTTAATCCCAGCACTTGGGATTAAAAACTCTGAGGTTTTTGGTCTTTTTGAGACAGGGTCTCTCTGTAGCCCCAGCTGTCCTGGAACTCACTGTGTAGACCAGGCTGGCCTTGAGCTCACAGACTCACAGCGATCCTCTTGCTTCTGCCTCCTGAGTGCTGGGATTAAAGGTGTGCACCACTATGCCCAACGAATAAGTCTTTTTTTTTTTTTCTGGTCTTTTTGAGACAGGGTCTCCCTGTAGCCCCAGCTGTCCTGGAACTCACTATGTAGACCAGGCTGGCCTTGAATTCACAGAGATCCTCCTGCCTCTAGAGTGCTGGGATTAAAGGCATATACCACCACACCTGGTTTAGGAAGAAATTCTTTCAGAGCTCCCTTATCTTCCAAGTGTTCCTGGAGGTGCTAGCATGGAGCCAGGCCAGTCATAGTACCTTGACTTGAACAAGGGGAGCAGGCACCAGGCTCAGTCTTTGGCAGGCTCTTACCCAGTTTTTCAGCTCCTCCCTAGATCAGAAGATATACCATCTTTCAAGTTAACAGCAGTGAGACAGTGAGATATTTCTGCTAAAACTCAGCTGGGCGTGCAGCTTCATGTTAGCATGTGTCTGGTAGGTACAAGGATCTAGTTTGACCCCAGCACAGAAAAGACATAAAAATCAAAATCAACTAAAAGTATGCTTTTCTTTTTTTCTTTTTCTTTTTTTTTTTTTTTTTGGTCTTTTTGAGACAGGGTCTCCCTGTAGCCCCAGCTATCCTGGAACTCACTATGTAGACCAGGCTGGCCTTGAACTCACAGAGATCCACCTGCCTCTGCCTCCCCGAGTACTGGGATTAAAGGTGGCCTTTTTTGTTTTCTTTTTTAAATTAGAAAACAGTTCAACTTTGTGAAGTGTTTTACCTGCATGTATGCAAGTGTGTGTGTGCAGTGCTCACAGAGGCCAGCAGAGGCATTGGGTCCCCTGGAACTGGGGATGATTGTTAGCTGCCATGTGGGTGCTGGGAACCAAACCCAGGTCCTTTGCAAGAGCAGCAGTGCTCTTAACTGCTGAGCCATCTCTCCAGCCCTATTTTATTTTTATTTTATTGATACAGGGTCTCAAAAATCCTAGATGGCCTGGAATCTACTATGACTATAGCCTAGGCTAGCCTAGAACCCCTGAGTCTCCAACCTCTACCTCCTGAGAGCTGATGTGTTAATGTGCCAGGCCCAAGGCAGTTGGGGTTCCGGTTGTCCAGTGGGACCATGGTGGCCACTTCGTGGACACTGCCAATTGGCCTTGAGGCAGCTCAGCTGTCAAGAAGTGGCAGGTTTCCCCATTTCATGCACTGGCCAAGCAAGCATCAGGCCTGGGCAGACTGGGACCACATGCTAGGTTGCTGTTAGCTGCATCTAGGAAATGTCATGGATATCCCAGGTGGCAGCACCCACCTGCCCATAAGTGACCACTACAGCATGGGAGAGTAGAGATAGCTAGACCAGCCAGCATCATGAGGGTGTTGACTGTTTGATTGTATATGTAAATTATAAGCTTACTTAGCCCGCATCAGGCCCACCAGCTGTACAGCACTGGTGGCTGCTAGCCATGAGCACCAGTCTCTGGTGCCCACAGGCCCCTTACCATCTTGAAGTGATGGGAACTCCAGCAGACACTGCATGATTTACTCCAAACTTGTTACCCTTTGCCTCGTAGTAATAGAAACCTGGTTTTTAGAAATGTTGCTGCCCAGGATAAAGATTCCATTTCCTGTCTCCTGCAGCTAAGTGCGATCCTGGACTCTCGCACCTGGATGGAAAGGTCCTTTCTATTTTTTTCTGTGGCGTTGAGGATGGAACCCAGGGCTCTGGGGATTCTAGGCAAGCACTCTAGCTCTGAGCTGCATTTCCAAAATGCCTTAATTTTACTACTTAGACTGACTTTGAACTTCCTTAATCTCCAAAATGTCTGGGATGACAAGCATGTGGCACCAAACCTGTCTTCAGAAAACTGCTTTGTGTGCAGTGTCCCTCTAGGACACCAGGCTGAGTGAGCACCTGTAGTCCCAGACCGAAGCAGGAGAATGGCTTGAGCCAGGAGTTAAGCAGCCTAGGCAGTGTTTAAAAAAAAAAAAAAAATGGTGGCAAGATGTTGCCTTTCCTTCCTGATGCTTCTTCCTGGCTGGTTGTGATGGGACCACAAGGGGACCAAGTGGAGACAACTGGAAGGCGGCCTGATGCTTAGGGATTCCCATACCATTGCTCCCACCTACTTCAGGTTTCTTAGATGATACAACTTGTCATGTTTTTTATTTGCCCCCCCCCCCTTTTGTTTTTTTTGAGACAGGGTCTCCCTGTAGCCCCAGCTGGTTTGGAACTCATTATGTAGACCAGGCTGGCCTTGAACTCACCGAGATCTGCCTGCCTCTGCCTTCCGAGTGCTGTAAGATTTTGTGTGTGAATATTTGTGCATAGTGCATGAAAGTGCCCACAGAGGCCAGAAGAGGGTGTCAGATACCCTGGAGCTGGAGTTAAAGGCGCTTGTGAGCCACCCAGTGTGGGTGCTGGGCTCATAACTGCTGAGCCACTGCTTTGGCCCCCATTGGCCCAATTTTAAAATGACAAGTGAAGGCAGTCTAGACAGCCCAGTAGTTGGGTGCTGTGGCCAGCAGGGATCCTTTCCATGTCCCTCCACATTCATGAACCCCTTCACGGCAAAGTCCGTACCTCTGCATGCATCTGCAGACAAGGGCATTTGAGACAGGAAACTGCTAAGGGCTGAATATTGCTATCTATAAATCCAAAAACTCCCCAGTGTGCTGGGGTCAGGAGGTGTGACCTTTGGCCACACTCCAGCGTGAGGGAGGAACTCAGTCCTGGGGTTAGTGCCCTTAGGAGAGAACAGCTCTACCCTCTGCCACCTGAGGACACAGCAAGACTCTGGCAGGGAACCAGGCAATGGGCTCCCCGAACTCTAGACCTACCTGCCGTCTTCTGGATGTTGGACTTGTGGACCTCCAGAACTGTGAGAAATAAAGCTCTGTTGTATATAAGCTACCCAGACTAGGGCATCTTACAGCCCGAAAAGACTGGAGACAGTATTACTATTGCATCTAAAATGTTAAGATTTTATTTTTTAAATTTTTTTGGTCTTTTTGAGACAGGATCTCCCTGTAGCCCCAGATGGCTTGGAACTCACTATGTAGACCAGGTTGGCCTTGAACTCAAAGAGATCCGCCTGCCTCTGCCTCCCAAGTGCTGGGATTAAAGCTGTGCGCCACCACGCCCGGCTATTTTTTTAATTTTTATTTTGTGTGTGTGAGTGTATTGCTCAGATGTGTGTAAGTACACCAGTGTCATGCAGTACCCACAGAGGTAAGAAGAGAGTGTCCAATTCCCCTGGAACTGGAGTTACAGACGGTTGTTAGTTGCCATGTGGGTGCTGGGAATTGAATCCAGGTCCTGTGCAAGAGCAACCACTGCTCATAACTGCTGAGCCATCTCTCCAACCCCCAACTGATGGATCTTAACATCACCTTTGCTATTGAGGCTGACCCTGAGACAGGAGCCGGCCCCATTTTTCCTGTTTTCATTTTTCCATGTTCATGCCTATGTGTGGTAAGCATGTGTTTGTGGAAGGGGGGGTGGTGAGCATATGGATGCACTCTGGAAGCACAAGGTTGATGTTGGGAATCCTCCATCACTCTTCCACTTTATTCATTAAGGCAGGATGTATTAGTTACTTTTCTGTTGTGATAAAACACCATGACCAAGGCAACTTACAGGAGTTTATTTGGCTTATGGTTCCAGAGGGGTGAGTCCATTGTGGCAGGAAGGTATGGTGGCACACAGGCACTGTGGCAGGAGCAGAAACCTGAGAGCTTATGTCTCAACCCCACACAGGAAGCAGGAGTGGACTAGACATGGAGTGAAGCTATAAACAGCCTGTGCCCAGTGACTTCCAGCAAGGCTGCACCTTCTAAACTTGCCCAAACAGCACCACCAACTGGAGACCAAGTGTTCAAGTATCTGAGTCTATGGGGCACGTTTCTCATTCAAACCACCACGCAAGGTCTCCAGCAAACCCAGAGATCACCAACGTGGCTAGTCATAGCCAGCTAGCTCTGAGAATGCTGTTGCTGCCTTCTGAAGCTTGAATTACAGGCCTGTAGAGGCCAGATGATACTGGATCCCCCCAGGTTTGGAATTATAGGTGGTTGTGAGCTGCCTGATGTGCTGGGAACCACACTCAGGTCTTTGAAGAGAAGCAACTGCTCTTAACCACTGAGTCATCTCCCCAGCCCCTGCCTTGTTCCTGATGTTTGGTGAAGTTGGGTGGCCAGTTTGCCAGTGTGGAGCTTTGCTTAGCCAATCCTGCAGGCATGAATCAAGATTTTTCTAATCGTGATTTCCTACAGCAGTTGCTCCCCTCCCAGTTCCTTCTTGCTTGCTGTTGGTGTGCTCTAAAAACCTGCCTTTCTTGTTTCCGAAGTCGGAACAGGATTTTCTGTCGTAGAGCAAGCCAGAAGTGGCATGAGCATCAGGAATTTGTGGTGCCTCATATAATGCAGTTAACTCACCTGCTCCAGTGTCATTAAGAATGCTGAGTCGGGCTGGAGAGATGGCTCATCAGTTGAGAGAGCACTGGCTGTTCTTGCAGAGGACCTGACCTGGGTTTGATTCTCAGTACCCACACAGCAGCTAATAACTGTCCAAACTCCAGTTCAGGGGCTCTGACATCCTCTTCTGACGTCCATGGCCATTGCAAGCTAAATACATAAAAATATTTTTAGCTGGGTGTGGTAGGACATGCCCACACAATGGGAAAAAAATCTTCACCAGTGACACATCTGACAGAGGTTTAACATCCAGAATATATAAAGAACTCAAAAAACAAAGACGCGAAAAAC